>NW_006789814.1:2087405-2109656 GCF_000442215.2 Lipotes vexillifer
AAAAAAAAAAAAAAAAAAAAAAAGCATATCCTGTTTCAATGACTACATTCTGATTTACTCAGTTGTTTGAGAAATTAGTTATTTGCTAGATCTTTTTAGATGTTAAGATTAAACATTCTGACTATCTCAGTTTCTACCGGAGTGAAAATCAATTGATCCATTTAAAATGGAATCTTACTAGAATTAACAGGTGATTTAGATTTGAAAGATAGTATGTTCCACTACAATCAGAAATTTCCCCCTTTATACAACATACCGATTTTAAACTTTACCAACAGGTTAAATTTCTCTTGTACTTTTTGGATCTGACTTTGTCCCAATGATCAAATCAGCTCCAAAATTATTTATTAAAAACATAGTGCTGTGTGTTTTAGGGCTAGAAAGAACCCTTTACATTTGCCAAGTGCTTTATAGTTCATCAAGCTCTTTCTTCTCAGTAACCCCATGATGAATGGTCCCCATTTGCCAGATGAGGAAACTGAGCTTCACACTGAAGCCTTCACTCAAGATCATTTAACTGTCAGACTTGAGCTTAGGTCTTCTGACTCCAAGCCCAGAACTCTTTCCTCAAGGGTCTCACAGTTGGGCTTTTAAAACATATAGAACAAAACCAGACAGAACGAGTGCCCACAAGGCCTTCTAAGAAAGAAGAAATTATTCTGCACAAGAAGGCAGAATGTGTCTGGTGAGGACAGTTAATTGGTTTGGCAGAATGGTGGGGTATTCTGTGGTAAGCTTAGAGAAGTGGAATGAGCAGGTGGAAATTGGGGTGGAGGAGCGAGAGGGCTCTCAGCAGACTGACCTGACAAGAGAGGAGGGGTGCCATTGTGGAATGCTGGGTTCTGCGTGTGGTGGGGAAGAAGGAGCCCCTCAAAGGATGACCTTGAGCACCAGTGGAGCCAGTCAGAGGTAGCCTGATTTCCAGTAAGTGTGAAGGTGTGTTTGGAGTGAGGTGGGGAAGAGGTTGAGAAAGAAATGTAAGAAAGGTTACAGATCATTGACCTAGTTTGCCTGGAGTTGCTAAACAAAAGCAAGTGAGTGCTTGAACTTGACAGTGAGGTTTCAAACCAGGGATGTAGGAGAACTGTCCACAGAGGGTGGAAAGACCTGCTTAGGAAGTTTCAGCTCTGAATTGCCTCTGTAAAAGCTGCTGCCACTCCATCCCTTGCCCTGTTGTCTAAATGAAGGGAAAGGTCAGCCCTATCTGGCAACTTTTTTCAAAGGCTTATTAAAAAATGAAATGCAACAAATTACATTTGTTAAATAATAATGGCATGTCTTTCTTGTTTTGAAATATTTCCCTTTATGCAGTGACCAATGATACCCCAGGCACCTAATTCTGCTCTTGTTCTGCAGCCTGGAGTACTCGGGTACTTTGAGTTCAGTGGCTCACCCCAGCCTCCTGGTTATTTGACCTTCTTCACTTCAGCATTACATTCATTAAAGAAAGGTAAACATGATTCATAGTAAGACATTAGTACTTTAACAGAAATGTTTGTATATTGATATTTTTGTTGCATGTTATCTTTATGATTATATATTTTAGTTTTCTTGATTCTTTTTCTCTGTATTTGTGTTAAATAATTACATTATTTTATGGTGCACTGGCAAACAAAATTTTGTGCTATTTCAAGTATAGCCTCTTAAATGTTTAGAGACTATTACTTTTTAAAATGTAGCTTGATCACACAGCATCTGCAATGATATATTTTGCCCTTCAAATTTTATTATATCATAATCTCTTTTTTTGTGTGGTGTTACAAATTTTGGTCAAAGTTTTCAGTGGTTGTATTGTCAGTTGGAGGTATCATAATTTAGGAAGACATTTTCTTCAAGAAGTATTTCTATAAGGATGAAAGTCATGTCACATTACAGGATAAGCCTACTGCCAGGTTCACTATTCTCAAATCCATATATATTTTTTTACTTAGCTAAATCATGTATTATTTGAGTGTCCTACTTTTTAAATTAAACATTTTTCATGTTGCCCATTTTTTCGTGTTGCTCCATGTTGTTTCTCTGTATCAGCCATGACCTTATGTCAGTTCTCTTCTACTAGATGCTTTGATCTGCTCCTCATCTCCTTGTTTCCACTCTGGTCCAAGCCCCTTTCCCACCGCTACCCTAGGCCAGTGGGCACTTAACTGGTATCCAGTCTCGCCCCTCCTTCCTCACACTAGGGCCTTTGTGCTAGTCCTTCTTCCTGAAATGTGCCCTCTCCCTCCCCAGGCCCCAGCTGTCCACCTGTCAAACCCCTATTCATCCTTCAGATTCCATCTCAAATATCACATCCACAGTGTACCCGCCTGGAGAGAGATTTGTTGTTTTCTTTCATAGCACTCAACATAGTTTGTATTTATTGTGTTGGCCAAAATGTTCGTTCGGGTTTTTCCATAACATCTTACGGAAAAACCTGAATGAACTTTTTGGCCCACCCAATATGTGTATAGTTATGAGATGATTTGTTTACTGTCTGTCTTCTTCCCTGGGCTGGGAGATTTCTGAGGGTGGGGATTGTCTGTCTTCAGTTTAGTGTTCTTTCTCCAGCATCTGGCACATAGCAGGGGCTCAATCACTATTTGCCAAATGAGTGATCAGATTGATGGCCATGTCATCTTTCCCTCAGTAGGTCAGCCAAAAATATGTAGTCATCCTCCTATTACTGAATATTACATTGCTTCAATATTTTGGGGGGGTATTATAATAGTATACTATTAATACATCAAATAATTATATTACTGGCTATTTTAATATGTCCATTGTCTTAAGGTTTTATACATAGAGAATCTACTGTATTCATGCTTTTCATGCAGGGGACTCTGGGAGAGGAACTCAAGCTGTCACATTAGGTGTGTCTTCTGTCCACTTGAAAGACTTTGAGCTGCACAGCTTCAGGTGACTAAGAAGGCTCAGTGAGTCAGTTTGAATTTTGAAAACAAAATACTACCAACTTAAATAAGCTTAAGCAGATAGATGTTCAAAAATCTTAGAAAACTAAATAAAGTCCTTTGAAGATTATGTATAAAAGGGTAGCCTAGAGTCAGTCACTAAAATGATGGCAGCATTCAAGTACTTGAGTTGGAGAAGCTATTTCAAGATTTGGAAGGATGTTTTGTTATCCAGTTGGCTTATATTGTGTGTTTATGATTCATCTTTTTCATTCAGAGGTTTCCAAAATTTTGCTTCTTTTTGGAAAAACCTTTTGAAGTATAAGATAATAGCCTTTTTTCCTCCCTTTTTTTTTTTTTTTAAAGTATAGTTGACTTACCTGTGTTTTTTTCTTTTCCCTTTTTTTAAGCAAGGAAGGTAATAAATGGATAAAAACTACTTGAAGGTACAAAATGAACCTTTTGGTCAAATCACTAATTTTGACAAATGATTACATGAAATTTCTTCTCAGAATAAATATAGCTCAATTTACCTGTACTACATTTCATCCCTCTCTTGTGATTCTGGTTGGGTCTTATAAAATCCTGCTGCATATAAGAACTGAGTTCATTTTAATTAATAATTTTTCACCCCATTTTTGTGGGTAAACTCCCACTTAAGCTTAATGAACCATTTTTAGAAGAAAAAGACAAATTTGGAAGGATTACCTAAAATAAATCTTGCCTTGAGCATCTGGGTTTTTTCCCCTTTTCTTTCTCCTGCCCTGGAGTCAAATGGTATTTTACTTATTATTAATAGTCAGTGTTAAGTAAGAGAAACATGTGCAGATTTTTTTTTTAATGGGACAGTTTGGAATGTAAATTCTAGGTCATTGTTTTGTTTCCATTGTTTACACAAATTGAGGCCTGAGGAACATTTGACACACTTAACATTTGGTTATAGAGAGCTTAACTGTCGAAGTGTTTAGTCTGTTGTAGAAAGCAGATGTCCTGTTTCACCAAGCCACAAGCATATATAAAATACACATCTTTCCATTGCCTAAATGATTTTTTTTTTTAATTGCCTTAGAAATAGCTAGGACACTCTCTAACATTCGTTTCTTGAAGCTAGCTGGCCATCAGTCTACAGATATTTTGAGAATGTACCATATATGAAGCATCCTGCCTGGGTGCTGTGGGGTTGCTGAGAGGGGACATCTCAGTTACCTGTGTCCTTTACCTATTGCTCTCCAACTTGGTGCTGATTTGTCAGTTGATGTTGGCCCTCCTCTTAGGTGGTGTGGGCAGTAAACCTTTTGTTATATTTCTGTCCATTATTTTCCTAGCCATTTTACCTTTATCATTTTTTATTTAGCAGTTCTATATTTTCCTGTAGTTAAATCTGTGGTTCTTTTTCTTTATTTTTTTAGAAAAATCTGGTCACTAATTAGTTCACTTCTTTTTGAATTTTAAAGTTATTTGGCACTTTATGCTGCCTGGATTTACTTTGGCTTAAAATACAGAGCACAATTGATTTTCCTCCCTTCTTATTGGCTAATCAATTAGCACCATTCACAGAATAATGCTTTCTTTATCCTTCATCTTGATGATGCCTGTTTTATCACAAAATATTTTCTAATATGTAATTGAGTCTATTTCTGTGTTTTCTCTTGGTCTAGATCCCTCTTTTGATATGAGTAAATTTAATTTCATTTTTTACGTTGTAAGTAATTACCTGGTGAACTCTGGACTGTGTCCTCTAGTTCTGGTGTTTTATGGAATATTCTTTTATATCCATCTATGCATTTGGCTGAATTGGGGTTGGAATTTTATTAAATGTTTAAGTTGACTTAGAGGTAATTGACATGTTCATAAAACTTAGCTTCCCTTTCTAGGATCACAGCATGATACTAATTTATTCAAACCTTCCTTTCAATTTTTTGTAAAAGGTCTTACACATCCCTCATTAGTGGCTAATCCTTTTAAAGTGCTGAATGATGAACTGTGGGCTGGCAGTCCGTGTGTTTCAGGATCCTGGGGAAGCCCATCTCTTGTACTTCTTCACTCTTCCCAGACTGCAGAGCCTGTTCCTCTTGGAGCCTTTCCACCTTTGATCTTGGCAGACAGGCCTAAAGAAAATTTGGTAGAGGGGTTGATATTTTTAAGTTGCTTACTTGATTTTCTTCCATCTTATGATTATTTCATTATTTACTATAAAAATGTGTTCTGGTAAAATGTTGTTATATTCTGTTATGATTCAGTGACTTTTTTTTTTTTTTTTTTTGCGGTACACGGCCCTCTCACTGCTGTGGCCTCTCCCGTTGCGGAGCACAGGCTCCGGATGCGCAGGCTCAGCGGCCATGGCTCACGGGCCCAGCCGCTCCGCGGCATGTGGGATCCTCCCAGACCGGGGCACGAACCTGTGTCCCCTGCATCGGCAGGCGGACTCTCAAACGCTGCGCCACCAGGGAAGCCCACTATGCCATTTTATATAAGGGACTTGAACATCCATGGATTTTGGTATCTAAGGGGAATGGGGGGCTGGGACCAATTCCCTGTGGGCACCAAGGGATGACAGTACTGCGTGGTGTTCTCGCTGTGGAACTGACTGCACGTCTGTCCCACCAAAATTTGAGCTGGTTTGTTCAGACAGTATTTATTGAGCACCTTGAGGCCAAGATTTTGTTGTCTTTCTCCTACAACTCTTAACAATTTAGCTAAAAGTTTGAATGAATGACTAGTTAAATGATACTTTACCTTGAAATTGCTCAGGTTGGAGTGATTTTGGCAGAGGGATGTTGAGTCATTTTGGATCCCCTCCCACGACCACTTCTCCTCATGCCTGGCCTTTCAGGTTCCATAGACCAGTGTGCAGGAACCACTCCCACTGGACTGGATTGAGTCCCTGCCTGGCTCATTCTCCTTACTCTTTTTTCTTGGCTTCTTGCCATCCCCTGACACTAGAGTTCTCATGGATTGAATTGAAATTCACATGATACTTAAATGTCATCTTCAAAATACACTAAACTGTTAACTAAAGACGTCGTTTCCACTCCCTTCATTCACCTTTAGGAATTCCTAAACATAGTTGACAGGGAACCTTGTGGCATTAGTTTTCTAAGGAACACCTTTGGAAAATACTGTTGTAATGAATTTTTTAAGAGGAAGTAATTCCAGTGTAGGGTCCCTCTACTCCACTAGGTGGCGTCTGATGGTGCTGTGATTTGCTGGTAGAATTGAGTCAGGGCACAAGAAGCTCCCTCCGCCATATCCTTATTCACAAATAAAGCTTTTCTGGAGCACTTTTCTGTTAGATTGTGAAACTTTGTACAACATCAAGAGGTCTGAAAAGTAGGATTTTCTTATCCTGAAAGTGACATTCTTAAAGTCATTGGAAAGACAAGGGATTGACTTCTTAGGCAAGGTTGACTCTGAAATTGCTTTATTTTCTTAGGTTCCTGGGTCTCACTCTTGGGAGTTTGGACCAAGCATTGTGTTTAACAATTCTCCGTGAATGAAACAGGTTCTAGGTCACTGGTTTTCCCACATAATCTCATTTGTTGTCACTATACTCACTTAAAGAGGGAAATCTTTTTCTAACTAACTGCCTGTGTTCTGAGGCCCTCTGGGTGCTGATTAATACACATTAGAAATTCCATACCTTTTGTTCCCATACCTAAAATTGACTTTTTAATTATGTTGCTATTATTTTAGCAAGGATGTGATCATATTTCATAGGAAATGCTTTTATTCCTATTATGATATCTCTTAAGCCTTGTAAGTGCTGCTAGATAAGCACTAAGGCCAAAAACGACATCCCCGCACTTTGAATTAGCTTCAAAGCATGACTTATTAATTGAACAAACATTTGAGGATCCACTTTGTGCTACAGCTGTAAAGAGGAGTAAAACTTGTTCCTCACCATCGGGGTGCCACCAGCTAGTGTGCCAACAGGTGGGCTTACCCACAATGTGAGTGCAGTGACACGTCTGTGACAGGCTTCGTCGGAGCACGGAGGTGGGGCGTGTGGATCAGGTCAGGGAAGACTGGAGGTGGGGAGGATTTCCCAGGAGAATGAGGGGTCAGCCTTCAGGTAAGTGTGTAAGGAACGAGAGAGTGGAAGATAGGTGGCGTTGAGAAGAGCAAAAGGTGTGCGGAGAGCTCAGAGCTAAATTCAGTGCCCATTTGTAGATATTTTGATTCCTTGAACCCATATATTTGAAAAATTACACCATCTTTACTTTCTAATTGTCTTGTGGTATTTTCTACCTTTTTAAAGGTGTCCTGTTTTAGTAGTCTGTATATGTGTGTTTTGATTTTTGATCCTATTTCTTCAAGGTTATTGGGGGGGTTTGGTTTTTTTGTTTTGTTTAAGCTGAAATAAGACTCCTAGACAAAGAACCAAAAACACTAAAATCTTAGAAACCTCTCAGGGATCACCTTCTATAATAAAGTCACCAACTTATAGTGAAACGACTCGACTCGGTGCACACCAACCCCGTTCTGGTCTCCACCTGACCACTTGTTATGTAACATTGAGCGTGATAAGCTGATACTGGACGGAGGACCTTACCTGGATGATCCAGTCTTCAGTGCCACTCTTTGAAGTAGAAACTGTTATTATCTCAGTGTTACTGTCTCAGGTGAGGAAGCTGAGGGTTGGAGGAGGTTGTTAACAGAATCCAGGACACTGAGGCAGATCAGTGGCTCCCCAGAGATGTCCACATTCTAATCCCCAGGACCTGTGAATATGTTACATTACATGGCAAGAGGAAATTGAGGTTGCCTATGGATTTGGGTTGCTAATCAGCTGACATTGAGAAAGGGAGATTATCCTGGATTATCTGAGTAGGCCCAATGTAATCAGAACGATTCTTAAAAGTGGCATCGAGAGGCAAAGAATGGTGTCAGAGTGATGCAGTATGAGAAGGACTTGTCCGGCCATTACTGGTTTTGAAACGGAAGGGGCCACAAGCCAATGCAGGTAGCCTCAAGCCAAGGAATGCAGGTAGCCTGTAAATGGTAGGAAAGGCAAGGAGATGCATTCTCCCCTAGAGCCTCCAGAAGGAATATTACCTGCTGTACCTTGATTTTAGCCCAGTGAGGCCCATTTTGGACTTCGACCTCCAGAACTGTAAGATAAATTTGTGTGTTTTTTTGTTTGTTTGTTTTTTGTTTTTTGTTTTTTTTTTGCGGTATGCGGGCCTCTCACTGTTGTGGCCTCTCCCGTTGCGGAGCACAGTCTCCGGACGCGCAGGCTTAGCAGCCATGGCTCATGGGCCTAGCTGCTCCGCGGCATGTGGGATCTTCCCGGACCGGGGCATGAATCCGCGTCCCCTGCATCAGCAGGCGGACTCTCAACCACTGCGCCACCAGGGAAGCCCAAATTTGTGTTTTTTTAAGCTACTAAGTTAGTGGTAATTTGTTACAGCAGAAATAGCAACTTGATATAGTCACGTACCAGTAAATGAGGAGTGAGATAGGAATCCAGGACCACATCACTCCATCTGCCTCTGTACTCTCCGGAGGTGGGACAGGTGGCACAATATGGTGATTCCTACCTCCTGGTCTTTGCCCATGATACTGCTTAAAATGCAATGCCTTGCCCTAGTTATTATCTGCCTTCCTAATTTTTCAAGGCCTAACTGAAGTCTTCTGGGATTTGTAAATATTGCCCAGCCAGCATGATGTCTGGCACACTGTGGACATCAAGTGGAGATTTCCATCTACTGGCTCCCTTCTTGGAACTCCTGTTGCACTCGTTGGCTGTGTTTCCCACTTAGCTGCCAACGTTGTTTTCTGATTTTCCCTTAGACTTTAGTAGTATCTTCCTAACAAGTAGTCAGAGACTGATTGTCCTGATCAGTCATGTTAGTGGCAGATGTCCTGTGTGACCACAGCTCACCAGTCGCCCCTTCTCACTGGTCTTCAGGTTCCCCATCTGCAGGAGAAGGGAACTTTGCCCTAGTTGCCTCTAAAGGAAACTTCAGCTTGAAAATGCATTGGCCCTTGGCCTTTTTATTTTTAGACCTGGGAGCTAAGAATTGTTTTTATATTTGTAAAGAGTTATTTAAAAAAGAAGAATATGTGACACCTATGCTAGACCCTAAGAGCAGCATAAGCGGGGATGGAGGAGGGATTTCTAAGCAGATGTGTTTCTTTTGTGAAGTCTTTCCCTCCTTGAGGGTGTTTTTTTTTTTTAAAAAAAAGGAATTTAATTGAAATACACACAAGGGACATATTTGAATTGATCATTTTAATATTATGCTCTGGTTAAATGAGAAAAATGGTGTGAGTGTTAAGTTTACTGTCATGTTAGTATATAGAACAGTGCATATTTCTATAGTTTATGTTCCCCTAAAATGATGTATTTGGAGCTATATTTTTCTTGCCCTCCTCCCTAACTCACAAGAAAGAGAAAAATCACAGCTAAGGAGTTACATGTTTATTTAGAGTTTAGCAGTATTTTGGCATGTACCAGAATGTGCATATTGTATCTCTGGTGCCCATATGCTAAATTTTTTTCTAGATAATTGCTTTGTGCTTTATATTAAGAATTTTGAGGGAGTTCCCTGGTGGTCTAGTGGCCAGGATTCAGTGCTTTCACTGCTGTGGCCCGGGTTCAATCCCTGGTTGGGGAACTGAGATCCTACAAGGCATGCGGCGCAGCCAAAAAAAGAAAAAAGAATTTTGACAGTATACAAATCTCAGAGTCAGATTTCTGTGGAAAAAAATGCAAGCAATAGCTATAGTTCATCCATTGAAAACAAACATTTCTATAAACTATTGCATTTCTTTGAAGATTTTTTCATTTTAATGAATGCATTTAAAGTGTGTGAAATCATCTAGCGAATGATGATGAATCACCATGTAAATGCTGAGTAATCTTGGAGGGGCTGTTGTTATTCCTTTTTATATAATCCTGTTGTTTTCCTTTTTCTTCCTTGTCCAAAACCTTGTAAAGAAGAGTGGGAAAGCAGAAGTTAATAAAAAGGGCAGAGTATAGAGTAAAATGAGAATCGTTGCCAGGATGGAAGTTACCACAATACAGGTTTGCCTTTGGGAATGTCACTACTTCCCAGAGTAAAGAAGTGAGAGAGGGCTTCCCTGGTGGCGCAGTGGTTGAGAGTCCGCCTGCCGATGCAGGGGACACGGGTTCGTGCCCCAGTCCGGAAGGATCCCACATGCCACGGAGCGGCTGGGCCCGTGAGCCATGGCCACTGAGCCTGCGCGTCCAGAGCCTGTGCTCTGCAACGGGAGAGGCCACAACAGTGAGAGGCCTGTGTACCACAAAAAAATAAATAAATAAAGTGAGAGAATTTTTCCCAGGGAGTAAATAACTTAGCCATGTAATTAAAAGCCATGTGACTTAACCCAGTAGTATTCAGTTTTGAAGTATTTCATGGTTTATTTGTTAGCAGTTTCCTTTATCAGTATTTTTCTTGACCTGATATTCCATTTTGTCCTATGATCCCTGAGAGATTAGCTCACATGAAAGCCTCCTGGAGAGCAGATGGCCAGTCCTAATGTAAAAATTTCCATGTTGTTCAGTTCCAGCATTTCTGCCCATTATTTCATTGTATCCTTGGGTACCTTACTTTGTAGGACACCAAGTGCTGTTTACTCTAGCCCTCTGAGAGAGAATTAATTTCAGAAGCTCGGCAGTTTATACCCAGAGTCACAAGGTTTAGAGTCCCACCTTTTCCTTTCCGAAGGAGAGAGTGGGACACATTCTTAAAAATAATCATTCTCTGCTCTTGGATTCTTAAAAATAATCATTCACAAAAAAATCTTTGTCTTATGTTTCCTTCCCAGATAATTGTCCATTATTAAGATTTACTGGCTAATGGGCTTATTATCTTAGCCTAATCTTCTTCCTGAGTTACATGAATCTTGCTTTTTCATCATTGCCACCTTGGCACAGTCCAGTAGAACTATAAGATGAACCATGGAGGTATTTAAAAATTTCTTGGTGGCTGCGTTAAAATTTAAGAAGAAATAGGTAAAATTAATTTAATAATTTATATTTTATTTAACCCAGTGTACCCAAATTATTAGCATTTCAACATGTAATCGGCATAAAAACTATTGAGATATTTAACTTTTTTTTTTTGAACCAAGTCTTTTATACTTAACAGCCCCATCTCAATTCAGCTGCTAAATGTTCATTGGAAATACTGGATCTGTATTTAGAGTTCATAAAATATACAGTTGAAAAAGTGATTTATATACCAAATATTTATATTGTTTCATTTTACTTATTTTATTGAAATATAGTTGATTTACAATATTATATTAGCTTCAGGTTCCATACCCATGTTGTCTTAAACATACTTAAAACATTTTCTGATAACTGAGTTGAGTATCACTTTTAAATTAAATTAATTAAAATCAAATAAAGTTAAAATTTAGTCCCTCGGTTGCTCATATTTCAATTGCTCATTAGCCACATATGGTTAGTGGCTACGACATAGGACAGACAGTGCACTCAGGGCCTAGGCCTCATTATCCAGGTATCCCAGGGAAAACGGTTATTTCCTAAGGTACTGAGTCTCCTTCCTGCAGGCACATCCTTGAGTTAATGCTTCAGAGTGTCGTCCTGGTAGTCTTGGTAATCTGGTAGTTGCTGAGTGCGAATTGTATAGCTTTGCTTCTGGCAGGACCCTTTATTATTAACTTTAAAGCACAGTTAAAAATCTATTAGTGGAAAATAATCTGAAATAAATATATATATATACATATGTACATATCTGAATCACTTTGCTATATACTTGAAACTTATACAATATTGTAAATCAACTATACTTCAATAAAAAGAAAAAACTATTCTCTTTTGCTAACAAAAGAAACGAATTCTTGTTCTTTCTGAAATGTTTGAGAATTTTAATATTTTGCCTCACTGAGGTCTTGCCTCAGAATGTGTTTGCTTTACCTTAATACTGAACTGAAGTTTTAATATTAAAAATTGAATTTAAAGCAGTGGTTTTAAGCAAAATAAAGTAGTCTGATATTAAAACATTAGGCACTGGCCAAAACCAAAAAACCTGAATGCACACCAGAAAGGTCACAAGTGAGCCAGATGAAACTGAATGGAAACCAGATGGAATTTCAGATCTTTCCATTCTCAGTGCATCCTTGGTGGTTGCCATGAGGTAAATGGTGACAGTGGTGTGTGGAAGGTACAAGGTCAGCGGAAGCTCCACCTATGGGGGCATGGGAAGCAGGGGTAGAGCATTCTGTTAGTGGCAGAAAAGAACCCTAGCCTCATAAAAGGTAGCAAAGAGTAAACCTACAATACATGCTAAAAGTAGACAATGTTTAATGGATCAAAGAAAGGCTGTTTGTTACTCAAAGCACACAGACAGCGAATCAGCATGATAGTATTCATTCTGCTCATCCCACATCTCATGGGGAGCCTAGTGGTGGCTGTGTGTGCACTGGGTTGCCTTGTAGCTGAGGGACACAGGGCCAAGGACTCAGCACCTTTTGTAGCAGGCGGCAGTCTTCATGCTGTGGTCACCTTGACCTACTTAGTGTCTGTGTGACCTGCTACAGAAACTGCTCAGTAACTACTGCCTTCACCCAGATGTTCTTTCAAGATGTTGTTAACATCTTGCAGGTGTCTTTCTGACACCTTGCACTGGATGGTTAATAGAGACTATAACTGGCCAGTTACCTGGCTAACGGTTTATTGAGATTTTTTTTTTTCTTTATTATGTTGAGGTAGGTTTCCTCTTTGCCCACTTTCTGGAGAGTTTTTATCATAAATGGGTGTTGAATTTTGTCAAAAGCTTTTTCTGCATCTATTGAGATGATCATATGGTTTTTGTTCTTCAATTTTTTAATATGGCTTATCACATTGATTGATTTGCATATATTAAAGAATCCTTGCATCCCTGGGATAAGTCCCACTTGATCATGGTGTATGATCTTTTAGTATGTTGTTGGATTCTGTTTGCTAGTATTTTGTTGAGGATTTTTGCATTTATATTCATCAGTGATATTGGTCTGTAATTTTCTTTTTTTGTAGTATCTTTGTCTGGTTTTGGTATCAGGGTGATGGTGGCCTCATAGAATGATTTTGGGAGTGTTCCTTCCTCTGCAGTTTTTTGGAAGAGTTTGAGAAGGATGGGTGTTAGCTCTTCTTTAAATGTTTGATAGAATTCACCTGTGAAGCCATCTGGTTCTGGACTTTTGTTTGTTGGAAGATTTTTTATCACAGTTTTCAATTTCATTACTTATGATTGGTCTGTTCATATTTTCTACTTTTTCCTGGTTCAGTCTTGGAAGGTTCTACCTTTCTAAGAATTTGTCCATTTCTTCCAGGTTGTCCATTTTATTGGCATAGAGTTGCTTGTAGTAGTCTCTTAGGATGCTTTGTATTTCTGCAGTGTCTGTTGTAACTTCTCCTTTTTCATTTCTAATTTTATTGATTTGAGTCTTCTCCCTCTTGATGAGTCTGGCTAATGGTTTATCAATTTTGTTTATCTTCTCAAAGAACCAACTTTTAGTTTTATTGATCTTTGCTATTGTTTTCTTTGTTTCTATTTCATTTATTTCTGCTCTGATTTTTATGATTTCTTTCCTTTTGCTAACTTTGGGTTTTGTTTATTCTTCTTTCTCTAGTTCCTTTAGGTGCAAGGTTAGATTGTTTATTTGAGATTTTTTTGTTTCTTGAGGTAGGCTTGTATTGCTATAAGCTTCCCTCTTAGAACTGTTTTTGCTGTATCCCATAGGTTTTGGGTCATCGTGTCTCCATTGTCATTTGTCTCTAGGTATTTTTTGATTTCTTCAGTGATCTCTTGGTTATTTAGTAACGTATTGTTTAGCCTCCATGTGTTTGTTTTTTACGTTTTTTTCCCTGTAATTCATTTCTAGTCTCATAGCATTGTGGTCAGAAAAGATGCTTGATATGATTTCAGTTTTCTTAAATTTACTGAGACTTGATTTGTGACCCAAGATGTGATCTATCCTAGAGAATGTTCCGTGTGCACTTGAGAAGAAAGTGTGATCTACAGTTTTTGGATGGAATGTCCTATAAATATCAATTAAATCTTTCCTTTTTAATTTTCTGTTTGGATGATCTGTCCATTGGTATAAGTGAGGTGTTATTAAAGTCCCCCACTATTATTGTGTTACTGTCGATTTCCTCTTTTATAGCTGTTAGCAGTTGCCTTATGTATTGAGGTGCACCTATGTTGGGTGCATATATATTTATAATTGTTATATCTTCTTCTTGGATTGATCCCTTGATCATTATGTAGTGTCCTTCCTTGTCTCTTGTAACATTCTTTATTTTAAACTCTATTTTATCAGATATGAGTATTGCTACTCCAGCTTTCTTTTGATTGCCATTTGCATGGAATATCTTTTTCCATCCCCTCGCTTTCAGTCTGTATGTGTCCCTAGGTCTGAAGTGGGTCTCTTGTAGACGGCATATATATGGGTCTTGTTTTTGTAACCATTCAGCAAGCCTGTGGGTTTTGGTTGGAGCATTTAATCCATTCATGTTTAAGGTAATTATCCATATATATGTTCCTATTACCATTTTCTTAATTGCTTTGGGTTTGTTTTTGTAGGTCCTTCTCTTGTTTCCCACTTAGAGAGGTTCCTTTGCATTTGTTGTAGAGCTGTTTTGGTGGTGCTGAACTCTCTTAGCTTTCGCTTGTCTGTAAAGCTTTTGATTTCTCTATGGAATCTAAATGAGATCCTTGCGGGGTGGAGTAATCTTGGTTGTAGGTTCTTCCCTTTCATCACTTTAAGTATATCATGCCACTCCCTTCTGGCTTGTAGAGTTTCTGCTGAGAAAACAGCTGTTAACCTTATGGGAGTTCCCTTGTATGTTATTTGTCATTTTTCCCTTGCTGCTTTCAATAATGTTTCTTTGTCTTTAATTTTTGCCAATTTGATTACTGCGTGTCTCGGAGTGTTTCTCCTTGGGTTTATCCTGTATGGGACTGTCTACACTTCTTGGATTTGGGTGGCTATTTCCTTTCCCATGTTAGGGAAGTTTTCAACTATAATCTCTTCAAATATTTTCTTGGGTCCTTTCTCTCTTCTCCTTCTGGGACCCCTATAATGCGAATGTTTTTGCGTTTAATGTTGTCCCAGAGGTCTCTTAGGCTGTCTTCATTTCTTTTCATTCTTTTTTCTTTATTCTGTTCTGCAGCAGTGAATTCCACCATTCTGTCTTCCAGGTCATTTACATGTTCTTCTGCCTGTTATTCTGCTATTGATTCCTTCTAGTGTAGTTTTCATTTCAGTTATTGTATTGTTTATCTCTGTTTGTTTGTTTTTTAATTCTCCTAGGTCTTTGTTAAACATTTCTTGCATCTTCTCGATATTTGCCTCCATTCTTTTTCCGAGGTCCTGGATCATCTTTACTATCATTATTCTGAATTATTTTTCTGGAAGGTTGCCTATCTCTACTTCATTAAGTTGTTTTTCTGGGGTTTTATCTTTTTCCTTCATCTGGTACATAGCCCTCTACCTTTTCATCTTGTCTATCTTTCTGTGAATGTGGTTTTTGTTCCACAGGCTGCAGGATTGTAGTTCTTCTGCTCTCTGCACTCTGGTGGATGAGGCTATCTAAGAGACTTGTGCAAGTTTGGAAATTTTATTATTATTATTATTTTATTTATTTTTTTGCGGTACGCGGGCCTCTCACTGTTGTGGCCTCTCCCGTTGCGGAGCACAGGCTCCAGACGCGCAGGCTCAGCGGCCATGGCTCACGGGCCTAGCTGCTCCGCGGCATGTGGGATCTACCCAGACCGGGGCACGAACCGGTGTCCCCTGCATCGCCAGGCAGACCCTCAACCACTGCGCCACCAGGGAAGCCCATGTTATTATTATTATTAACTGAATAGGATCATGCCATTGTTGGACCATTGCTGGGGGAGGGGAGAGCATGATTCTGAATTTATTTTTAATTATTAACACATTCAAAGACCTTAATTAAAGTATTAAAGCTTCATTAATTTTAGGGCAAAATTACTCATTTTATAAATGACAAAGGCCCCTATTGTAGAAAGCCCTAGAGCCCTGCTTAACAGAATGTTCTGGATATGGAGATGAGAAGTGTTACTTTCTTGTGTCATTTTGACACTGTAAACTTCCTCTGCTGATTCATGTACTCCTTGTACACATGGGACTGCAAACTTAAGCTGCTTCTTCCAGCAAGATTTCTACTATATGTAGGAACTTTTAAAATGTGTGATTTTTGTAAATTTCTCTGTAAAAAATAAAGTTTTGAAATTGTAACATGTTTGGGCATGTTAGAATCTGCTCTGTGCAGGCGGCTGTCCATTCTTATTAATGCAGTTAAAGAGGTTTTTGAATGAACCCTTTCAACTTTTGAGTCAAGCTATCACTACTTATTCCTCTGCTCCAATAAATCATGTTGGTGACTTTGGCGGACTATCAAATGAGTTTCCTACTGGCTGCTTTTCCTTCACTCCTCTCTTTATCGATGCCAGTCTACCAAAATTCAGCCCTCTCCTGGAGAGTAGTGTCTTTGCTTCTACCAATTCATATCCTCTCTTGGGTCCTGCTTTTTCTTCTGACAGCTTTGGAATCTGAACTTATATATGATGCCTTTTTTTTTTTTTTTTTTTTGCGTCTCACTGTTGTGGCCTCTGCCTCTGCGGAGCACAGGCTCTGGACGCGCAGGCTCAGCAACCATGGCTCACGAGCCCAGCCGCTCCGCGGCATGTGGGATCCTCCCAGACCGGGGCACAAACCCATGTCCCCTGCATCGGCAGGCGGACTCTCAACCACTGCACCACCAGGGAAGCCCTATGCCATTTTTTTAAATTTAAATTTTGAACTAATTTTATGCTTGCAGAAAAGTTGGAAGAATAGAACAGGGAGATTCCTAACGTCCTGCCTTCAGTTAGCTTCCCCCATTGTTAACGTATTATTTAACCATTTGTTAGGGTGCTTTTGCCAAAACTAAGAAATTAATATTGGTACAGGATTATTAACTAAACTGCAGACATTATTGAATTTTGCCAGTGTTTTCACTAATGACTGTTTTCTGTTCCAGGATCTGATCTGGGATCCCACATCACATTTAATTAGTCTCCTCCTATAACAATTCCTCACTCTTTCCTTGTCTTTCATGATATTGACACTTTTGAAAAATACTGGTTTATTTTGTTGCTCAAATTGTTCTGGCTTTGGCCATTAGGAGCATCTTGGGTTGGTGCCTGTGTCCTTTGAACATATCCTTTTACGAGCACATCTTTCGTTCTGACTCGACAAGATGTTTCAGGCTCATCTTGTACTTCCTTTGCCCCAGCTTTGGGATCAGCCTCTTCTCCAAGAAGCCCTGGTTTCTTTTTTTTGGAGAGTGACATTTAGAAACCCAGATCTGGGTACAAGATATGCTCTTCAGTATTAGGTGTCATTACTTCTAGGCCCTTTCAGCAGACAGAGCTAGGACATATACGTATTTATACCCACACACACGCATGCCTCCATAGTTCTATATCTGATATCTGTGTCATGAGTTGTAAGGTTATACGAAAGGTCATAAGTTTGTACTAATTTCTTCTGATTCCAGTCTAACACTGCAGAGTTCATTTTAGCTTTCCCCTCTTCGTATGTAACTTTTCTCCTGCCTTGAGAAGCCTGGCTCTCATCGTCTTTAGTTTTACAGTATTCAGTCAAGATACTGTTTGCTGTTCTCTTCTGGTTCAGTTTTTTCTCCCCACTCACCACCCCTTCACTGAGGTGTGATGCATTTGCAGTACAGCTAGGTTGGTTTGTTAGTGCTTGTGTTCCCCACTGGATCCCCACACATGCTGGTTGGTGTCATGATTTTAGTTTTTGAGTGTGTGAAGGCTGTGAGCTTTGCCGTGGTTCTGATACTCAGAGGAAGGTCAGGCTGCCTCACCCCTGTTCTCCAGTTCCCATTACCCACCCCCCCTTTGCCACCCACCCTATAAGTAAGCCATTTCCGTCATTTCTGGTTTATTCTTTTTTTTCTTTAATATTTATTTATTTATTTTTATTTGGCTGTGCCAGGTCTTTGAATTGCGATGCACGGGATCTTTGTTGCGGCACACGGGATCCAGTTCCCCGATCAGGGATTGAACCAGGGCCCCCTGCATTGGGAGCATGGAGTCTTAGCCACTGTGCCACCAGGGAAGCCCCATTTCTGATTTACTCTTCTTGTGTTTCTTTGGTTTTGTGCCATTTTAAACTCATCAGGTTTGTGCTAGATTGTCCAGCTGCCGTTAGGGACACGGTCACTCTCACCTCATCCTCAACAGCCACTCCTCTGAGAGGAAGACGCCGCCACTGCTGGAAGGTGGGCCGTGTGGTTAAGCTAGAAACTTCGTGTGTTAAGCACCTTAATATTTTAACTACTTAGATATCAGTTGGTAGCATTTAAAGTTTAACTGATATTTTATTTAACGTTTGCTAATAAAGCAGAAAGGGGATAGGAAAGAATGCACCTTTTCCTATACCATCTTATCCACCTCCTTTAATACTAGATATTTTAGTCAGTTCTTAATCACACAAATATTACATTAAATATACTCCTTGGCGGGGGGGAAGAAAGCTTCACACCTAAGTATAAAGTCCCCTTTGATCTCCATCCCCCGACACGAAACAATTTTTATTATCCTTTCAGATTCTGTATACATTTCTAAACATACGAGCCTGTAGGGGAAAACACTATATGTGTGATGCGTTTTTCCACATAAAAGGTGTACTTTATCTTTCTTCAGCTTGCTTTTTTACTCATATGTGTCTTAGAAAATCCATTCATGTTGTATAGATAGCCCTGCCCCACTGTTTTTAACAGCTGCAGAGTACTTCTTGGTGACTGTCCTTGCGTGTCTTTTGGTGCACATGTGTAGACACTAAGAAGTGGAGCTGTGGGGCTGCAGGCTGTGTCCCTGTCCCACTGTGATCACTACAGCAGATTGCTCTCCCAAGCGGCTGCCATTTTACACTTTCCACCCGCTTTGCATCAGAGTACTCGTTTCTCTGCTGGTCATCAGTATTTGATATTTCCTGTGTCTCAAATTTTGGGCATTTTGAAGGTGAAAAGTGGCATTTTGTTCTCATTTGCTTTCCTCTGAATTAGTGAGGTTGAGTGTATTTTTAGCCTTTAACATTTCCTTTTCTGTGATTTGACCATTTTTAACTGCTTTCTTTTTCTTACTAATTTATATGAGTTACTATATATGCTAGATTGATTCATTTAACTAATATTTATTAATCAAGAGGTCAATATGCATATGCCCAAACACTGCTTTAGGTGCTGGGGTAACAGCAATAAACAAGGTTTCTAATTTCACAGAACTTAAGAGAAAGTTGGACCAAAGAAAATCTAAATAAATCAGTAGGATTATGTACCTGTTAGTAAGTGCTATTAAAAAATTAGAGTAGGGCTTCCCTGGTGGCACAGTGGTTGAGAGTCCGCCTGCCAATGCAGGGGACACGGGTTCATGCCCCGGTCTGGGAGGATCCCACATGCCGCGGAGCGGCTGGGCCCGTGAGCCATGGCCGCTGAGCCTGCGCATCCAGAGCCTGTGCTCCGCAGCGGGAGAGGCCACAGCAGTGAGAGGCCCGCGTTCCGCAAAAAAAAAAAAAAAAATTAGAGTAATGGTAGAGAGAGGACCTGAGTCAGGAGGGAGCCCCAGTTTCCCCTTCTGGACCATCCTCTGAGTGTTTTCCCGGAGGCGGGTGGTCAGGGAGGGCTGCTCACAGAAGGTGGGGTCAGAGCTGAGATCTGAATGATGAGAAGGAATTGGCCGTGGAAGTGTCCAGACAGAACAGCATGTGCCTGGGCTCCCAGGTGGGGCTAGTGAGTCGGGGGGACATGGACGGACACAGTGCAAGTGCTTGTCAGAGACAGGTGCACAGGAGTAGACATGAGGTCTGTTTCAGGAGGTTGTTTCTTCGGCTTCTCCTTTTCTGTCTAGGCTAGGTGCCCAAAAAGAGCTTTGCTCTGGGGAATTTGTGCGTCAGGATTTGATCACTGGGTTTTGTGGTTGTTTTAAGGCATAGGCTTTTTCTTTTTAATAAAGGAAAATTTTCTGTTTCAGATTACCTAGGAACAGTACGATTTGGGGTTATCACAAATAAACATCTTGCGAAACTGGTATCCTTAGTACACTCTGGAAGTGTGTATTTACATAGACATTTCAACACATCACTTGTAAGTATTTTGAAATCACGTTTATATTAGCGCAGTGGTTCTTAACCTTGTTTGGATCACAGACTTCTTTGAGAATTGGATAAAATCTATGGATACTCTCTCTAGGGGAGTGCACATGATTTTATATTGCAAACTGAGAGTCCCTACAGCCCCTCTGTAGAGCCCATGCCCCTGGTTTAGAACTCATGCATTAGACGGCTGTTGGATTTAACATCTAGAAATTCTGTTTATATTCTTAGATTTTGATACAGCCTTGTTAGTTTTCCTTCTTGGATGAAATTGCAGAGTTACTCTGTTGGAGAAGTGTTACTCTGGGCCCGTGTTCTCAGAGGTTAAGCTTCCTTTGGGCAATGTTCTTTCTTCATTTGTTCCATTTATCAAGAGTAGTAATGTGACATGCTTTTCTCCTTTAGCTGATGAAATGGATTTTGAAGTTCTTGTCAAGTCACAGTGAGAAGTTGTTGGCTTTCCGCCCCAGAGAGCCTCGTTTTCCATTGTTGTCTTTGTTCCCTGATTTTATTTGCTTTCTGGTGGACCAGCCCCAACTCAGCTATTTCTGAGCTTTTGACCTGTATCCTGCTTAGTGCTGTGCTTCTGCTCTGTTTATTGCTACTTCCTCAGTCTCAGTGCTGAGTTTATTTTGCTTCAGTATTTTCTCTCTCTGACTTCATTGATGGTGTCAGTGACTTACAGGTCGAGTGAAGACCAGATCTCCCGTACCCAGTGTGCCCAGCCCTTTAATCCCACGCTCCCCTTGGCTCAGCGTGCAGGCCTCATGCTGTTAGACCCTCCTGGGGGGCGCCATCAGTGCCAGTCACCCTGGCTTCTGCATATCTCTATATCCCAGATGACTTTACTTCTCGCAGTTTATATTCCCAAAGTCAAATGTATTTCTGTGTTTTCCAGATAGAAATGTTGATTATGTTTTTTCAGACTCCCACCATCCCACTTTGGGAATCACCGCTGTGATGGTTTCTCCGACCACCCACCCACTCTCCTTGTTTCTCTGTCTAAGCTTCTTTTGACTTCATCTGCCTTTGCTATCATTTTCCTTCATCCTTCCTTTATAGCATGCTATACAACCAACATATATCATGTTTATGTATAGTAAAGGGTACTGAGGAAGAAATTTAAAATAGACGGAGAAAAGAAGGTAGGACTGAGAATGATACTGAATGATATTGGGTTTACTGCATCAGTTCCATAGTTTTTAAGGTTGGTTGGTTGTTGTAGCAGCAGAATTCCTTTTAGCAAATGAAATAATACTGGGATACCAGTATTTTTAAAAAATAAAAGCAGTGGACATCTTTGTTGTAAGCCAATTTAAACCTCTGTTTTGGGGAGTGTAAAATATCTCATTTTGTGGAACTCTCCAAAGCATTCTGTGGGGAGTTTTGTTTGAAACCCAGTGATTTATATCACTGGAATTACAAAAATAATTTTGTGTTGACGTACTCTTGATTATTACAGGAAAACAAAGCCAAAAATCTAGGTGTATCTCTCCTTCATTCTGTACACATAAAATGTGATCTGTGGCCTTGTACAAGTTCTAGGTCACTCATGGATTCATGCAAATATTTGTTGAGTTCCCACTCTGTGCCAGGTGTTCTGGTCACTGGGGGTACATGTGAGCAAGGCAGATCCAAACTTCTGCCCTAACAGAGGGTCCCCAGGGACCAAGTTAAACATGATTTTACCAAGGTAAAAATTATCCTTGACTCCATCATTTCTGTTCCCTTAGAGCTCCCCTTGCGCAGGGTGGTAGAGGTCATTGTTGCCAGCAGCAGGCAAGGAGACTTATTTGTTGATAGACAAGTCTGTCTAAAGGGAAAAAGATGAACCACATGATATGGAAGTCACCTCTTAGAGCTGCTTTTGCTTTTCCGAGCTGCTTGTGAGGAAGCGCTCTGTCTGGAGAGGTAGAGCCAGGGTTTAGCTGCACAGGCAGGGACAGGTCGTGTCACTGCTCTGAGCCTCATTTTCCTCACCTGTGAAGTGTGGGGTTGAGGACGGGGCTGAGGACGTGCTTTGATCCTGCCCTGCCTTTTATCCTCTGTGCGTTTGTCCTTCCCAGGTTTTTCCCAGGGAGGTCATCAACTACACAGCTGAGAACATCTATAAGTGGGCTTTAGAAAACCGAGAGATGCTCCTTCGATGGCTGCGGCCACACGGCGGCAAGAGTCTCCTGCTGAACAATGAACTGAAGAA
>NW_006789814.1:2109768-2112009 GCF_000442215.2 Lipotes vexillifer
AACAATGAACTGAAGAAGGGACCAGCACTTTTTGTATTTATACCTTTTAATCCCTTAGCCGAAAGTCATCCTTTAATAGATGAGGTAAGAGTCATAATGGTAAAAGGGTGTCTCATAAGGAGTCAGAGAAACTCATTAACTTAGCCTTTTCTCATACCGCGATCAGAGTAGTTTCCCCTAGCCGCCGAGCGGCCGCCAGGAGCAGCTGCTCCGTTTCTGTGGCGTTACTCCTTTCTCCTGTAAGTGAGCAGGAGAGCCCGTGCCTCGGGTAGGACTCACCACAGCCTCTCTGGCCACATTAATGACAGCTGCTCAGGTCTCCTGAGTCGGAGGGGACAGGGAAGGCAAACTGTGTCTCTCTGGAAAAGGGCCAGATGGCCCTCTTCCTGCGGTGATGGATGCCCGGGAGAGGGGCAGAGGGGATGGTAGGGTTTAGTGTGGCACGGTTTAGTGTGGCCTTTGGGATTCTGTTGTTGCGGGGGTTTGATCAGACTGTTGGCCCTGGCCACTCTCAGCCCAGCAGCCATCAGCGGTGGTGGTGACCTTGGGATCCCGTGTTTTTCTAAACCTTGCGTGTCTCACAGAGCAGTTTTCAGAGGCAACCGCCATCAGGAGTCAGCCCCTCCCTGCTGCCTTTTCTGCTTCATCTGGTGCATTCACTGTCTCTGGGTGTGAGTTTATTTTATACATGGGATTGTTCGGAGCACTTAGAGCAATAACAATCAGCTGAGAACGCCTGGGATTGCTAAATTGGATTTACTGGGAGTTTTATTTTTTCCTTCCCTCAAGGATCCCTTAATTGGCCAAAACCAATTTCAGACAGCCAGTGAATCACTGGCCAGGCTGCCTAGATGCTGCCTCACCCAAGCCCTCCACGTGAGCCTGATGGCCTGCTTTCCTGAGGGAGCCGGGAGGCAGGATTCTTCTTTCCTGAGGGAACCGGGAGGCCAGGCCAGACCCCTCACTTGGCTGCTCTGGAGCCTCTTTGTTGAAGTTATTATCCCTGTTGGGGGCCTTCTGAGTGAATGCTGCTACCATGGCTTAGAGGAGGAAAGAAGAGAAGATGAAATAGCTTTGTTTATTCTCTGATTAGGGAGGACTTGAAGTAATAAGACTTAATTTCTTTAGAATATCTTCACTACACAGTTATTTTATGAACTAAGACACTCTAGTATTAAGAGCCCTTAAAGCTCTTTGTAGGAAAGGTGGGGCTTTCAACCAAGGTATTAGCCATGGTTGTGGATTTTTACTTTAACTTTTAAAGTTTCCTCCTGGAGAATTCTGTCTTGTCTGGCTTGGGCATGTCAGTGTTCTGGGTTGGGTGGTATTTTGTGACTGGAGCCCAGTTCCTCTGGGGGGTTGTGCTTGGATTTAGACATCTGGTGGGAGACACTTGCTTTCCAACTCTTTGTTTCTGGGTGAGTGTCTCCCCCATCTCCCTGTACTCCTCTGTCTTTGCTTATCAAGGTTTTGCCCACAGCTCCTTTCCTCCGGGCTCTTAGTGTCCCTGTGAGGTGAAGAGAGTCCCTTAATCGCAGCCTGTGGTTAAACCAGGTGGCATCTTAGTGTTATGGATTACTCAGCCAAGTGCAGTACATTTCCCTGTTCATTTCAGGCCCCTTTAGCAAACGTTTATGGAGCACTGTGCCAGGGAGCCACGGTAGAGAAAGATGGAGAAGGCAGAGCCTTGGTCTCATGGTCTCGGAGGCCTGTCTGGTAGGGGAGCAAGAACCTGCTTGTAATTGAGCGCAGAGTGTGCTCAGCCTCGGGAGGAACTGGAGGACAGTGGGTGCTGTCCCAGGGAGCTGGGGGCTGGGCAGGAGGGAGGCGGGAGGGGGCTGTGGGAGGGGTGGGTGTTTGAGACAGGCGTTCAGGGGTGGCTAGAATTGTGATGGGCTGAGAGAAACTTAAGGGAAGGAATAGCCTGAGCAAAGGCACGGGCGTGGGCAGGGGGTGACGGCTTTAGATATTAGGAAATAGGACAGGTTGTATGGTCTCCATAAAGGACTGATTGAAGAAGACCCAGAAACAAACGTTGGAGGAGAGGCTTTTGGGTGCTTCCTTGAGGACTCCAGGATTAATCATAGCCATCAAAGTCTGACAATGGAGCGCTGTCAGCGGAGCTGTGTTACCATTATTAAAGTTTTCCTAGCAGCCGTGTTCCAGAAAAGTGAGAAGTAGGAAGATGCTGAACTTGGACGGTGGTGTTGGGGATGGGAAGTGGGGTGTGTGACCATGGAA
>NW_006789814.1:2112019-2122581 GCF_000442215.2 Lipotes vexillifer
ACTCACTAGAAGTAAGGAAGTCATCCTCGGGGTTGGGCGGGGTGGGAGGGGTGAACACCTCCCTTACATAAGGGTGAGTTCTAAATTCAAAGGCTCCTTGACCCCCAAAAGAATTTAAGCCTTAAGCCTTATGTTTCCATTATGCTTTTAGGCCCAACTTTGGGCAGGCGATGGAGGAGGCCTGCCTTGTTGAGAAGAGAGTGGTCATTGTAGAGTCGGGGTGTGGGAGTCAGTCAGTAAGGGACGGCCATGTGGGGACTGCCCTGTGAGGCCCAGGCCAGCACCAGGCAGCTGCTCTTCCACACGTGTGCCCCACCCCTCCCCCGGGAGAGCATGGCCTGTACCGTGCACGGCATCAGGCTCCTGACCCCAGTGTCTGCAGAGAGTCCCGGAGAGCTCATGAGACATCTCAGTGTGCTTATCAAAAGAAATTCTTAGCGCAGCCAGAAGAGACTCTGTGTGGGTTCTTAGCTTGTTTTTTTTAAATTATTTTTATTATTAATTTATTTTATTTTCGGCTGCATTGGGTCTTCATTACTGCATGGGGGCTTTCTCAAGTTGCAGCGAGTGGGCTTCTTACTGCGGTGGCTTCTCTTGTTGCGGAGCACAGGCTCTGGGTGCACGGGCTTCAATAGTTGTGGCATGCAGGCTCTAGAGCGGAGGCTCAGTAGTTGTGGCGCACAGGCTTAGCTGCTCTGCGGCATGTGGGATCTTCCCGGACCAGGGCTCGAACCCGTGTCCCCTGCATTGGCAGGCGGATTCTTAACCACTGAGCCACCAGGGAAGTCCCGGGTTTTTAGCTTTCACAGCGCTGCTCTGAGGCATCCACTGCGTATGAGTCTGGGGGACAAAGGCATCTTGTCCAGACTTACAGATTTCTCCGATTAACGAAAATGGAAGGAGGCATTTATAGTGCAAACATTTAAAGTTTTTTGCCAAATTTTCCTTATTAGTTCACATGAAATTAAATGTGACATCAAGTGATTCATATATACGGGATGTAACTGGAGTGCCTTTTCAAAACTGCCTGTTATGAAAAAGGAATATAACAGTAAAAACTGGTTCAGTTTATAGGAGAAAACTAAGAACTCCTCACTTTTCAGGGGCATTACTGTATAAAATATTTTCTTCACTTAAGAATATCCTTTACACGGCTGCTTTGTTTGTGAGAGACATTAAGAATGAAAGAGATGAGGAAGGAAGACTTCGTAAGGAGTTTTGCTCTCCTCAGTGTACTCCTACTTGGACTTTTCATAAAAGCCCACGGTAAATACAGTCGTCCCCTGGTATCCACAGTGGGGTTGGTTCCAGGCCCCCTGCAGATACCAAAATCCAACATACTCAAGTTCCATGTGTAAAATAGCATAGTATTTGTATATAACCTATGCACATCTTCCTGTATATTTTAAATCGTCTCTAAGATTACTTATGATACCTGATGTAATATAAATGGTATGTAAATAGTTGCCTATGTGCAGCAAATTCAAGCTTTCTTTTCTGGCATTTTTCCCCCTGAATATTTTCGATCCATGGTTGTTTGAATTGCAGATACCGAACCTGAGGATATGGAGGGCTGACTGTACTTGAATTTTTGTGGGTTTTGGTGGGGGGGACTGGGGGTGGTAATCTATTATGTCTCTGAATATAAAGTAGTACCAGGATGGGGCATGAGGGCAGCTGGGCTATTTATGAATCATACGGGCTTGACCTTTTTAGCGTAATGTGCTGTCAGAGCCTTATCCTTTAAAAAGGGCTGAGATGTTTTTGTGTGGGGGAAAAAACCAAAACGCTGGTTTATCATCTAAAGTAACCATTTTTATGCCGAAGAACTATTCAAACAATCTGTTTTTCTGTATAAACGCATATGTCTTAAATTAACTCTGTCTATAAGTATCTCATGTTATAAAATTTGGGTTTTCTTTTAAATTGGAAAAGCACTTATTAAATGGTTTTCTCACACACAAACATACACACACACTTTTTTTTTTTTTTTTTTCTCGGTACTTGCGGTACACGGGCCTCTCACTGTTGTTGCCTCTCCCGTTGCGGAGCACAAGCTCCGGACGTGCAGGCTCAGTGGCCATAGCACGGGCCCAGCCACTCCGCGGCATGTGGGATCTTCCCGGACTGGGGCCCGAACCCGTGTCCCCTGCATCGGCAGGCGGACTCCCAACCACTGCGCCACCAGGGAAGTCCCCCCCCCCACTCTTTAATGAAACAAAATCCTGAGTGACTTGACACCTTTTAACTAACCTTGGTGGGATTTAAGTTAGCACACAGTTCTATTTTAGGGAGTATAAATGCCTTTGGATTATAATGACTTGCTCATCATTTTCATTGACCGGGGTGGCTGTTGGGTGGTGAAAGGTACTCAGTTCGGAAATGGAAGAGTCTTGGAATGAAATGTGAAATGTGAATCTGAATGGCTAACACTGATCTGAGCGTAAAGCGGTTCATCTCCCCAAGAAGCGGGAGCGTGTACTTATCCTGAGATGCCCTTCGTTCATCAGCTGTTTATCGACCATTTGTTATGTTTCAGGCTCTGAGCTAGGCTGCGGGGATAGCAGGATAAATCAAACATGGTCCCTGCCCGTGAGGATCCTTAAGCCTGTGGGGAAGAGGGATGTCTTGACAGACAGTTGGGAGACTGTCTGGGAAGGGCTTCTGGGACTAACCTTGAAGATGTAGACTCTTCATGGGGGAGGGTGGGGGTGTTAGCTTTGTTGGAGCAGCCATCCTGGTGCAGGGTCTTGGGGAGAGTGTTGAGGTTTGTCAGATGGAGGAGGCCCCGGCCAGGCCGCTGA
Organism: Lipotes vexillifer; assembly: GCF_000442215.2. Lineage (NCBI taxonomy): Eukaryota > Metazoa > Chordata > Mammalia > Artiodactyla > Lipotidae > Lipotes > Lipotes vexillifer. The sequence continues at coordinate 2,114,824 of NW_006789814.1, forward strand.
AGGCAAGGCATTGTGGAAGGGCCTGGCTGGTCTAAAGGTGGTGGGGTGACACCGGAAAGGCAGACTCAGGTCAGATTATGTTAGGGTTACCCTCCAGGTAATAGGGAGCCATCCAATGTCATTTAGCAGAGGAGTCTCCTGCTTAGGGTTGTATTTTTCAAAATAAGTGGTGGCGGTGTGGAGCCTCAGTTAAGGCAGGGGAGAGAAAAGGGGGGCACTCTGTGACACGTGAGGGCCTGAGTTGAGGCAGTGACTGTGAGGGTGCAAAGGGGGGCCGCTTCGTGTTGCTGAAGTCAGAGCTGGCTGGATTGGAGGCTTGGGTGATGCAGAGGAGAAATTGAGGGTCAGCTGATTTTTCCAGTTTGATGATGCCATTTTCCAGAAAGGGTGGTACAGGAGGAGGAAGGCGAGATGGTTGAGTATGGTTTGGAAGAGGCTGAATTCGTAGCCTCCTGTGAGGCATGAATTTATTTGGAAACATATGCTGTGAAATATTTGATCCACTTGTTAGGTGGATCCACAAGTGGATCAAATATTTGGGAAATTTTTAGACTGTTACTTAAGATGAAGAAAGAAGACATCGTCTGGAGGAGTTTTAAGGATGTAAAGGAAAGTGCACTCAACTGGGCGTTGAGATTTAAATTCTGTTCCTGGTTCTTCAGTGTGTGTTGTGGCGTGAGCCACTTCACCCCATCACGGGGTAGACTGACATCTCCCTCTAAGACCCCTTCCGTCTCTGAACAGGCGGTCCAGTATTTGTTAACAGAGTGACAGGATCTGAAAAATAATCCAAACCTCTTTATTAATAGCTTTTGGTGTGACAGCTTCCTGTTTGATGCTGTGTTTCCAGCCAGGGTTCCTTCTTGTGAATCAGGCAAGATGCTTTCCAGGTCTGAGAGCCACGGGGTCTGTCCCTCAGTCACCCCCACACCTCTCATGAGCTCCGCCCTGTGTTTCAGATCACCGAAGTGGCCTTGGAGTACAACAACTGTCACGGGGACCAGGTGGTGGAGCGGCTCCTTCAGCACCTGCGGCGAGTGGACGCCCCGGTGTTCAAGTCTCTGACACCTGAACCCCCGGCCCAGCTGCCAGACCCGCCGCTGATAACAGAGTCCCCCTGCTGCAACACCGTGGTGCTGCCCCAGTGGCACTCCATCTCCAGGACCCACAACGTGTGTGAACTGTGTGTCAACCAAACGGCCGGCGGCCTCAGGCCAAGCTCAGTCGGCATGCCCCAGTGCAGCTTTTTTGAGATGGCAGCAGCTCTGGATTCTTTCTACCTCAAGGAGCAGACCTTTTATCATGTGGCATCAGACAGCATAGAATGCAGGAATTTTCTAAGTTTCTATAGCCCTTTCAGCTACTACACTGCATGTTGCAGGACCATAAACAGGGGCGTGACAGGCTTCATTGATTCTGAACAAGATGTCTTTGAAACCCCGACCGTTGCATTTTCTTCCCTTGAGAAGAAATGTGAGGTTGATACTCCAAGCTCCATTCCTCACATTGAGGAGAACAGGTATCTCTTTCCTGAACTGGACGTGGATAGCACAAGCTTCATAGGCCTGAGCTGCAGAACCAACAAGACCCTGAACATCTACCTTTTGGATTCCAATTTATTTTGGTTGTATGCAGAGAGGCTGGGTGCTCCGAGCGCTGCTCGGGTGAAAGGATTTGCTGCAATTGTTGACGTGAAAGAAGAGTCTCATTATGTCTTGGATCCAAAACAAGCTCTTATGAAGTTCACCCTAGGTACTGTGGGCTGTTTCCTTCCCCAAACCTAATGCTTTGCTTAACTTAACATAGGTAACTTTTATTTAGGGATCTCATTATGGTTGGCTCTTAGTGCATTTGAAATCTTTAGACTGCAGCTGGTCATAATTTTAAAAGAAGCTAATTTTGTGTATTAAATGGAATAGAAACTTCCTAACTCCAAATTTTGCATAAGTTTTTCACTTAGCCCTTGGGGGCTAAGAGTCCAGCGTTCCTGATCGGCAGCGCCTGCCGCATTTCCATGGTGGCACGAGCTGCGGCCCCGGGCGGAACCTGGCCTCTGTGACGGACAGGGTGGTGGAGAGCGGGTCGGGTGGTAACTCCCCAGGGGCTGATGAACGTGAGCCCCAACAGCGGCTTCATTCGAAAGGTACTTAAACAGAAAGCAGTGAAACGATAGAACCACCTGGCCCCCCTTTTTGTCTCACAGGTTTAACTGTCTAGGCATCAAGGCCACCAGACCTAGTTTGTTCTGCTGCTCTTTTATAACAAGTTGAGAAATGCTGCTCTGACCTTGGGTGCCTAGATTGTAACAAACAAGTGTCAAGTGCAATAAACAAGTGTCAGGTTGCAAACCAGCAAATCCCACTTTTTTTGGGGGGGTGGGTGGCGGGTAAGTCCCCATTATGGGAGTACATCCGAGAGCTTGCCCTTAGGCTTGGCAGCAGCAGTGAACTAACCGATGCTGTCCTTTTCCCAGGGCTTTGCTGCCATCCTTGATGTGCACACAAGGAAGTGAGAATTCAAAAGCCATGTTAGTTCAGCCTCGTTGGAAACATGGGGGAGAGTTAGCATTTGCCAAATGGAGACAGGAGGAATTTGGAGGGGAGGGAAACCTTTTATTTTCAAGTTTTGGAGAGTATGAAAGCAAGAGTAAACTCAAAGCCCCTAAATGATAGTCATTTTAGCTGCTGTTCTTTAAGTCCAGGTGAAGCTCGTTTCTAACATTAGACACGTTAAAAGGCTTATGTTAATAAAAGGCTTTATATTATAAACACGAAGGCTCCTGAGTGCTTAGAGGAACCCTGTGACCAGTCACTTTATGAAGTGTGTACTCTTTTGATACTACAAATTGCTCCTAATTCATGTTTCCTAAAGTTACATTTTACTGTACTGAGTTTTCTGAAAATGAAATAGGCCTGTATTTTTAAAGTAAGTGTTTATTGGATTTTCCTGCATTCTGTTCTAATACTCAAGCATTCAGTGAGCTAGCTCATGATGTGTGCATCCTGAATTTAATGGTAATCTGAAAGAAGCCTTCCGATTTCTTTTCATTTTCTGTTATCTCCTCTGAAACATCTAGCTCCGTTGTTCTCTGTGCTGTGGTTGGTGACAAAATTTGTCAGGGTCCGCGTCCAAAAACATTCACTGTGCATCGTTGTTGTTTTGGAGAGTTGACTCTTAAGTCAGCTGTCTCTGGGTCAGTTTCAGAATTTAGGCTTTATTCAGATTAGTAAATAATTCTTGGTTTTATGTTTCAAAAACATACCCAACTAAGTATCAGTCAGATGTTGATGACGGATTCTCTTCACAAGACCTTCCTCCTTTCCTCCTCCCTCCACGGAACATATCATTGTTCACTAGGGCCTCGCAATGGAGAGAAAAAAGAAGAAAAAAAGAAGTGAAACTCAGATTAGTGCTGCTTCAGATGATACAAAGGAATCTGAAGATAGTAGAGTTGGTGGGGAGGGTAAAACTGTTGGTTCAGGTTAGGGTTTGGGATTATTTATGGGTTTTATTTATGTGTTTTTCCACTAAATATAATTGAGTTTATTTTTCTTAACCTTTTAAGAAAGAAACTTGAAGGACTTTAATAAAGGAAACAAAAACCATAGCTCCTTATCCTTAAATTAATGAGTATTTAAACACCTTCCCTATTACAGTAGCTTGTGCAATTACTGCATTGGTAGTTATGCTTAAAGGTCTTGGTATAGTTGAAATCTCCATGGTGACTTGTTGATGTCCATTTGTGGACCAGTGTTGTTTTTAAAAGGAGCATCGAATTCCTAGTCCCTGCATAGTAGAACACGGAACACCGAGTGGTGCTTTGTTAGCTAAAGTGCTGTCTGCTGAGTTACTACTGCCAAAGCTACCCCCTGTCCCCCCGGGTGGCTTCGTTCAGGCTTTTGCCTGTAGGTGAAGTGTTAAAAATGTGGGCCTGCGAAGCCAGCCCAATTTTTTAGATGTGGAGTTTAAAGTAGGCCAGCTACTCTCCTTGTACTGAGAGAAGAACTGATCTCATTTTCTCCTTATTTTTAGAGTCTTTCATTCAAAACTTCAGCGTTCTCTACAGTCCCTTGAAAAGGCATCTTATTGGAAGTGACTCTTCCCAGTTCCCATCTCAGCGTTTAATCACGGAAGTGACAACTGATACCTTTTGGGAAGTAGTCCTTCAAAAACAGGTATAGAATCATGAGCGAGGCAAAAATCAAGCCACCTGTCCCTATTATAATAATTTCCAAAGCTGGAGTCATCGGAGTGAGCAGTTGGGTTTTTTTTGTTTGCTTGTTTTCTAAATTAATTAATTAATTAATTAATTTTTGGCTGCGTTGGGTCTTTGTTGCTGTGCATGGGCTTTCTTTAGTTGCGGCGAGCAGGGGCTACTCTTCATTGCGGTGCGCGGGCTTCTCATTGCAGTGGCTTCTCTCGTTGCGGAGCACAGGCTTTAGGCACGCAGGCTTCATTCAGTAGCTGTGGCTTGTGGGCTTACCTGCTGCGCGGCATGTGGGATCTTCCCAGACCAGGGCTTGAACCCGTGTTCCCTGCATTGGCGGGCGGATTCTTAACCACTGCGCCACCAGGGGGGCGGTTGGTTTTGATGTACAAAAAGATCGACCACATGACAGTCTTCCTGCAGAACATGTGAACTCCATGGTGGTTTTGTGATTGTAAAACGTCCTTAAGAAAGCACATAGGGCTTCCCTGGTGGCGCAGTGGTTAAGAATCTGCCCGCCAATGCAGGGGACACAGGTTCGAGCCCTTGTCTGGGAAGATCCCACATGCCACGGAGCAACTGAGCCCGCACGCCACAACTACTGAAGCCCAGGCGCCTAGAGCCCGTGCTCCGCAACAAGAGAAGCCACCGCAATGAGAAGCTCACGCACTGCATCGAAGAGTAGACCCTGCTCGCCGAAACTAGAGAAAGCCCGCGTGCAGCAACGAAGACCCGATGCATCCAAAAATATAAATAAATAAATTTATTTTTTTTAAAATCACATAATTGAAAATACCTGAAGATTAAATTTTCACTGTAATTTGTGCATGAGCAACATTTATTGAATGCCTGCCTGGTTCTAAGCACAGTGAGGACCTGAGCAGCCCAGTAACAGCCGTCTTCCTTTTCCCATAGGACGTGTTGCTGCTTTATTATGCACAGTGGTGTGGCTTCTGTCCAGCCCTCAATCACATCTTTATCCAGCTAGCTCGGCTCCTGCCCGCGGATACATTCACTGTGGCGAGGTAAGGAAGCCCGTGCTGCAGCGCTGTGTGCCTGCCTTCACTCCTCCTTACAGCTTAGCGGTTATGGCCTGCAAGGGTCTGCCCATTTTCTGTTGACCTTGGGTAAGATTTGGTTGATTGTCAGCTTAAAGCTGTGAGCAAAACCTTATTGGAGCCAAAGTTTTCCTGATGAATGCTAAGTGTTCCTTCCATGATGTTGAGTGTATTTAGTCCTGATTGAGTTCATAGGAGGGTGAGTGCAGTTCTGAGGGATTAGTGCTGACCTGGTGGCTCGGATAGCCCCCCAAGTGGCCAGCTTTCTGGAATACATGGCACTGGGGCCTTGGCCCAGCAAAAGGGGGCCAGTCCCTGGTGTGCTGCCAACCAGCCCTGGGACCTGGAGCAAATCTCCCCACCAGGTCCCCTTTCCCTCCTCATTCCTAAAAGTAAGAGGCAAGATTGGCTGATACCTGCATGTTCTAGTTTTGTGATTCCTTGGTACTGTATGTGTATGTGTAGCAAACAAAAAAATGTTAAACCATTGTTTTGTAAAAACAAGGCTCAAAGAGTTTTTGGATCAGGTAGTAGGCAGTCTGAGATGAAAATTATTTAGATTTAAGCTATATCTTCTCCCCGCCACCCAAACAAACAAACAAACAAAAACCTTCAGATAGAATTTAAATATAAAAGATCAAATCATAAAAAAAAATAACAGAAGCTAGAATATTGGATTTGCTAGTTCCTTTGAGAGGTGAAAACTTGCCAAAATGAAGCAGTTGAAAAAATAATGCAAGAAAGATGAACAGATTTCACTAGAAAAATGTGCAACGAAAATAAAACTGAATTACAAAAGAACGATAGCTGTATTTTACAGCATATATGTCTTACCTTTTGTGTATGCTGTAAGTAATGATTAGAGCCACACTTGAGGAGTTACTATGCTGCGAGATTTTTATATATACATATTATCTGACTTAATCCTTAGACCATTCAGTGGAGCAGGTATGATTACCACTCTCTTTCTACTGAGGAGGAAACTGAGGCTCAAAAGGATTAGGCAGCTTGCCCAGAGTTACACAACCTGTAAATGAGGGAGCAGGATTCAGAATCAGGTGTTCATGCTCCAGACCCTGAGAAATTAAAATGGTTTAAGAAAACTGCTGAGAGCAAAATGTGGTTTGTACATATAATGGAATATTATTCCACCCTAAAAATTAGGAAGGAAATTCTGACACATGCTGCAACATGAGTGAACCTTGAGGATATTAATGCTGAGTGAAATGAGTCACAAAAGGACAAGCACTGTATGGTTTCCCTTATATGAGGCACCAAGAGTAGTCAGATTCATAGAGACAGCAGAATGGTGGTTGCCAAGAGATGGCGGGAGGGGAGAAGGGGGAGGAGTTGTTTAATGGGGTCAGTTTCAGTTTTGCAAGATGAAAGAGCTCTGGAGATGGATGGTGGTGATGGGTGCACAGCATTATGAATGTCCTTAATACCACTGCACTGTACACTTAGAAATGGCTAAGATGGTAAATGTTATGTATATTTTACCACAATTTCAAAAAATGGGGGATGGAGGGAGAAACAGCTGAGGACTGCCGTGTGAAGAAAGGTCATGAACAGCTTTTCATGTAAGAGAAGAGAGTAAATAAACAAGTGGAGAAATTATAATCTAGTAAATGTAAATTAAAACAATAACAAAGTGTCATTTATACTTATTAAATTAAGGAATACTCTTAAGTGGTAGAAGCTTGTGTTGATAAAATAAAATTGGCACAGTCAGATGTAGCTAACAGAATAAGTAAATTGGCATAAACTTTTTGGAAAGCATTTTAGCAACATTTTAGCAAAAATGGTTATACATTTTTGATCCAGTTAATTTCACTTTGGGGAATTAAGGAAGTAGGACTTCCAGAGAAGCATGTGCTGGTCATTGCAGCATTATTTATATCCAACAGTAGGAAAATGGTTAAGTAAATTATGGTTGGGCATTTGATGGGATTTTTACCCCTTCATTAGGACAACGCTTTTCATACAATTAACTGAAAAGAATAGAGTATGAAATATGATTTCTGCTCTTATCAGTCTGTAGGCATATACACCAAAACCTAAATGAGAATCCCAGAAAGAAGGTCCCAATCATCACAATGGGATTCTGAGTGGATGTTTACAAATGTTTTTCTTTTAATTTTACAGTTTGGTTTTTCTTTGAAGTAAAAATCAGGAGAAAGAAACACTTGATTATAGAATAAACTGTTCAACACCATTTGTTTAAAAAATAGAAACTCTGGGCTTCCCTGGTGGCGCAGTGGTTGAGAGTCCACCTGCCAATGGAGGGGACATGGGTTCGTGCCCCGGTCCGGAAAGATCCCACATGCCGCAGAGCGGCTGGGCCCGTGAGCCATGGCCGCTGAGCCTGCGTGTCCGGAGCCTGTGCTCCGCAACGGGAGAGGCCACAACAGTGAGAGACCCGCATATCACAAAAAAAAGAAAAAGAAAAAAAAATTCTGATGTTCTAGGTAGGCTTTCACAGAGAGGCAGGAA
>NW_006789814.1:2123635-2168373 GCF_000442215.2 Lipotes vexillifer
CCCGTGTCCCCTGCATCGGCAGGCGGACTCTCAACCACTGCGCCACCAGGGAAGCCATGGTTATGTCAGTTTTTTTTAAAGTGTATTTCATCCTTTTGGACAAATGCGAGGCACTGATTCCCCCCCCTCCCCACTCTGCCCCCAACTATACTTTTCTGAAAACTCCTGTCAAGTTAATGATTCAAAACATTTCCACCTTTTTTATGCACTATTTGTGAATATTGACACCTGGCCTAGCAGCTCTGCTGCTTCGCTTCCTCCTTCTAGGATATTCTTTTTGCTTCAACTGAGCAGTCCCTGGGGGCAGGTGGGGAGACATTCCTGCAGGCCCAGCTTAGTGCGGACTGCAGGAGGGTACCCCACCTAGTTCAGTGGTAATTAAGCACAGGTTGGCTCATTTAGCACAGATGTCATTTCCTGTATTAGAAAATTCATCTAAAATCTGCTAAGAAAATACAACTTTCTTGGCCTCTGTCTAGACTTAACAGAATATAGAATATAATCTTCCTTATCTTGTTTTCTTACGTTTTCAGAGGCTCAATGTGTTTTGCTCAATGATTTCCTTTTTCCAGAGCTGATTCAACGGTTAAGGTACTTGCCCAGATTTGGTTAGGTGCGTGGACTACTCCTGAGGTGTCAGCGAGGCTCTTTTGAGGGGGAATTCTATGTTTACTTTCAAGACAGGACATTTCCCTCAGTGAATTAGGTGGGCAGTTGAATATCCTGGAAGTCTCGCTGCTTCTCCCGCAAGCTGTGCCTGCCTTATACCCGGTGGTGCACTCACCGCCAGGGGCCAGTCTTGTGTGGGCGCAGACAGTGCCCTGGGTTCTTCAATTATTTGAGAAGATCCTTTCAAGTTGGAGTTTCTTGGGCTGATCTTTTGCTTTTTCTGTTCTTTCCCTTTGCCAGGATTGATGTATCTCAGAATGATCTTCCTTGGGAATTTATGGTTGACCGTCTTCCTACTGTCTTATTTTTTCCCTGTAACAGGTAAAGCTGAATTTTTTCAATATTTGGGCAGATGGGATTCTTTTGCTGAACATGAAATGGGTTTAAGGTACTTCACAGAAGTGAAATGTACATCATTATTTATTACTAAAGTATTAAAATGTATTGTTCAAAAAACGTGCCACTGGGAGCCAAGGGTAAAAGGGCTTTGGTGTCATGATGTCAGGTGTGGTAGTTTTTTAAGTTTGCCTCCTCCCAGAGTGTGTTCTACACGAGTATGAATGTGGCCCCTGGAACTTGTTCACCTTCTTGGCCTTATGAGCACACAGTGAGTGCTGAGATTGACAGCAAAGGGCCCCAGGTTCACGTGGGGCAAAACAACAGCTCACTGTTGAGCCTCACAGGGAGTCAGGCCTGGCCTGCCCGCTTCCAGGTGAGTCATTTGTCATTGAGCCCTGCGGACGGCCACCTCGGCCCCCTGGTACAAGGAGGAAACAGAGGCCCTTCTACCCACTGCACCTGCATACTGGGGCTCAAGAAGCCTTTTCCCCAGGTGTGCAGACTTCTGTGAATGTCACCTGACGGGGCTGTCACCTTGATCTCTTCACATTTGTCTAAGTGGTGCTCCAAGGTAAATGATCAGGGCAGCTTCCCTGAAAGCCCAGCGAGCAGGGATAGGCTGTTAGCAAGGGGATGTGACTGGCAGTTAGCGAATGTGGATCCAGATGTTTTGGTAGAAGGGAAATTAACTCTTGGCCTTTTAAAGCCTGATAAACCAGATGTTCTCTTGGTACAGATTCCTGTTTGTTTTTAAAAGGATGGGTCCTCGGGGACCCAGTCACATGGCTTTGACAATATCTTTATAGGGAAAAGCATTTGCAGGATGATTTTAGTGACGTTCCCTAACTCACATGTCTTTTAGTCTCTGGCACTCGCTTTTACCGTTTATTGCAGCCACTGCCATGCTCTTCATGCTTCTCTAGGAGAGTGCTTCCTTCATGTGTACTGAATCATTTCCTTGGTTTTTCCCCCTTATCTCAAAGAATTTTTGCTGGAATACTTCCTGTGGTAGTAGGGTCTTGTCAGATCACTCACTAAAAACAGAGTGTGACTCACCCAGTTCTACTGCTGACTGTATTGTGACGAGCCTTTTTCTTTTTAAGAAGTGTCTCAGGCAGTGCCACACGGTCCAGGAACCGTGGACAATAACACAAGTAATTTCATCGTGTGTGGGACAGAGGTGGGGCATGAAGTTTTAACACACCATAATTTTCAAATTTCAATCATAGTTGGAAAAAACATTGACGTCGTAACACCCAGCACATGCCTTTGCACAAAGAGGTTCTCAGCAGCTGGAATTGTTTGGCATTTGGGTCGAGTGCCTTTCATTCTGAGGTTGCCTGATGGAGTCAGCATAGAGATGAGCTCATTTTCCATGCCCTGCAGGAAGGTCACTGCTACAGCCTCTTCCTAGTTCCCTTGTACTGAAAAGTCAAGAAAGTAAATACTGAATAGGAGTAGACTGTCCAGTTCCATTCTAATGCAGAGAGCTTGGTAAACCAAAGCCCTACTGCTTTGGAATGGAATTTTTCTTATTTCCTAAAAATAAATGGTAATCAGAAGTGAAGCAAGCTCTTCATTAACTGGTCCAAAGTGAGTGTTCAGTTCACTCAGAAGGTAAAGGGCAAAAAGCTGACAGCTCACAAAAGAGGAAACGAAAAACTGATAACAAGCAGTAAGACCTTCTTTACAGGGCACATGCTTATTTTTTGTGAAAAGAATATAAAAGTATATATGCGTTTTGGTAAAATATAAATTTACACATGCACTGGGTTAAAATGTGTGCAGAATGGAAGGTGTCAAGATGTTGACGACGATAATTTTGGAGGAGTGAAGGTTACCAGTGGTCACAGGGGTGCCTCTTGTGTGCTTTTTATATCCTTTGCAAATTGTCCTCAGTGGGCATGTCCTTTGTATTTTATGATCATGAAAGAAACCATAGGAAGGAGCTTGTCCTCTGCCACAGTGCACAGCCTGGACTACCTCTTGCTGCCAGCAGGGCCGCCTTCTTGTGCAGGGGCACCTTAGAGCTACTCTTCTTCCCCCACTCTGTGTGACGTTCCAAAATGCAGGTGCTCTGGCCCGGCCCTGGGCCAGGAGATCAGAAGTGGGTGGGGGGTTCATTATGATGTGCCCCCTGGGGAAGAACCTCGCTTCTTTAGAGGAGCAGCCCACCCTCCCTCAGTATTATAGCCCCTCTTTGGAGCAGATAACTTATACCCCATTGGTCATTTTGTATTTAGCCTTTTACACACTAGAGGTGCGTACACATACTGCTGGTGAACTTAGACCAGAGTCAAATAAACAGTGGGACCTTTTACCACTACACTTTCAAAATGATTACCATTTTGGAAGCAGTTTGTTGACGCTCTGTATCCTTGCTACTTCTAAGCAGTTTGAAAGCATTTTAGCACACCCATCAGGTAGGTTCATGGAGATTGCTCCAGAAACTCTAAAATAGCATGTTTAACCAGTATCGTTTTCTGTCCTGTAAATGTCTCCAGATACACACACTAAGCTCTTTGCTGGGGATGATTCACATTTGCTCTGTCCTAGAAGACCAGGCTGTGTTGCAGAACTTAGGGGTGGATCCAGCCTCTGCTTGTCCATCCTCACCCACACTTCACAGGGGCCAGGATGTTCTTAGTTGTCAGTTGAAGGACTGGGAGGCCCCACTTGGAGAAAGCTTCCATGTTAAGAAAACTATGCTTTAAAGGAAGACGTGGTTATATACTTACTCCCAAAGTTTAAAAATTGTTCCATTTACCTGAAAGTTTCCATAAACATAAAATGGGACATATCTGCTTTTAATTTCCCTGTGATTTTTATTTCATAGGGAAAGGGCTACCCTTTGACGGAACACCTTTTGTCTTTTCTTAGGTGTTTGGCCACTGGCTTTGTGTGTGGAGAGGGTGTGCAAGCTCTTAATGAGGGATTTCTGGTCAGTTTCTCTAAGGAACAATCTGGTTGGTTTTTGTTTTTGTTTTTTTTTTCAAGCTAACATTCCCTGAGCCTTCAGGTAACTCATGCAGTCCTTACAGCAGTCCTCTGGGGTAGATGAGACTCATATTCCCCCTTTACAGACAAGGCAGTGCAGGCCACAGAGGAGTCCTGTGAGGCCCCGGAGGCGGGTGGGCCCCGGAGTCGTGCCCTTCACCTCCACTCCTTTAATACTGGATGGTGTCTGCCCCCCTCATGCTAAAGCTGCTGGTTTGGATTTATTGCAGCCAGGTGGTGTATACACAGGTAAATGTATCTGTGGTAGAAATTTTGGTCATCAGACAATTGGATGACAAGTTCTAAAAAGGAATTTTGTACATCAGGACTTGGAGCAAAGCTTTGGGGAAAATCACCTTCATATGTCACCCTCCTTCCTTATTCTCTGCTCTCAGGGCCCAGCAACCTTAATTCCTCAGAGCCCCTTGGTCTGTTTGTCAAGGGTGGGGCTCCAGTAGCACCTCCACCATCGTGACAATAAAATGTGTCTCCAGATGTTGCCCAGTGTCCCCTGGGGAAGGGAGGGTACAGTTACCCCAGTTGAGAACTCTTGCCTCGGATAATGTGTAATAAATGCTTGCTGAAGAGCCAGGGTGAGTGTTGGAGGTTTTTCCCATCTCGCCAAGCATTGTTGATGGCCACAATAGTGACATGGGTGGCAGTCCTGTCCCCGGACACCCTTCCTGACGCGCCACTGGGCATCTGAGAGCACACGGAGGCCCCTCTGCCCTGAGTTCTTATCTTTCCTGGAAGGTTGTGAACAGAAACTGAGCTCTTTGTCCTCAGGAACAGACACATCTTTGAGATAAACCACCTTAATTACAGAAGCAGCATATGGGACATCCTCAGCTTTGTAGAAATTTTTTTGCCAGATGACATTTTCCATGCTGACTTCCTTTTGGTAGGAAATAAGCAGCTTGACCTTCGGCGGCAGTCTGGTTTTGGACTAAGAATGTTGGTGTGACTCTCTTATCTTTGACTCCTTTCCCTTTCTCTCCAGAAAGGACCTAAGTGTGAAATACCCCGAAGACCTTCCCATCACCCTTCCAAATCTGCTGAGGTTCATTTTGCATCACTCAGACCCTGCTTCTGCCCCCCAGAACTTGGTTAACCCTCCTACCAAAGAGTGTCTTCAGAGAGAGGCCGTCCTGCAGCAGGGGCACATCTCCCATCTGGAGAGAGAGATCCAGAAGCTGAGGGCGGAGATCAGTGCCCTGCAGCAGGCGCAGGGGCAGGTGGAGGCCCGGCTCTCAAGCGCGCGTAGGGACGAGCGGCAGCTGCGGCGGCAGCAGCACACGCTGGAGAGGCAGCACAGCCTGCTCCAGCTGCACAGCGAGCAGCTGCAGGCCCTGTATGAGCAGAAAACCCGGGAGCTTGAGGAGGTGGCCCGCAAGCTCCAGGAGCTGGCCGATGCCTCGGAGAACCTCCTCACCGAGAACACGTGGCTCAAGATCCTGGTGGCCACCATGGAGCAGAAATTGGAGGGCAGGGACGGGGCCAAAGACCGTGCTCCCCTGGACGAGGTGCGATCGGACTACCACAAGCCCTCGGGCGCCCCCCGGCTACCAGCCAGTACCCCTCCGCCTTCCAACGTCAGCTCCACGCTGGCCTCGGAAAGGAGCGCTGAGAACAGGACAGACTAACTTTGAAAATGACATGAAGAAATCAGAGGTGAAGACTGTACATTGCGAATATATTTATGCAAATTTTATTGAAATTTATTGTAAATAAAGATTTTCTCAGTGGTCTAGAAAATCAGCTTGAATGTCATTCAGCTTTTATTGAACAGGGATGACATCCCCTCCACTTATTGCACAAACTTGGTAGCTTTGAGACAAAAACAGTAGCACAGTCCACTTGAAGATTTGTCTGAAAAGTTAGTCCATATTTTAGCGGCTCAGTGTCGGCGTTCCCTCCCCATCCCCCTGCTGTTGCTTCTGCGATGACATGCAGAATGAAAGGCTAATGTCCTGACTGACTAGTCAGAAAACTTGGACACAACAGTTGGGCTATTCAGAAAGAATTCAATGAGAGGTCATAACTTAACTAAGCCATTTGAGTGTGTGGCTCTGGTGTCTATGCTAAAAAAAAGTAGCTGTTGACCAAGAACAGTGAGAGCTGTTATGTGGTTGGTCACCAGTTCTGCAGGCACTTCCACTTGCCTCCAGAGACTCCACTAGTGCCCCACCATGCCTGTGACCCTCACCCGGCACTGACACCGTGCTGATGGGTCTGATGCAAATGGCACAGATGACGTGGGATAAGGAACCTCCAGGACTGAAACTGAGGAGAAAGTGATGCCTCATCTTTTCAAAACCGAAACTGCACTGGCCACGGTAAGAAGCTCAGGGCGAGTTTGACAGTCAAGCAAGGGTCATTTTCAGGGTCAGGCTCAGGGACTGAAAATGCAAGTCCCGGGAGCTCCTCGGTTACTTGGGTAAAGGACAGACAGCCTTAGGTGCAGGCTGCTGGCTGGCTGCAGAAAGTAGAGGTAGAAAGCCTGAAGTTCTGAAATGTGAGGGGAATGGATCGAACACCCCTACACCTGCCCCATTTTTCTTATGTCCTTCATTAGGTAACACACCTTCTCCCTGACCTTCCAGTTGACCCCTTTAGAACTTCTGACCCCTCCTCCCGCCCACACCCTGTGTGCTGCTTACAGGGCCTTCTGCTGGTCTCCAGCCTGACTCATGCTTGGCCATCCCCAGGTGGGGGCCAGAGGCATTTCCCTCCCCTGTACTAAAGCCCGGCTGCCTTCTAAGGATTCCTTAGTAGCCCACCTGTGCTGTGTCAATCCTGCCTTCAGCTCAAATGGCCTAACTAGCTACTCCTCCCCTCCCCCCAAGCTATACACCATAATGTTTGACCGTTAATTTAGGGGTACTCCGCTAAAAGAAGTGTTCCTTAAGCTCCCTACTAGGGGTTCTAGAAAGTTGATTAGTTCAACATGCTTTTTAGATGAGATCTGGATGAGGCCAGAGGAGCCGCCTTCTGCCCGACCAGGAGGCCAGAGCTTTGAGGGGGAGCTGGGAATAGGGGGCAGCCCTTGGCCACCTGGGAGCTCCCTGCCCATGCTGCTGGCAAGGCAGCTCAAGTGCCGAGGGCCAGCGCTCCCCAGCTCACCCAGAGCTGGCCTCCAGTTTATTCCCGAGGATGCAGACACAAATCACATTTTAATCATGATAGTTTAGGGTGTGCTTACAGTGGTGGGATTAAAAACCTAAGCAAGTTCACTGAAGTATACACAAGGGACATCTTGGAGGGGCAGGGTGGGAATCACTGGCCTGACCAAGAGCCACCAAACTCCTCACCTTTTCGAAAACCAAATCCTGAACCTGAAACTCCCTCTTCCCCCAGCCCCCTCCCCTGGGCGCCCACTAAGCACAGGCTGCTGGGGGCTCCTGTGTGCAGAGGCACACAAGAAGTGACACTTGGCGCTCTCAGAGTAAGGTCAGGGGACCCTCCTTCTAGGTGGCCCATTGAGGAAAATGAAATCCAGGACCTAGCAGGTGGGTGGGAATCTGGGAGGAAAGGAAGTGAATTTGTGAAAAGGGCAGGGGGAAGAAACCAAGCACCCCCCACCACCCCCTCCAGTGCAGAAAATATTAAATACAACAACAAACATAAACCACAATGTTCTCTCCTTCCTGGGCCAACTGGGTTTGGGATACAGGTAGCCACCGCGGCTCTGGTGTTTCTAGCAAAGCCTGTGCTCAGTAAAGCTGGGTGGGGGGCAGGGTGCTCAGCATGCTCAAGACCATGGGGGCCAGAAACTGCTCTGCCACTAGGACGCCTGGCAGCCTTGGGACTCGGGCCTCGTGCCCTGACTCGTCCTTCACCGGCTCCCAAGCAGCTGCAGTAGCTTCCTTGCAATCACTCCACTAGCAACAGGAACTGGCATTTAACAACCTCATCTACCTAGAGCAGGAGGGGGCGGGACGTGCTGCTGCTCCCATTCATTGCTCACGAAGCAGAAATCGCCAAAGCACCCCAACAGGTCAGCTGCGAGACTTAAAGCCGACGTGTCACGTTCTCTACATACACATGTATCTGAAGCCCCTGCCAAGTGCAATGTGGGCCTTAGAAGTCTAAGACCACCCCCCCTCCCGCCTTGACTCAGCTCAGCGTTAGTACGGACAGTCCCATGTGCTCTATATTTTTAAAAAATCAGCAAGAGAGGCTTAAGCACGTGCTTCTGGGGCCTATTTACAGTTCACAGGCTCGTGAGTTCACGCGTTACAGTAGTAGCTCCATCAAAAACAGGCTCAGCTAAACATTCAAGTAACAAAAGCGCTGTGGGGCCGTGAGCCCCAGCAAGGTCAGGCCTGCCCACTGCCTGCAATGGGCAGTCCTACCAGGAGGCTGAGGGGTTGCCCAGTGCCACTGAGCCCTGGCTCAGGACCGCCGGGACCCCAGGAGTCAGTGCATGCGATGACGAAGTCCGGCGAGGCCATGCCAGCAAGCGTCAACCCTTACTCTCAGATGGCAGCACGTCTGTGGTTTCGCCCCTACTGCGCCTCTTGGCTGGCAGCAGACAGGCCCAGGAGCCTCCGCATCCCGGCTCAGCCGTGGACTTCAGGGCCATTGGGGGTCAGCTTGGCCTTCCTCTCCACGCACGGTCCCTTGGCCGAGTACTGCACCAGCAGGAAGGGCTCCTTGGTCTCGCCATCCCCCACGATGCTCTCCTCGTCCTCTGACTGGCTGATGCGCTGCAGCCGCAGGTAACACCAGCAGCCCAGGATCAAGGCCCCCAGGGCAGCGATGGCAATGAGGATGACGATAACCGTGACCACACCGGTCGTGGGGCTGTGGTCCATGATGGACATGGTTAGCACTTGAGTGGGAGGCGCCCCCCTGCAGGAAGGTCTTGGTGGGGATGGCTCAGTGAGGCTGGAACCCAGGCTGGACACGAGAGCCCTGAAAGAAAGAGCAAGATGAGGCTACACTAGGGACTCCGCTGGGGACCCTGACAGCTCACATGCTCGGGCTTGCTCTTCCATGGGGTCTATTTTTAATCAGTTCTTAAGCCTGACCGTCCTGCCCTCATCCTAGTGAGAAACAGGCTGGTTGGCATTTGCTGGGTGTTCTTGTTCATGATGCCACCAGCGTTCTCCTCACTCAACCCAGCCACTTCCATTTAATACCTTCAGTGCCTCTGCTACCGGACAGGCAGTCATCCTCGCTCAGCCACGAACCTGACAGGCAGGAGAGGGGGCACCCGAGACCTCCATCACCACTGCAGCAGAGGCTGAAAGAGGGTCTCTTTAAGGTGAATGTTCTAGAAGTCCAGCACCACTAAGTGTTCAGTAACTGCTCACAGATTGAAAGTGCTTCAAGGACTTCCCTGGTGGCGCAGTGGTTAAGAATCCGCCTCGCCAATGCGGGGACATGGGTTCGAGCCCTGGTCCGGGAAGATCCCACGTGCCACGGAGCAACTAAGCCTGTGCACCGCAACTACTGAGCCTGCGCTCTAGAGCCCGCGAGCCACAACTACTGAAGCCCATGCACCTACAGCCCATGCTCCGCAACAAGAGAAGCCAGCGCGATGAGAAGCCCACGCACCGCACCAAAGAGTAGCCCCCACTCGCCACAACTAGCGAAAGCCTGTGCGCAGCAACGAAGACCCAATGCAGCCAAAAATAAATAAATTAAAATAATAATTATTATAATAAAGTGCTTCAAGACGGCCAGAGATGAGGGATTCAAAAGCAGGGAAATGACATAAGCCCCTCTCGTGAACGGGACATACATAGCTCAACGAGTCTTCAGGAGCACCTGTGAGAGAGTGCAGCTGACAACAGCCTTTGCCCACAAAGAAGCCGTAGCTGACCTAGCTCTGGAAAAACTTAGAGGAGGGCAGGGGAGAGCGGGACAGACCAGCCTCTGTCGGCGTCTTGGTGCAGGAGCCAGACCGCAAACGGATCAATATGCCAAACACCTGTCACTACAAATGCAGGAATGTAATGCTGGGAACATAGGGGACCAGATGCCTCGATGCTAAACTGGGCGGGGCAGGCAAAACTCAGGGAGGTGATGCTGATGCCGAGATGTGCGGGAAAGCCAGACCCTGAAGAGCTTCCCGGCGGGGGAACACTGTCTGCTAAGGCTCTGAAGGCAGGAGGGCCCGCTGGAAAGTGGGAGGAGTGGCTGCAGCTGGAGATCAGCTGGTTTGGGTGGCAGCGGGGAGGGGTGTACATGCCCCAAGGCCCAGACAGCAACAACCCACTGAGGTTGGAGGTGGTGGCTCCCCTGGGTCCCAAGACCTTGCACTTTTAAAATTTCTCCTGTCTGACCGTAAACGGAGCAAATAATAGTAACTAACACCCAGGTGGTTACGAGGATGCCTGCAATGCCTGGGCACAGGGTGGGCAGAGTCGATGCTCAGCTGTCTGAATCTGGTTTTTCTGGAGAAGACAGACATCAGTGCAGGTAGACATCATTGGAAGCGGAAGGTTTTCCCTCCAGACAGGATGGAACCTGCCCTCCTTGAGCAATGACAGCCTTAATTAGAAATGATTCTTATCCACACCAGGGAGCCCTCCACCCCCACCCCAAGGCCAGGTTCGCCTGAAGGTCAAAGGCAGCTAAGTCAACGCCCCTGAGTCTGACCAGGGACCGGGCCCTGAGAAAACCCTACAGGCCCCCAGAACTGCCCTGCTCCCACGCCCACCTGTGCAGAGGGGTCCTAGTCAGGAGGGAGCAACATCCCTGGAGTCTGCCCCCTTCTTACTGCCCCCAGGGTCAAGCCGCTGCCATCACTCTCAACAGGCTCCCTGGTCCACCTGTGGGGGCCATTGCAGCCAGTGCCCCTGTCACTCAGAGGAAAGACCCCAAGTCCCTACAAGTGACCTACAGGACCTGACGAAGCATCTCCACCCCTGCTCCTCTCCCGCTGACCCCACGCTCCTTCCTACCTGCAGAACTTTGCCCAGCCAGGTCCCTCTGCCCAAATGCTCTGCTCCCCTTACCCCTGTGCAGTGGTTCTCAAGTGGGGGCAACCGTGTCCCCCAGGGGACATGTGGCAATGTCTGGAGACGTTTTTGATTATAACAGCTGGTGTGTGTGTAGGTGCTACTGGTATCGAGTGGATGTAGACCAGGGATGCTGGTAAACCTCTCACATGGCATGGGACAGCTCCCCAAAGACCCCAGACAAATATCAACGTGTGGAGGCTGCCCTGGTTAAGTCCAGCTCAGGCGGGGAGCCTTCCTGACCCCGCGGTCCAGGAAGTCCTCTTCGTCCTGTGGCTGCCTCCCTCCTTCCCTCCCTCCAGGGCACCAGCCTCAACGTGCAACCCTGGCGTCTGTGTCAGGGCCATCGGGTTGGCACCTGCCTCCCCTGTTGGGCTGTGTGCTCCGTGAGTGGCCCTGCACACTTCTGTGCCCACCCAGTGCACAGGTCCTCCTGGCCTCTCCCCTGCCACCATCAGCTCCCACAACTCTGCTCAGCCTGTCCTCTTGGGTCTCCGCATGGAGCAGGTGATACCCCCAACCCCCAGAGAGCCTGCTGGCTGCAGCTGGGTGAACCTGGGTGAACCCAACCCCTGTGCCCTCGTCCCGCTCAGGAGCACACCTAGCTGCCTGTCCCTCCCCGCCTCACCCTCTCCACTGGCCCTTGTGCCCAGTGCCTGCTGGGGTGCCTGCCCTCCCCCTGGGTTCCTGGACAGGAAGGCAAGTCAGTATCAATTCAGAAGGGGAAGTGTGTGTGTTTGGGGAGCAGGGAGGTGGTTCAGGGACAGGAAGTGGGAAATCAAACAATGGCAGCAAGACCTGGGGAGGGGGGACCCCAGGGGCCAAACCAGCTGAGGAGCCCAGGAAGTGCCTCTGAGTCCTGGGGGTGGGGGACAAGCGATCTTGGGACCAACGACCAACCACCGACCAGCAAACTGAGGCAGAGGTAGCCCCAGCTCCAAGGACCCTCTGAGAGGAGTGGTGACCTCAAAACCCTGTCTGCTGCCCCCGCCCCAGGTCAGGAGGAGAGGGCAGAGCCAGGTCCAGGCCACAGTCATGCCCTGCCTGCGGTCCCTGGCCCTCCCTTGAATGTGTTTGTTCCTTCACTCAGCAAGTATTTCCTGAGAAGCTATCTTTTTAAAAAGTCTGATTGTGACTGCTCAGAACCTCCCTGGTACCAGCAGAGAATCCAAATTCTCTACTTGCCCAGCTTCTTCACACCCTTCTGCCTCCCACTCAAGGCCTCTGCACTTTCTGTTCCTTCTGCCTGGAGTGTTCTTCCCCGAGTGTCCCGTGACTGGTTCCTTCCCATCAGATGGGACTTTCTCAGAAGGTGCCTCTTGGGGGCTGCCTTCCCAGATCACCCAGGCTCCAGACGCAGCCCCACCCCCACTGGCCATCGCCTCGCACTATTTCCTCTTATTTCCGGGCGCTCTGCCACCTGAAACTCTCTTGGGTCAGGGAAGGTGTTTCCCTGGCTGCCGTCTCCTTCCCGCAGTGGACTCTGCGCCTGTAGGAGAGCACTGTCCATCTTGCCCACTGCTGGATCCCCAGCCCTATTACCAGCACACAGCAGGTGCTCAATAAATGTCTGCTGACCGACCACTCCAAGCCCGGGGAGGCAGTAATCAGAGGAGACCTTGCTTGCATGGGGATCACGGTCAGCAGCCGCCACCACCCCTGAATGCCCCCGAATCTTGAAGCCACCACGGGTCCCCTCAAGGGAGCTGGCAGCCTGCGTGGAAGGACAGGCTGCAGGCTGAGCGTGGGAGCAGGAGCCACGTGTGCAAGTGGGTCCCAGGCAGGCCTGGCCCAAGCCCACGGAGGGGCAGCTGTCCCTGCACGAGCTGTGGGGAGGGGAGGGGAGGGGAGGGAAGATGCCACTGATACACAGATCCCAGAGGAACCTGAAGCATGAGGGCGGCCAGCCAGTTCCCTCTGAACCCTCTAGGCTGGGGCTGGACCCCACCCCTTGCTTCATCTCTTCAGGGCCTCCCTCCTGCCCCTCCGAGCTAAGATGTCTCCTGCAAGTCAGCTGACCCCTCACCCTGATCCAGGAAAGCACACAGGGTAGGACGCGGAGGACCACAGCTTGGGCTGGGTAGACGCCCAGGATGGCACATGGGAAACCTGGACCCCCTTAGAACAATCACCAAAGCAGTTAACACTTATTCCATACCATCACCTACTCCTCCCAACAAGCCCGTGGCTAGTGCTGCTCACTGCTACCATCCAAGTTTCACAGGTGAGGAAACTAAGGCGTGGAGAGCTTGAATGGATAGTCCAAGAGTGAACTTGGACAGAATAAAGGAGGATGGGGCCCAGAAGTGGGGCCCAGCAGAATAAAGGGAGGGTCTTTTAAGTGCAGAGGGTCAGGCCAGCCTGGGAGCCAGAGCACAGCCGAGGACTGTAGTCTCCAGGCACTCTAGGGGTGGGCGACGGGCCATGCTCCCCCAACCTCTGTAGCATCTCCTTGCCAGCTCCCTCAGTCAGGACGAAAGCTGGCACTGGAAGCCCTAGGCCATCTGGATCCCCCAAACACACAGTGCCAATCTTCCACCCTCCTTCCACCCTCCCGCTCCCACCTCCCTCAGATGGATCTCAACAAGCTCTAAAGCCCAGCATCTGCCGACACCACCCCTCTGACCTCTCCCCCTGCCCCACCCCCAACCACCGATGGGTTCAAAGGACAGACCCTGCATTGGCCACCAGCAAGCTGAGTGGCCACCAGCAAGCTGAGCGCAGGTGTCCCCCACTGTCCTGCTGCCCTCGGAGGCCCACGACTTAGGTCTTCCCCAATGTTGGGTTGGGTTCTAGTTACCCCTGCCTCTTCAGGGGACCCCAAAATGAAACCTTAACCCCACTCCACAGGTCCCTTCACACACTCAAGGCCCAGTGGAGCCCAGCCAGCAGCAGAGCAGATTAGAGTCCCCTCCTTTGCCCCACACCATCCCTCCACTCACTATCATTAGCTGTTGTGACCCAGCCAAGCAAGCTGCTCCTAATGGCCTCAGTTTCTCAGCCTGCAAAACGGGAAAGAGGCCTTGACCTCAGCAGCCAGGTTGTGGGGAGGCTGAGAAGTGATAAGAAATGTGAAAACAGCAGGGCTATGGGGCCACCAGGTTTGTGTGTCACCAGGCACCACAACTTCCTGGGTGTCACAGGGTCGCCCCTCACTCCCCCCGAATGACCTGCTCCCAGGAGGGTACAGGGCCTGGTCCAGGCCCAGTGCCACAAATAGCGCCTTCCTCAGGGACACGCTGCTACCTTCTTCTCGCTTAACTGGGCACATCATGAGTGTCACCCAGCCCAGCTGGACACCAGCTTGCCACCCCTCCCCCCCTGCAGCCTCCACCTTCTGGGGCTGCCCTGCTTACAGGGGACCCACCACCTCCGCAGGGGTGAAGCCATGCCCCTTCCCCCAACAAAGCCATCAGGTGTGCCAGCAAACCAGGCTCTGTCTCTTCAGGGGACCCCAGTTCACAAACCGGAAACATTTCCTGCCCAGTTTCTGATTACAAACATAGGACTGTGGGGAGGATCGGCATGACAAGGGGACAGGTGGCATATCTGCTCTGTGCCAGGCCTGAGCAGGCACTGGAACCCAAGGAAGCATCACACAGGCCCCTGCCCTCCAAAAGCCAGGGCAAGACCAGTGGGGATGCGGATGGGAGACTGACTATCATTGGGCTGTGCCCAGCTCTGCGGCCAGTGTCACCTCACCCTCCACCCATTACACCACGGTCCTCCCGGAGAGGAAACTCGTGCCAGCACCCCCAGGTTCCCCTGTGCAGAAGAGGAAGCTGGCACAGGCAGAACCCCAGGGACTGCCCCAAGGTCAGTGCGAGTCTCCTGTGCCCCCACCCTGTGAATCAGCCACTGGCTATTCTCACAGGCTGCCCTAGGCTCAGTTCACTTGCCAAACAACTTTGGTAATAACAGTAGATGCCTGGCAAAAGTTGGCAATAATTACTATGTGCCAGACACTGGGCTGAACACTTAACACAGATAATCTCCTTTCAGCATCAAAACAACCCTAGAGTTATTACTATGCCCGCTTTGCAGATAAAGAATCTGTGGCTCAGAGAAGTTAAACCAATTGCCCAAGGTCACACAGCCCAAAAGTAACTGCGCAGGGATTCAAACCCAGGCAGCCTGGATCCAGAATCCGGGATTTCAACTCTGACATTAAAAATGTCATATTATTTGACCCCCGCCTCCCCGCTCCCTTGCCTGAGGGGCCAAGGGGGACAAGTGAACCCCAGTCCGCCCCCACCCGAAGAGTCTGGGTGACTGGGGTGGATGGCTCTATGCTGGGGACACAGGGATGATAAGCGCCCTGGCAGCTCCCGCGTACCAAGCGCGGGCGACGTGCAGGCGCAGTGCCAGGCGCGCTCCACGCACCCTCTCATTTAACCCTGCCAGGCGACTCCGTTGTCTCCCCGACTCTACCAAAGAGCTAAGCGAGGCTGGAGGGAGGAAGGAGCTCGGCCCAGGGGGCGACAGCTGGAGAGGAAACGACAGCTGGAGAGGCAACTCCAGTCGGCTTGACTTGGCGCGGGGGAAGCTTAGGGGACGGGGGACTACGAGACTCAGTCATGTCCACGCCGCGCAGTCACCACCGACGGAACCGGGCACCAAACGCCGCAGCCCGTCCTCAGTTTCCCCACCTGCGAAATGGGCGCCAGACGTCGCCAGAACCCCCACCCCTACCCCCTGCAGCCCTCCTGACCACTCTGGAGGTTGCCAGGATCCCCGCCTCCTGTTATTTTTAAAAATCCCTAAGTGTCCGGAGGAGACCCGCGGCCGGCCTGGCGCGCAGAACTGCGGGCCGCGGTGAGGGGCATGCACTGGGCTGGGGGGACATCAGCTCCCTGCAAAGCCGCCGCCGCCCCCCGCCGCCTCCTTTGTCCCGATCTCGCCGCAGCGCAGCGGACAAAGAACCCCCGCCCGCGGGCGCGGCCCCCCGGAACAGACCCTCCCCCCGAAGCCGCGCCCCGGCCCGGGCTACCCCTCCCCCGCCGCAGAGACCCCCCCCGCAGCCTGGCCCGATCTCCCCGATCGTCCCGCAGCCCCGCGGGCCCGGCTCCGCCCGCCTGCCCGCCAGCCAGCCAGCCGCCAGCCAGCCAGCCAGCCCGGTCCGGCCGCAGCAAACAGTCCGGACGCAGTAGCCCCTCTCTGCGGCGGGCGGGGTATCTCCGGCTCCGCTCCGGACGGGGGCAGGGCCCTCCTAGAACAGCCAATGGGAGTCCGCGCTGGGACGGCTGGGCGGGGCGGGCCGGGGCGGGGTCACGTGCGCGCGGGGCGGGGGCTGAAGCAGCTGGCAGAACTGGGGGCGGGGCGCGGGTTCGGCCTCCTAGCGCGCCGATTGGGCGCGGGTGGGTGCGAGGCCCGGGCTGGGGGCCCTGCCTCCAACACCCCAGAAGCTCCCCTTACTCCCGCCAGCTTACGGAGGGGAAAACTGAGGCGCACAGCAGGTAAGAGTGTGGGACGCTGCCCGGAAGCAGGGAGCGGCAGCATCCCGGGCAGGAGCAAAAGATAGGCAGGACCGCTAAGTTAAATGTCCTTTCTTGGGGAGGGAGCTGGTTGTTCACTCGTTTATTAGTTCATTAATTCATCATCCATCTGTCCATTCATTCAACATTTATGGAACACCGACCATGTGCCGGGTACACCAGTGGTCGCGGGTACAGCCACGAACAAGACAAATAAGGACTCTGCCCTCACAGAGCTCTCATTTTGCTGCGGGCTGAAGCTGTGGGGAATTTGCAGCCTCTTGGCCTCTTATAATCATGGTTATTTAATTTAATAACCCCGCGATTAGGCCCTCACCAAGAGCTATGCCCTGTACTCAGCTCTCAACACATTTCATGGAGACAACGGGGAAAGGAAGAGCTACTCATTTTCCAGACGCTCCAAAGTGATGAGGTACCACAGCCCGCATATAATGAAGACAGGATTGGAGGCCACGCCTGTCTGCCTGGGAGTTACTGCCGGTTAGTCCACTTGTCCACCCAAGAAGGCGGTCCAGCAGGAGGACACTCCCCCTCGTGGCCAGCCGGGGCCCATAAGAGGGGCAAGGGTGGGTACTTCAAGGCCTCTGTGGCCCAAGTTCCCTTTATCGCCACCTCTGGCTTGGAAGGCAGGAGGGGGGAGGTGGAGCCCCTCATCCTGGAAGCCGGGAGTCTTGTCTGGAAATGTCTTTGCCAGCCTCAAGCAGAGGCCTCTGGGAGAAGATGGAGGGCCCAGCTCTCAAGGCCATAGTCGCCACGCTGTCGCTGTTCTCTCCTTCCTGCTTCAAATGTGCCAAGCTGTTTCCCACCTCTGGGCCTTTGCCTGTGCTGTTTCCTTCAACTGAAACATTCTTCCACTCCTGTCTTTCAGAGGGCCCTCCCTGATCTCCACCTAGCGCAGTCCCTTTGTTATTTTCCCACCTGTGCATTGCGAAATTGTACGTTTGCAAGAGTTTATGATGCGTGCCAGTCGAGTAAATGAATGAATGGGCAGACTGCAGACCTCCAGGTCTGGCCCTGCTGTGCCCTAGCCAAGAGGCCAGGCCCAGGATGTGAGCTGTAAGAGGGGAAAGTAAGAGGGGACAGAGAGGCAGAGGAGCTTCCAGCTCCAGGCCAGCTCTGCAGAGGCCAGAGCCAGACAGCTCAGAACAATTCCTGCCCCTGAGTCTGGGCAGCGCGGCCCTCAAGGGCTCCTGCCTCATTAGCCACACCTGGGAGCCCAGGGTGAAAGGAAGCAGGTTCTTCCCACAGAGACAGTTTCAGCGGCCTCTGCGGTTCCAGCCTCAAGTAGCCAAAGACCTCATTAGTGGTGAGCACTTGGGAGGAGCAGGCTCGGAGCCCCAGAGCGAGGGTTGTCAAAGAAATGACAGGGGAAGCAGAGACACTTTGGGGGAACAGGTTCTGGGAGGAAAAAACCAGAGGGGGAATGCAGCATAGCATAGAAGATGAGCGTCAGACTGCCTGGCTGCAGTGCAGCCTTTCCTGCTGGGTAGCTTTAGAAAAGCACCCTAATCTCTCTGTCCCTCAGTTTCATCATCTGAAAAATGGGGGTGAGAGTAAGTTGACCTCACAGGGCAGTTGTGAGCACCACAAGTGCTTGTGCAGAGGAAACAATTTCACTCACTCTTACCATTAGTAATAGGGTTGAACAGTAATGGGGTTGAACCTGGGCTCCCCCATTTGGATCTTGGGCAAATCACTGCATTTCTGTGAGCCTCAGGCTCCTGGTCTTCACAGTGACAACCCATCTCTGGGCCCCTGAGCGGTGGGGGACTGGGAATAGCCCACCTGGGTCCAGCCATCCCTCTTGCCCAGAGTGAGTTGCTTCAATAATAATAACAATGAATGAATAATAATAGCAGCAAACCCTGTTCTAAACACTACGTATGCATAAATTCATTTTAATCTCCATTTTACAGATGGGGAAACTGAGGCACAGAGTGGCACATGTGCACAGAAATCACCTGGGGGTCTTGTTAAAATGTAGATATTTACTCAGTAGGTCGAGGCCTGAGCTTCTGCATTTCTCACAAGCTCCCAGGTGGTACTGATGGTTTGGGGACCACACTTTGAGCAGCAAGGGGCTAATGCATTTGCTAAAGGTCACAGGTGGTGCGCAACAAGCCTGGATCTGAGCCCGCACAGTAGGCTGCCGAGTCCTGCACTTAACTGCCACCGTAACTGCCTGCCCCAGCCCTAGCTTTCTCCCCTACAAAGAGGCAGGAAGTATAGCTCCCCTCCCCAAGCCCATTTCCTCTCTCGGGGCCCCTACCACCTCCCTCCATTGGTGACATCTGGCCTGTAGAATCTCCCTGCCCCCAGCATCCCAGGGGTCCTCCTGTAGATGACATGGAGGTTTTCAGATGCTCATTAGCCAAGAAGATAATTAAGGGCGAGGGCTGAGATCACCCTGGCTCCCTGGGGCTTGCTGGGGCCCAGCCGGGCCTGCCCTGTGCCAGGCTGGCCCTGTGCCTGCTTCCCTTGGGGCACTGGAGGGACTGGGAGAAGGGAGGGGCTTGCTGGGGGGTAGAGAGGCCTCAGCCAGCCTCTGGGGAGACTCCAGTGGGGCCTCCTTGCCAAGCCCACAGCTCTTAGGGTTCCAGGCCTAAAAATGAAATGAAAACTGCTTGGCCAGAGGGAAGTTCCCCAAAGGGAGAGAAGTGGTCAGTTCTGCAGGGCGAGGTTAGGTGGGACACAGAGAGGGTGCCATCTTGTTCTGAATCACACAGCAATCCTGGTCAAGGAGAGAAATCCTCCTTTGCTGGTGGGTGGCTTTAACATCTCTCTAGCATCTCTTTAGCACTGGCTCGGCTCCCTTATAACCAGGAGGGAGCAGACCTCGGGCTGACAGTCTTGGGCAATCCACACTCTTGATCTAGAATTTAACAACGTGTTGTTTTTCTGCAGTTTATGTTACTTTCTATTTTTGGCACAGATACTGCTTTTCCATTTTTGATAGTGACATACCCATTTCTTTTTATTTATTTATTAAAAAAAATTTTCTTTTTTTGGCCGCCCTGCGTGGCTTGCAGGATCTTAGTTCCCCTGCTAGGGATTGAACCCAGAACCACAGCAGTGACAGCACCAAGTCCTAACCACTGGACTGCCAGGGAGTTTCACCCTATTCCTTTCTAATTCTGTCTATTCAGGGGGAAAAAATGTGAGTTAATTTAAAGCAAAATGTAATAGAAGTAACTGGAGATGGTACGGGGGTATGGAAGCAGTGAGGACAGTGGAAGACGGACGGCTGAAGTGGGGAACCTGCCAGAGGTGAACCCCACAGCCGCTCGCAGCCCAGTCCTCTTACTGCAGGGCCAGACAGGACCCCTGGCCGGGACGGAGACATCCCATGGGCTCCTGTGTTGACCGGAAGAGTCCAACTGGGTTGTCATGGGTTAAGGGTGGCCGGGGTTGGCTCCGGTCTTCATTCCTGGAGTCTGTGTTATCAGCGTGATGAGGGGCAGACTTGGGGAGCGGGGAGGGCAGGGCTGTCCTGAGGTGCTCCCTGCCCTGAGCCTGCCCTGCATTCCCACATGCGGTACCCAACCCCCGAAACACACACGTACACCTGGGCACTGGCGCCCCTTAATCACCCATTCACTAAATCATTCATTTATTGACTCACTTTTTCATTCATTCAGCCAGTCTTTATGGAGCACCTCCTCTGTGCCAAGCACTGTGCTAGTTCCCCGGGAGACAGGCATGAATCAGACGGGAAACTCAGCCCTCACGGGGTTCACAGTCTCCTGGGGGAAGACAGATGATTAACACAGAAATGAGTACGCTATAGGGGTTATCAGACAGTGCATGCGCTAGGGAAAAAGGGAAAGACGGTAAGGTGAGAAGTGTGGTGGCAGGAGCTCTCTGAGAAGGTGTGCCCCGAACTGGGAGGACGCAGCCTCGTCCTGGCACCAGAGAAACTCACAGACGTGGAAGCAGGCAGACAGCGAGCTGTGCAGGGATCCCTTTTATTTTGATTTTAAGTAATTTTTTAATGAAACTTCAGGTGCAGAGAATGATGGACTGATCATAATCCAGATCATGGCGTATTCTCTTTGGTCTTACATGACCTGCTTTTCTTAAAAATTTCCATAGTTATTTTAATCACGTGATACACACCAAGTAACCCATTTATCAAAAGCCAGAACCCTAACAAAACTAAGGTTTCCCCATCCCATCCCCCACCCCGTGGTCCCCATCACCTTGGGTCCTGTCTTCATTACTCCCTGCTTTCCTTCTTGTATGGTTTTATCCTCAAAGTGTGTGTGTGTGTGTGTGTGTGTGTGTGTGTGTGTGTGTGTGTGTGTGTTTTTAAAAAATCTATTTATTTATTTATTTATTTTTGGCTGCGTTGGGTCTTTGTTTCTGCGCGCAGGCTTTCTCTAGCTGTGGCAAACAAGCCTGCGCGCAGGCTTTCTCTAGCTGTGGCAAACAGGGGCTACTCTTCGTTGCGGTGCGTGGGCTTATTGCAGTGGCTTCTCTTGTTGCGGAGCCCGGGCTCTAGGCACGCGGCCTCCAGTAGTTGTGGCACAAGGACTCAGTAGTTGTGGCGCATGGGCTTAGTTGCTCTGAGGCATGTGGGATCTTCCCGGACCAAGGCTCGAACCCGTGTCCCCTGCATTGGCGGGCAGATTCTTAACCACTGCACCACCAGGGAAGTCCCTCAAAATAGATTTTTTTATGTTAGTTTCTTCTTACTAACTTTATTAAAAGGCTATATTAGCTTCCCAGGGCTGCTGGAAGCAATTCCCACAAACTGGATGGCTTAAAACAATAGAAATTTATTCTCTCACAGTTCTGGAGGCTAAAAGTTCAAAATCAAGGTGCTGGCAGAGCCATGTTCCCTCTGCAGGCTTTAGGGAAGGATCTGCTCCATGCTTCTCTCCTGGCTTCTGGTGGTTGCCAGCAATCCTTGGCAATCCTTGGCTTGTAGGTGCATCACTCCAGCCCCTGCCTCTGTCTTCACATGCCTTCTCCTCTATGTGTCATCACCTCTTCTTTTTTGCCCCAACATTATTGAGGAATAATTGCCAAATATGATTTAAAGTGTACAGTGTGATACTTTGATATAATACACATTGCGGAGTGACTACCCAGATCAAGATAATTAACATATTCGTCACTTCACATAGTTAACTCGTGTGTGTGTGTGTGTGTGTGTGTGTGTATGCACGCACACCTGTGTGCACGTGGTGAGAATGTTTAAGATCTACTCTCAGCAACTTTCAAGTATACAATAATGAATTATTAACTGTAGTCACCACACTGTACCTTAGATCCTCAGAACTTATCCTTGTAACTTATTCTTGTACCCTTTGACCTACATCTCCTCATTTCCCCCTTCCCCAGCCCCTGGCAACCACCATTCTATTTTCTGTTTCTATGAAATCAGCTTTCTTTCTTTCTTTCTATCTCTCTTTCTACTTATACTAATTCTTTCTTTCTACTTTTTCTCCCTTTTATTCTGAGGTCTGGCTTATTTCATGTAACATCTGGTGGAATAATATTACAGTGTGTATGTATATGTATATATACATATATATGTGTATGTATATATATGCCACATTTTCTTTGTTCATTCATCCATTGAAGGACATTTAGGTTGTTTCCATATCTTGGCTATCATGAATAATACTGCAGTAAACATGGGAGTTCAGATATCTCTTCAAGATACTGGTTTCATTTCCTTTGGATATATTCCCAGGAGTGAGATTGCTGGATCATATGGTAGTTCTATTGTTAGTTTTTTGAGGAGCCTCCATACTGTTTTCCACGGTGGCTGCACCAATTTACATCCCCACCAACAGAGCAAGAGGGTTCCCTGTTCTCCGCACCCTCCCCAACATTTGTTATCTCTCGTCTTTTTTTTTTGTTTTGTTTTGTTTTTTGTTTTTTGTTTTTTGTAGTACGCGGGCCTCTCACTCCTGTGGCCTCTCCCATCGCGGAGCACAGGCTCCGGACGTGCAGGCTCAGCGGCCATGGCTCACAGGCGCAGCCGCTCCGCGGCACGTGGGATCCCCCCAGACCAGGGCACGAACCCGCCTCCCCTGCATCGGCAGGCGGACTCTCAACCACTGCGCCACCAGGGAAGCCCCATCTCTCGTCTTTTTGATGATATCCATCCTAACAGGTGTGAGGTGATATCTCATTGAGATTTTGATTTGCTTTTCCCTGATGATTAGTGATGTTGAGCAGCTTTTCACATACCTATTGACCATTTGAATGTCTTCTTTGGAAAAATGTCTATTTGGGTCCTTTGCCTATTTTAAAAATCGTATTATTTACTTTTTTTTTTTTGCTATTGAGTTGTGTGAGTTCTTTGTATATTTTGGATATCAACCCCTTGTCAGATATATGGTTTGCAAATATTTTCTCCCATTCTGTAGGTTGCCTTTCATTTTGTTGATTGTTTCCTTTGCTGTGCAGAAGCTCTTTAGTTTAATGTAACCCCACTTGTTTATTTTAGTTTTTATTGCCTGTGCTTTTGGGTCTCATCCAAGAAATCATTGCCAAGACCAATGTCAAAGAGCTTTTTCCGTATATTTTCCGTATATTTTCTTCTAGGAGTTTTATGGTTTCAGGTCTTACATTTAAGTCTTTGATCCATTTTGAGTTAATTTTTGTGAGTGGTGGAAGACTGGGGTCCAGTTTCATTGTTTGGCATGTGGGTATCCAGTTTTCCCAGCACCATTTATTGAAGAGACTGTCCTTTCTCAAACATTGTATGTTCTTGTCACCTTGTCAAAAATCAGTTGACTGTGGGGGCTTCCCTGGTGGCACAGTGCTTGAGAGTCCGCCTGCCGATGCAGGAGACGCGGGTTCGTGCCCCGTTTCGGGAAGATCCCACATGCCGCGGAGCGGCTGGGCCCGTGAGCCATGGCTGCTGAGCCTGCGCGTCCGGAGCCTGTGCTCCGCAAATGGGAGAGGCCACAACAGTGAGAGGCCCGCATAACGCAAGAAAAAAAAAAAAAAAAAAAATCAGTTGACTGTATGTCAACTGTATGACATACAGTATGTGTGGATTTATGTCTAGGCTCTCTATTCATTTTTACTGGTCTCTGCCCCGAGTTTTATGCCAGTATGTTTTATTATAGCTTTTGTGACATAGCTTGAAATCAGGAAGTGTGATGCCTTCAGCTTTGTTCTTCTTTCTTAAGGTTGCTTTGACTATTTGGGATCTTTTGTGGTTCCATACAAATTTTAGGGTAGTTTTGTAAATTTCTGTGAAAAATGCCATGGGAATTTTGATAGGGATTGCATTGAATCTATAGATCACTTTAGACAGTTTGCACATTTTCACAGTATTAATTCTTCCAGTCCAAGAACGCGAGAGAGCTTTCCATTTATTTGTGTCTTCTTCAGTTTCTTTCATCAGGGTTTTGTCTGTTTGTTTGTTTTGCCTTATAGTTTTTAGTGTACAGGTCTTTCACCTCCTTGGTTAAATTTATTCCTAAGTATTTTATCATTTTTTGATGCTATTGCAAATGGGATTGCTTTCTTACTTTCTCTTTCAGATAGTTCATTGTTAGTATATAGAAACACAAATGATTTTTGTATGTTGATTTTGTATCCTGCAACTTTACTGAATTCATTTATTAGTTCTAATAGCTTTTGGGTGGAGTCTTTAGGGTTTTCTATACATAAGATCATATCATCTGTGAACAGATAATTTTACTTCTTCCTTTCCAATATGGATGCCTTTTTTTTTTTTTTTTTTTTTTTTTTTTTTTTTTTCTCCAGCTGCAGCGAGCGGGGGCCACTCTTCATCGCGGTGCGCGGGCCTCTCACTGTTGTGGCCTCTCCCGTTGCGGAGCACAGGCTCTGGATGCGCAGGCTCAGTAGTTGTGGCTCACGGGCCAGCCGCTCTGCGGCATGTGGGATCTTCCCGGACCGGGGCACGAACCCATGTCCCCTGCATTGGCAGGCGGATTCTTAACCACTGCGCCACCAGGGAAGCCCTGGATGCCTTTTATTTCTTTTGTTTGCCTGATGGTTATGACTAGGACCTCTTCTTCTTCTTATAAGGACACCATTCATTGGATTTAGGGCCCATTGTAACCCATAGGACCTCATCTAAACTTAACTAATCATGTCTGCAAAGACCCTATTTCCAAGTAAGGTCACATTTCCAGGTACCAGGGATTAGGACTTCAGTGTTTCTCTTCAGGGACACAATTCAACCCATAACAAAGGGAATCCAGATAACCTAAAAAAGAGTATCAAGCTGTCTGACTCTTATGGGGCTTAATTTCTTTAATAGTCTACGTATAGCTAAGAATGGCCCATATTGAGGTTCACTTGTTTTAACTGTTGTGTCATATATCCACTAGGTCTGTGTACCATGGCTGACCCATCTGCTGTCCTGTGGGTGGCCTTTTGGGTAGTGTCCAGGTGTCTGCTCATTTACAGTGCTGTTTGGGCATTCTCATAAGTGGCTCTTGGTGCGCGTGCAAGAGTTTCTCTGGGATGTTTACCCAGAAATGGAATCACTGGGACTCAGAATACATGAATGTTTCACTTTAGGAGATGATAACAAGGTACTTTATGTAGCAGTTGCACTAATTACGCTCCCACCAGCAGCATGTATGATCCACATCCTCTCCGACACTTGGTATTATTAGATTTAAAAATGTTTTCCAGTTGAGTGTGAAATTGTTGCCAGCTGAGATCTTGATTTGCATTTCTTTTTTTAATTTTTTTTTTTGCGGTACACGGGCCTCTCACTGTTGTGGCCTCTCCCATTGCGGAGCACAGGCTCCGGACATGCAGGCTCAGCGGCCATGGCTCACGGGCCCAGCCGCTCTGCGGCACGCAGGATCTTCCCGGACCGGGGCACGAACCCGTGTCCCCTGCATCAGCAGGCAGACTCTCAACCACGTGCCACCAGGGAAGCCCGATTTGCATTTCTTGATCACTAATGATGCTGAACATCTTTGTCAACACAGGTCTAAAATATATTCACCTATATTTCCTACTAAGGGTTCTGAAGCTTTTGTTTTGACATTTAAGTCCATAATCTATCACCTTTCCATCATTAAGTTCCAAAGGATGTTTACCTCTAATTCCTACTAAAAATTTTAAAGTGGTTTTTATTTGTTTGTTTGTTTTTGGCATTTAAGCCCTTAATCTGGAGTTGATTTTTCTGTAAGGAGGGATGGGTCATGTAATCTTAGGAGCTTTTGTAAGGTGACAAGTGTATTTTGGGGACAGTGGGGCAGGATGTTTGACTGGGACTCTTGAGTGTACTGGGAATTGTTCACTGGATGTTGAGTTCAAATTTTGCTCCTCCCATGGACTGCCTTTGCAATTTTATACTTCATCTCCGTGATCCTCGGTTTCCTCATCTGTAAAATGAGAATTATAGCAGATACTGCCCTTGGTTGCCATAAGGATTGCATAAGACAAATTACACAGGAAGCTTCCCACCATGCCAGGTACACAGCATAAGAACACTAACTAGTATTTACTGAGTACTTACCATGTGCCAGATGATGCCAAGCACTTTACATGTGTTATTTACTCACTTAACCCCTGACAACTCCATGAAGTTGATGGTATTTTCCACACTTTACAGACGAGGAAACTGAGTCTCAGATAGGATGAGTGAGTCCCCCAAGAGCGCAATGCTAGCATATGTCAGAGGACTTGAACCCTGGCAGTCTGGCTACAGAGCCCTCATCTATCACCACCACACATCAAAGCCATTCCCTCCCTCCCTCCCTCACCGTCCAGAATCTAGTCTCTGGGCCCTGCTTCTACAGGATGAAGGGTCTAGAGGTTGAAATGAGGAAGTAATAGGCAGTGGGGTTGACCCCTGATTCCCCGGTGGCCCCTACCTTTGACTCTGAGACTGGGGAGAGGCTGGGGATGGAGGGGAGAGGCGGGGCCTCCTGGTGGGGAAGTCCATCCATCTTCCCCATCTCCAGAGGTAGTTGGCCATCACAGTGGAGATGAATCACAGGCCACAGTGTTCTCCCCGGTGTCATCCATTATTCACAGCTGCCATCCTGGGCCTGGGGTTGCTTTGGGGTCAGGCAGGAATTATTCCCAAGGCCCAGCTCTTAGGCGCTTTTATCCACAGCTTAGCCTGACCACAAGCAACTTTCTGCTCTAGATCTGAGGGCAGAGCACTTTCCATCGAGAGGGACGGAGACTCCAGCATGAGTTACAGGCCTGCGACCCACTGACAGACAAAGCACTTGGGGCTGTGTTTGAGCCCAGCTCTGCCAGTTTCCTGTTACCTTCTTGGGGCCTCAATTTCCTTATCTGTAAAATGGGAATAACTGGCCCCACTTTGCTAAAAGATTTAGAAATAATCTACAACTAGATGCATGAGTGGCCCATAGCTGGGCTTGAGCATCAGAGTTGCTATTGTGACATTTGCTTTTTCAGTGATTATCTCCCAGGCCCTACTGGGGATGTGGAGATGGTGTGACCCTTTAAAGTTCACCAAGAAATTTTTTTTCAATTTTATTGACGCATACTTGATTTACAATGTTGTGTTAATTTCTGCTCTATAGCAAAGTGATTCAGTTATGTATATGTTCTTTTTCATATTCTTTTCCGTTATGGTTTATCACAGGATATTGAATATAGTTCCTTGTGCTATATAGTAGGACCTTGTTGTTTATCCATCCTATATATAATAGTTTGCATCTGCTAATCCCCAGCTCCCAATTCTTCCCTCACCCACCCCCTTCTGCCTTGGCGATCACAAGTCTGTTCTCTATGTCTGTGAGTCTGTTTCTGTTTTGTAGATAGGTTCATTTGTGTTGCATTTTATTTATTATTTATTAATAAATTTATTTATTTATTTATTTATTTTGGGGTGTGTTGGGTCTTCGTTTCTGTGCGAGGGCTTTCTCTAGTTGTGGCAAGCGGGGGCCACTCTTCATCGCGGTGTGCGGGCCTTCTCACTGTCGTGGCCTCTCTTGTTGCGGAGCACAGGCTCCAGACGCACAGGCTCAGTAGTTGTGGCTCATGGGCCTAGTTGCTCCGCGGCATGTGGGATCTTCCCAGACCAGGGCTCGAACCTGTGTCCCCTGCATTAGCAGGCAGATTCTCAACCACTGCGCCACCAGAGAAGCCCTGTGTTGCATTTTAGATTCCACATTTAAGTGATAGCATATGGTATTTGTCTTTCTCTTTCTGACTTCCTTTGCTTAGTGTGATAATCTCTAGGTCCATCCATGTTGCTGTAAATGGCATTATTTCTTTTTTATGGCTGAGTAGTATTCCATTATGTGTAGGTGTGTATGTGTGTATATATATACCACATCTTCTTTATGCATTCATCTGTCAATGGATATTTAGGTTGTTTCACAATAGCCAAAAGGCTATTGTGAATAGTGCTGCTGTGAATGTAGGGGTACATTTATCTTTTTGAATTATAGTTTTGTTTGGATATATGCACAGGAGTGGGATTGCTGGATCATATGGCAACTGTATTTTTAGTTTTTCACCAAGTAATTCTCATTTGCATCCAGGATTGAAACCATTGTCTTCACCTTGGACTTCTTAAGAGTGGCCCCTCAACAGATAAAATGCAATGAAGAAATAAAAAATTAGAGAGGGGGGTACCTATAATTCTGTAGCTCTCAACGTGTGGTCCCCAGCATCACCTGGGAGCTTGTTAGAAATGCACATCCTGGGACTTTCCTGATGGTCCAGTGGGTAAGACTCTGTACTCCCAGTGCACGGGACCTGGGTTAGACCCCTGCTTGGGGAACTAGAGCCCATGTGCATGCTGCAACTGAAGAGTTTGAATGCCACAACTAAGAGTCCGCATGCTGCACCTAAGAAGCCTGCATACCACACCTAAAAGATTGCGCTTGCCCCAACGAAGATCCTGTGTGCCGCAACTAAGACCTGGCGCAGCCGAAATTAAATAAATAAATAAATGTTAATTTTTTAAAAATGCACATCCTTGGGCCCCACCCAAGCCTGCTGGATCAGGAGCTCTGGGGGTGGAGCCTAGTGAGTTGTGTTTTAACAGTTCCTCTGGGAGAGTCTGGTGCATACACAAGTGTGAGACCCACTGCTCCCTCTCCTTTGCTCACTTTGATGACACAGGTTGCCATGTTGTGAGCTGCCACGTTGGAGGGGCCCAGGTGGAAAGGAACTGAATGCTGCCAACGTGTACTGAGGGAGCTTGGAAGCTGGATCCTTGCCCGGTCATGCCTGCAGGTGAGACCATAGCCCCACCGACACTTAGATTGCAGGGAGAAACTCTTAAGGGTTCTCACTGGAGGAAGTCACACCCAGATTCCTGCCCAACAAAAGCTATAGGATCATAAATGTTTGTTGTTTTAAGTGCTACGTTCTGTGGAAATTCATTACGCAGCAAATAGATAACTAATATGGTGGATATTGGCAGGAGGGGGAGAGATGGGCTGTGGGAGGGAATAGAAGGATATACTGGAGTAATCTAAAGTCTACTTTCATGTATATGGATAACAGATTCATTTTGCTGTACACCTGCAACTAACACAACATTGTAAATCAACTCTACCCCAATAAAAATTTTAAAATAAAAAAATAAAATAGGAGGACCACAACAACAACAAAATAAAGTCTACAATAAAAGGGGTTTAAGAAACATAAACTGATTTCAATGTGCAGACCTTGTTTGGATCCTGACTGAACATATTAACTGTTTTTGTTTTAAGTTGATATTTAGGGGATGTGACCACCAAGGGGATCCTGGATGATATTAAGCTGTTATTGTTCACTTTTATTTGGTGTGATAGTGGTTCTGTGGTTATGTTTTGAAAAAGAGGCTTTGTCTTTTGGAGAAACATATTGAACTAATTACAGATGAAGTGATACTCTGTTGGGGAATTGCTTTAAAATAGTCAGGGTGGGGTGGGGGTAAATGTGAAAGAAAATGATGAGTTGATGGTTGGGGAGGGGAGGGGACAGTGCTTGGAGGCTCCCTTTACTATTCTCTGTGTTTTTGTATATGTTTGAAATTTTCCATGGTAAAAAGTTTGAAAAATGGGAATTCCCTGGCTGTCCAGTGGTTAGGACGCTGTGTTTCCACTGCAGGGGGCGTGGGTTCGATCCCTGTTTGAGGAACTAAGATCTTGCATGTCCTGCGGTGTGGCTGAAAAAAAAAGTTTGAAAAATGGAGTGAGCCCAATGTGCCCATTGTATAGATGGACAAAGCAAACCCCAGGCAGGAGGATTGGAGGGACCTCGGGGGGCACCTTA
This sequence comes from Lipotes vexillifer, assembly GCF_000442215.2. NCBI lineage: Eukaryota > Metazoa > Chordata > Mammalia > Artiodactyla > Lipotidae > Lipotes > Lipotes vexillifer. Next base: position 2,153,316 of record NW_006789814.1, read on the forward strand.
GGTTGTTGACACTGGGGGGCTGTCCCTGGGCCCAGCCGTGTGTTTTGTTCATCCTGGGGAGGGGGCTTGTGCAGGAGACTCTGGGACCTGCTTCCCTACCTGAGCCTGGGGTGTGGAGAGGAATCTCCCCCATCATCCGAGACTCAGCTTTCCGGCAGTTCGTGGCTGACACACTCATCCATCTGAGGGCATCTGGTGGCTGACTATTATGGGCATACCTGCGAGAGGCATCTTTTATTTTATTTTATTTTATTTTATTTTATTTATTTATGACTGTGCTGGGTCTTTGTTGCTGCGCGCAGACTTTCTCTAGTTGCGGTGAGCGGGGACTACTCTTCGTTGCAGTGCACGGGCTTCTCATTGCGGTGGTTTCTTTCGTGGAACATGGGCTCTAGGCGCACAGGCTTCAGTAGTTGTGGTGCACAGGCTTCAGTAGTTGTGGTGCACAGGCTCAGTAGTTGTGGCTCGTGGGCTCTAGAGCACAGGCTTAGTAGTTGTGGCACACGGACTTAGTTACTCTGCGACATGTGGGATCTTCCCGGACCAGGGATCGAACCCCGTGTCCCCTGCGTTGGCAGGCTGATTCTTAACCACTGCGCCACCAGGGAAGTCCAAGAGGCACTTTTAATTGTATGAGGGCAACTCTTATTTTGTCTTAATATATTAAGTCATCACAAAGGGAGTGTTTGATCCTATTTTATTTTAGATCTCTCGTTCTCTCTCTCTCTTTTTTTTTTTTTTTTTTTGCGGTACGCGGGCCTCTCACTGTTGTGGCCTCTCCCGTTGCTGAGCACAGGCTCCGGACACACAGGCTCAGCGGCCATGGCTCATGGGCCCAGCCGCTTCGTGGCATGTGGGATCTTCCCGGACCGGGGCACGAACCCTTGTCCCCTGTATCATCAGGTGGACTCTCAACCACTGCGCCACCAGGGAAGCCCACTCTTTCTTTTTTTAAGAAGATACTTGCTCATGGTAAACTCAAAGGGAATACAGTGCAAAGCCAGTCACCCTTCCTCCTGTCTTCCAGTCACTTCCCAAAGACAACTATTTCAATTGATCTATTCAACAGATACTTATTGAGCACATACTATGTGTCAGGCACTGTGCCAGGCTATGGTGTCAGAAAGTATGATGTCAGCCACCAATGAGAGCTGCACATGAAATTTAAAATTTTCCAAGAGCCACAGTTAAAAAGTAAAAAGAAACAGGTGAAATTAATTTTCTTGAGATAATAATATATTTCTTTAACCCAGTATATCCAAACCTAGTATATGGAATCAATACAAAAATTATTAATGAAATGTTAATGATCTTGTCATGGTGTATTACTTAGCTCAGGCTGCAATAACAAAATACCACAGGTGGGGTGGCTTAAATAACAAATTTATTTTCTCACAGTTCTGTAGGCTGGTAGTCCAAGATCAAGGTGCTGGCAGGGTTGGTTTCTTCTGAGGAAGGCCTCTCTCCTTGGCTTGCAGACAGCTGCCTTCTTGCTGTGCCCTCACATGGTCTTTTCTCTGTGTGTGGTCCCTGGTTTCTCTCAGTGTCCTAATTTCCTCTTCTTGTAAAGACACCAGTCAGGTTGGATTAGGGCCCACCCTAATAGCCTCATTTTACCTTAATTACCTCTTTAAATGCCCTGTCTCCAAACACGGTAGTATTCCGAGGAAATGGGGGTTAGGTCTTCAATGTATAAATTTGGAAGGGGGGACACAATTCAGCCCATGACACACTGAGTCTTCAAAACCCAATGTGGATTTGATTCACATATCACGTCTCAGTTCCGACCAGCCCAGTGTCAAGGGCTCAAGCAACACATATGGCTGGTGATTGACCCGTTGGACAGCAAAGTTCTGGGTGTGGGAGTCACAACAGCAAACACAACAGGCAGACATCCCTGCCTTCATGGGGCTTCCATTCTACTGGAGGGGATGGACAATAAATACAGAAGTATCATGCATCATATACCCTACACGTTTGGAGAAAACCAGAGGAAAAGGGGAGGAGGTGGGGTCCAGGTGTGCATGCTCCATCTTCTCTGTGTGTCCTTCCAGAGCTCTCCTGTTTGAACGCAGGAGATGGATGGGTGGATGGATGGATGGATGGATGGATGAATGGATGAATGGATGGATGGATAAAGATATATCCCTATTTAAAAAGCACAGATGGTAATATTCTATACATGGTGTTCTATTCTTTGCTTTTCTCACTTGAAAATATATCTTGAAATTCACTCCTTATCATCACACCTAGACGTGCCTTATTCTTTTTGATTTACTGATTTTAAAGGATAATTTGAAACATATGAAGACACAGTTCTGCTGAGCCAGAATGACAAGCTGGTGTTTGTTGAGTGCTGACTGTCCTTAGTGCCAGTCACCTCATCTGACCCTCCCCACAACCTCGTAAGGTGGGTGCTGTTTCCAGAAAAGAATTTCAGTTCATAGGCAGCTTTTATAAACAGGTGGATAATAACAACTACTGACTTCAGAGAAATTTCAAGTCCCAGATTGTGGTACTGACAAATGATAGGGTCTGAGAGATTTTCTTGTTGAAGTTAACAGAATAATAAAGTTCTAATGTGTAGTGTTATTGTTACATTAATATGCATTATCATTATAATATATAGGAATATCTTAACATAATATATTAACCTATTATATTAATATATAATGAAAATAGATATGTAATTTATTGAAAATATTTAATGTATTATATCTATAACAAAATCTATACAGTAATATTGAAAGGAAAAGAAATAATTGAGAGAAAATACTGGGAAAACAGCAAAGCCAGGAAGAGCTGAGAGGTTGCTCACGCACAAATTGAGCCTGGAGCCCGCAGGCTCAGGGCTGGCCCTGGGGCTGTGCTTGGGGATGAGGTTGTGGATGGGGCCCTGGGGTCCAGGGGTGCAGGCAGGACTCTGCCCCCTTGAATCTCACTCCAGTCAAGGAGAAGCTTCCGGAAGGGAAAGTGGTACCAGGAAGTAAGATGGAACCTGCCTGCCAGCCTCCCCATGTGAGGTGAGAGGTGGGCAAAGGCCACAGCCCACCCTCTGAGCCCCAGAACCCTCTGCACCCGGCAAGGTGCTCCCTGCTGTTTATGGGGGTCCTGCACCAGCAGCTCTGTCAGGGCATCCTCAGGGCCTCTGCAAAGACTGGGATTCCAGGCAGTGTGCCTGCCTGACAGAGAACCCCTGTAACTCTGGAACGGGCTAATGGGGTGTGCAGCCGTAGTAGGACCTGCCTCAGAACAGAGCCAGAAATCCCCTCAGACAGGGAGCTGATGCTGCTTTGATACTCCTGAGCCTGATGGGCGCTGTGCTGGAACCAGACTGCCCCACGTGGAACAGGCTCTGCAAGGAACACGTTCTGGGCTCTGAGTCACACAGCCTGTGGGTTCAAGCCCGGCTCTGACTCATCTCAGCTCCAAGACCGCAGTCTCTGAGCCTCGGTTTCTCTTATCTGTAGCGTGGACATGGTACACAGGCAGCTGAGCGCTTGGTGAGAACTGGCTGAGAGCGAGGGTTGTGCAAGAAAACGAGAATCATTTCTGAACAGAGCTGGTGCCTCCTGGGGCTCCCTGGTTCCTAATGCATGGAGGAAAATCCTCCCACACTACCCTCGGCCCCTGCCAGACCCGGCTCCTGCCAAACCTTGCCCCTGCCAAACCCTGTCCCTGCTGCTCTGGCCCCAGAGGGAGGGAGTTGGAGCTGGTGAGCGTGATTCTGGCAGGTCCTGACCTGTCCTGGGGGGAGACCGCAGGGGAGTGAGGCAGGAAGGTAGCTCTGGGTCCTGAGCATCTCCATCTGCCCTTGTATCCTCCACCCCTTCCTCCCTCCCGGCACTGCAGCCATGCTCAGCCACTGCAGTTCCCTGATGCCTCCTGTCTCCTCCTGTCTCAGGGCCTTTGCACAGGCTGTTCCCACGACTGGGGTTCCCTTCCCCCTCTTTTCTCAGATTTCCACTTGCTGTTCAAGTCTTGAGAAGCCCTCCCTGAGGTCCTGCTCTGTGGCCACTGCCCAGCCCAGGTCTCACTGTAGTGTGTGGTCCCCAGCAGGCTGAGCCCCCTGAGGGCCAGGATCAGGTCTATGCCAACTTGGTAGCCCAGAGACAGTGGATTCTCAGCAAATGTTTATGGAGAGCAAATGCACGAAGGAACGCGCATGTCTCCGCTGCATCCAGACTTTGATGCACCAGGTGCAGTGCTGAGAGAGGCAGGTAAGAGAAGGTTCCCAGTCTCAGCACATTTCAGTCTAAGGGGAGGCAGGCATTAAACGTAATTATACAGTCACCCTGAACAATCCCCGAAGGCAAATACGGTGCGGTGAGAGTGTGTAGAGGGATGCGACCTTGACAGGGACCTGAGGCTTCCTGGAAGACGTGATGTTTGAGGCCTGATCTGAAAGCTGAGTGAGGACAACTCACTGAGCAGAGAGGCAGAAAGATCTTTCCAGGCAGAGGGAACCACATGTGCAAAGGCCCAGTGGTCAAGAAACACCCAGAGGGGAGTAATATGTGAGACGCTGCTGGCCACGGAGGTCGAGGTCGGGGTGGAAAGGTCAGGTGGCGGGGAGGGTGGCTGAGCTTTATCCACAAAGCAATGCAAGGACATTAAAGGGTTTCATCCTCCCTGGGAAGATGGGTGGGACCCTAATTAAATTTTAAAGAGCTGGCTGTGTCTGCCTCGTGGAGAACAGATCAGAGGGGCCGGGAGAGCAGGGAGGAGGCCCCTGCAGCCCATGAAGGACTTGGACTGAGGCAGGGATGGTCAGGTGTGGAGAATTATTAGCAAAGAGCCAGCCGACAGGCCCAGCCGTGGGGAGTCTGCAGAGAGAGCAAAGTGGGGATTCAGGGTGAGGCCTGGTGTCTTGCCCTAAGCAGGGCCGGGCCAGCTGGGAGCAGCCTGTTCTCAGGAGGAGGGTCTGATGAGCCTCCAGGGCCCTGGCCACCCACTGGCCACCAACCAGCCAAGAGCCCCCTGGCCAGAGCCATGGGCCTGGGGACACAAGGAGTGCTGCCCCTGCCCCTGTGGATGACACATTCCAGGAGACAAGAGTCTCCTACCTCCTTTGAGCCCCTCCCTGCCCTGTAGTTGCTGAGTGACCATCTCTGGGCTGGAGCCTTGCCTGCCTTGCTGGCTGAGAGCCAGAGGCTCATTCCCTTCCTTGGGGATCATGGGCTCCTAGAGGCCTCCTCCCAGGAAGCCCCCACCCAGGCTCAGCCCAGCCCCACCCCTGGGAATGTCCATTAGACCACTCAGGATGCATATGCTAAGTTTTGGGGACAGAGCATGAACAAGGAGACAAGATCCCTGCCCGGAGGGGCCTGACAGTCTAGAGGGGGAGGCCAGGAGCACGAAGACACATTGATAAAGACATCATGAAATATAACTTCAGAGACAGATAAATGCTGTAACGAGTGATGTGATAGAGACTCGGGGAGGTTGGGGTGGGGGCTACGTGAGAGAGGGGGTCAGGGTGATGCCTCATCTGAGGATGCAAAGAAGACAGTCATGGAAACGCATTGTTTGGGGCGGGGAGGGGGGAGAACAGTCAAGGCAAAGGCTTGAGGGGGGACCAAAGAGGCCAGGGGGTCTGGGAGGGAAAGAAGTGGTGGGAGAAGGGGACCGAGGGGTGGACTAGGCCTGGACGGCACTTGTGAGCATGGCACTGGGGAGGCTTGGCAGGTTTCAGGCAGGGGTGATGGGCTCCATGCCCCTGACCTACCAGAATCTCCCTTCTTGCTCAGCCTGGAAACCCCCTTACCCGTAGTTCCCTATTTTAGCCCTTTCTAGCCCCTCTGCTTCCTTCACCCCCATTACAGGTACTCCCTGGGCTGGAATTTCCCCAAGATGTGCAGCCAGGGAGGGGAACTAACACCCATCATTGTCAAGGCCACCGTGCATGGACCTCCTACCGTGAACCATGCCTCATGCTGGGCGTGCTCTGACCTGGCCCCTCACACGGACCCTTCAGGTTTTACAGCCCATTTTACAGACCAGGAGACCAGATGCAGTGTGACTTGCCCCAGGCCATGTGGCCCGAAGGCAGGAGCCAAGATTTGAGCCCAGCTCAGTCTCATCTGGAAGGTTTGTCAAATCCTATTCAAGCCTCTCAAGAGTTTCGTGATGGTGGGAGACCCAGATTCTTCCGCCCCTTTCCTGCCTGCCTCCCTTCATTCGGTAAATGTCGCCACCAGCTCCCCAGTTGCTGGGGCACACGCCCCAGAGCCATTCTGATCCCTTGGCTGCCCCCCTCCTCCAGGGGCTGGTCATTAAATGCCCCTTGACGGGCCTTGTTGCACCTTTAGCACCCAGCATATCTGGCTAGTGGTTCTCTCTCCCTCCCTCCTGAGAAAAAAGGAGGAAATTAAATTGTGGCAGGTTATCATCCACCTAGAGAGAGCCCCACGGAGGTCTGCAGCCACCTTTCTCTAAAGAGGTGCTTCGCATGATTGCAGTAAATGCAGTGGGTCTGGAGCCCAGGCCAGCTGGCCGGTCCCTGGTGTCCCCAAAGAACACTGCAGGACAGGCTGGCAGCTCCCACCCCAGAGGAGCTGTGGGGAGGTGGTGGTCCCCACAGCCCACCCCTTCTGCCAGAAGAGAAGTCACAGGGGGCTCAGAGTCACTACCTCACCCCTTCCTTGAAGCAGCGGCCTCTTTGGGGGCAGCGTTCTGAAACCGATTATGGTGACGGATGACGCAAGAAAAACCCACTGAATTTTACTGTTTAAGTGGGAGAATTGCATGGTATGTGAATTATAGCTCAATATATCTACTTAAAACAACAACAAAGCCAGGTGTTCTGTGTCTTCCCCAGGGGGTCCAGATCGGCTCAGACAAATGAAATGTGAAAAAAAAATCATGGGAACACTCAAATATTACCTGATAGCAATAATCAGAGCTAACGTTTCTTTAGTGCTGGTGACATGCTGGTTAACTCCTGTGACTCTCACCACAATTCTGTCAGGCAGACATTATTACACCCCCCCTTGACAGATGGGGAAACTGAGGCACACAGTGGGACCGTGCCTGGCCAAGGTCGCACGCAAAGAAGTGTCAGAGCAAGGTTTGAACTCCACAGTCTAGCTCTAATATCTTCACATCCGTCCCTGATTTAGACAAGAGTAAACAGGATAAGAGTTTAATCAATAAGTGTCCCCAGCCCAAGAGTGCTCCCCCCGTGTTCAGCATCGGTAAACCACAGGCTGCTCTAGTTCTAGACACGGTGCTTTTACTGGAATCATGTGAAGTATATCTTTTTCTAATGATTTTTAAAAAAATTTTTATTGGAATATAATTGCTTTACAGTGTTGTGTTAGTTTCTGCTGTATAGTAAATTGAATCAGTTATATGTATACATATCCCCTTTTTTGGATTTCCTTCCCAGATCATTGAGTAGAGTTCCCTGTGCTATACAGTAGGTTCTCATTTGTTATCTATTTTATACAGTGTTGTATATATCTAATTATTTTTTGATTGAAGTATATTTGATTTACAATGTTGTGTTAGTTCCAGGTGTACAGCAAAGTAATTCAGTTACACATACATATATATCTATTTTTTTCAGATTCTTTTCCCTTATAGGTTATTACAAAATACTGAATGTAGTTCCCTGTGCTACACAGTAGGTCCTTGTTTATTTATTTTATATGTAGTAGTGTGTATGTGCTAATCCCAAACTTTTAATTTATCTCTCCCCCCGACCCCTTTCCCCTTTGGTAACCATAAGTTTGTTTTCTTTGTCTGTGGGTTTATTCCTGTTTTGTATATAAGTTCATTTGTATCAAATTTATTTAGATTCCACATATAAGCAAAATCATATATTTGTCTTTCTCTGTCTGACTTACTTAACTTAGTATGATAATCTCTATGTCCATCCATGTTGCTGCAAATGGCATATTTCATTCTTTTTCACGGCTGAGTAGTATTCCATCTTATAAATGTACCACATCTTCTTTATTCATTCATCTGTCAGTGGACGTTTAGGTTGCTTCCATGTCTTGGCTATTGTGAATAGTGCTTCAGTGAACGTAGGGGTGCATGTATCTTTTCAAATTATGACTTTAGGCCAGGAGTGGCATTGCAGGATCATATGGTAGCTCTAGTTTTAGTTTTTTAAGGAGCCTCCATATCTTTTGAGAAAGGTGCACCTTCCTCTAAATCATCTGGTTTCAGCTCTGCCCCCACCCATTTCCCTGCTGGATTCTTCTATCACAAATCATATCATCTAAGCATTTCATTCATAAATTCTTCAGAATGTATCTCTATGATGTGAACTTTCTTAAATAACCACATTTTCTTTTAATCACCACTTTCACATCGCACCTACAAGAAGTTAATGGTTCTGTAATATCCTCTCAAATCCCATCTTCCCACCCGACCCCGTTTGTTTTCTAAATGTGTTTAATGGTTCAAATCAAGAGACAAAGTCTGTATATTGCATTTGGCTGGTACTTCTCTTAAATCCCTTGTAAGCTATAACGATTCTTTTATTTCCTTGCCTTTTAGTCGCTGCAGAGAGTGTGAGATCCTTGCTCCTAAGCATTGATTTGCTGCCTCTTAAACAGCGTTCAGCAGAAAGTGGAGGGCTGGGCTGGGGCGTACAGGGGGCAGGGAATGGTGGGGGCTTGGCCCAGCCTCCAGGCCTTGTGGAGAGCCTGGTATTTCCACCTTACTGGTTATCTAAAAAGAAATAAAATCAGGCCTAGGTAGAAAAGGGAGGCACATTGATGATGGCAGAAACTAAATATATTCATTTTCCCATTTGTCACAAATGCTGTCAATCCCACCTTCAAAGCACGTCTGGAATCTGCCCTTTCTCTCTTGCAGTGGATTGGAGGAGATGAGGGAGGAAGCCGGGAGGGGGGTGGTGGTGGGAGGCTTCCACAGTCCAGGTGAGAGCTGATGGTGGCCTGGGCCAGGGTGGTGGCTTTAGGTGAAGAGGGAACAGATTCCAGGAGTGTTCTGGAGGTAGATCTGGTTGGGTGCAGTGGCTGTATGGACACGGAGGGCAGGAGATGATGTCCAGGGTGCTTTGGACGGCAGGCTCCTTTCTCTTCGGGGAAAGCAGCCTTCTTGCCTCAAGCTCATGTACACGGACCCCTCCTCCAAGCTCCCAGCTGAAGCTGGGGAGATGACACACACCAAAATGAGGGTAACTCACTCCTCAGCATGGACCACCAGCACCCCATGCTCAGCCTTCCAAAGAGAACGAGCCAACAGAGGAAAGAGAGAGGGTGGGACAAGGGCACAGATGCCAGAATCAGCCTCTTCCCAAGCGCCATGAGCTTGGAAAGCTCAATACCTCTCTGAGCAATGGGAATGCCCATTCCCACCTGGCTGGGCATTGTGAGGAAGTAAATGATGAGCTGCTCTGAAGTGGTGGTCTTGAGGAAGAGAGCCTAGGTGGCCCCAAGAGAATCAGGAGGATGTGAGGAGTGGCTGTAGGGAGGCTGAGCATTATGGGAGCGTGGTCTGCAGCTGACCAGGGTATGGGGCCGAGCACATCACAACTGGTCCTTGATCCCCACTGGGGTCAGCCTCTGAGCACCCTGGCACAGGTGGCCCAACAAGGAGGGACTGGGGGTACTCTCTGTGGTTCTAAACACTCCCCAGACTGGCCTGTGCCAAGCCTTGGGCCATTTTCTTTATTTTCCTTTTCTACTTCAGTGCTGATCATCCTGCATTAATGAAGAGACAGCTTAGAAGATGACTAAGGGCATGGATTCAAATCCTCACTCAGCCATCTAACTGCTGCGTGATCTTAGGCAATTTACTTCATTGTCTGGGACTCAGTTTGCTCATCTGTAAAATGAGCATAATCATACAAATCTCATAACAAGCTTATAGTGAGGATTAAATGATGTTAAGTAATCTTCCTAAGGGTGAGTCAATACTTGTAAAGTGCTTAGAACCGCACCCAGCACGAGTAAATGGGAGTCTCTTCCCCCTGCACCCTGCTTCTTTTCGACATGACCTCTGTAGTCTTTGACAGTTTTCTTGATTTATGGATGACATGTCCCAGATTCATCTCATGCATTTTCTACCTGGAATCAGCTGTTTCTCAGAGGAGCCCTGTTCCTTTTGGCAATAAATGGGAGTTAGGAATCACAATCTAGACATTAGGGATGCTCATTCCCACTGGGTTATCACTGCATCTAGGCTTAAAGCTGGAGGCAATGATAATTATTATTCACATTTAAGATTACAAGGTTTTTAGTTAACTTATTTGATTTTATGTATCTCTTTTTTTATTTTTACACAGAAAATCTTTGTTCCTAACAATATTAATCCAATTTCTTATCTTCTTTATCCTATATTATAAAGCAGACAGTTTCAACCTAATAATACCAATATAATCACTACCTGTAAGATAACTGAGCGCTGTTGAAGATTTCGTTGTGCTCCTGTTTCTTTGTGATTCTGTGGTCCTTAGCTTAAAGCCCATTAGGGATGTACCATCAAAATGCTGTTTTAAAGTCGCTTCCAATAATCCTTCTTAGTGTGTTTGCCAAGTTGACATTTAGTCAGGTTTACTCATTTCTGTTGGGTATTTTTATTTTAAGGGATTGCTTTTTTTGTCTTGGCTTTACAATTTTGTAAGTTTGCATTTACAAACTAAATACTCTAAAACCAGATACGCTCAGTGAAATCCAGCTTCCACATCTTTCCCTTTCGCTAATTACCTCTCTCCCCATAGGTAACAACTTTTGTCAGCTTCTGCTTTATCTTTCCATTGTTTCTTTTTGAAAATATAAGCAAATGTATACACACCCCACACATATTCAGAAGATAGAATACTTTGCATACACAGTTCTGCTCCTTGGATTCTATTTTTGCTTTTTTCACTTAATCATACATCCTGGAGATCATTCCAGTACAGGATTAAGAGTGCATCTTTGGGGGGCTTCCCTGGTGGCGCAGTGGTTGAGAGTCCGCCTGCCGATGCAGGGGACACGGGTTCGTGCCCCGGTGCGGGAGGATCCCACATGCCGCGGAGCGGCTGGGCCCGTGAGCCATGGCCGCTGAGCCTGCACGTCCGGAGCCTGTGCTCCGCAACGGGAGAGGCCACAACAGTGAGAGGCCCGCGTACCGCAAAAAAAAAAAAAAAAAAAAAGAGAGCATCTTTGTTCCTTTTCACAGCTGTGTAGCGCTCTCTTATGTGGATGTCCATTTTATTCAACCAGTTTCCTCTTGGTACATGTTTGTATTGTTTCCAGTCTTTGCTGATACTATTAGTGCTGCAATGGCAACAACAAAACCTTGTGCATACGTGGATTTGTATTTTGGGGACAGATTCGTAGATACTCTCATGGGATTAAAAAAAAACAGCAACTGTCTCTTAAGACTTTAATTTTTTGAAGCAGTTTCAGGTTCACAGCGAAACTGAGAGGACCTCATGGGATTTTCAGTCATAACTGTGATACATGTTACCCAGGACTTCATGGTGCTATGGGCATGCATAACAGCTGTGCTCGTGTGTGGGTGGAGGTGCCACTTACTGAGACAGGAAGCACCGGCAGGCTCCTTTTAACCTTGTGCTATGTGGTTTAACAAGTGAGCTAGGCTTTGTGCATGGTGGCGGGAGCAGGATTCCGGGTGTGGGAACAGACTGAGGTATGGAGGAGCATGCAGACAGCAGCGAAGCCCCAGTTTCAGCTGATTGGGAGGCCCCAGACCGTTCTTGGAGAAGGGGGCAGGGTGGGTCTGGCACACCTGGCACTCCCAACTCCAGCTCCTTCTGAAGGGACTGTCTGTATCTCCCAGGCAGGAAGCAGGTCGGGGAGGGGACCAATGTCCACCACTGCTGACTGCAGTCCCCTCTGAACCCCGGCTGGGATAAGTGACCCCGCTGCAGGCCAGGGGAAGGCAGAGTGAACCTGGACCAGACTTGGGAGACACACTGACCTGGGTTCAAATCCCAGCTCTGCTCTGTGACCTTGGACAAGTTGCTTAACCTCTCTGAGCCTGTTTCCTCCTCTGTCCAATGGGGATGAGGCAGGACCTGCCTCTCTATGGTGAGGACACTGTGGGAGTGTGCATGAGAAGTGCCTGGCTGGGGCCTGGCACATAGTAGGTGCTCCCCACTGAGGAACAGCCTCCCCTAATGCTCTGTGGCAGGGCTGAGGCTCAGCCTTTGGGAGCCCTTGTTCCTACCTTCTCTGAGCTGGAGCAGCTAGAGAAACCCACTCACTTGTAGATAGTGGAGGAACCCATGAGCACGGGAGTCAGATGGCTGAGGTTCAAATCCTGGCCTTGGCACTTTCTATCTAGCTGACTTTTTCACCTCTCTGATCCTCAGTTTCCCCATCTGTCAAATGGGGGTGATGAGACCACCTGCCTCACAGCAGTGTTGGGAGAAAGAATTGATCTCAGACATTTAAATTGCTCAGTCCAGTGCTGGGCGTGTAGTTAGTGCTGACTAATGTCACAAGAACCATGATTGGTCTGGGCATCCCACAGGGGGGCATACTATCTGTGGTCAGCTGGACAGGCCAGAGCCTGAGGGGCACGAGGGCAGGGAGCAGGGAGTGTGCAGGCTTTGCAGCCCCTGAGCAGGCAGGCACATGGGCCCTGGTAAAGGAACATATTTTTAAGAAAGGAAACTCAGGACGCTCATACAAATATAAAATCTTTAAACATATGTCAAAGATTTTATTTGACTCATGAATTTATGAGGGAACTAGTAAGATGTTACAGCCAATTCAAAGGAGGATTAAAAAGCGCACACACACAAACGCAGGCAATTAGGAGTGCTGAAATGAATTTACAAATAGGTGCAAAACTGGTCAGTGTGCCAGGGCAAAAATCAATTGTGTCTCTACCGGATGCAAGTAATTTGCATTTCTATGGAGGAGAATAATTTGCATTACAGTCGCTTTTCTACATCGTGTGAAATACCTTGAAGATGATAAAAGGCCAAGATAACCCAGAAGGGTGCACTAGGCAAGACACCAGTCATCTTTTTTGCCCATTTCAAAGCCTTTCAAAATTTTACACACACACACACACACACACACACACACACACACACACAGCCACAATCACTAACAAATGCAGTCATTCACACACATCCACATCACCTACAAGCCTCACGCTGTGTGTGTGTCTTGTGTATCTCGCTGACTCTCGCTCTTTTGCACTGATGGTGGTTCAGGCTCCCACCTCCATGCCTTTGCTCAAGGTGCTCCCCCTGTTAAGCACACATCCCCATCAGTCCTCTGCCCACTCACATCTTGCCCATCTCTCAAAGCTCCCAAGGAATGCCTCTGAGCAGGAATCCCTCTTTCCCCTCCACCCCGGTCCTTATTTCCCTCTGTCTTCCATGTACTTCCACTCAGGCACCTGTGTAGGGCAGAAGGAGCGTGGATTCCAGAATCGTTCAGTCTGGGTCTGAATCCCAGCTGTGGCACTTCCCCGCCACGTGACTGTGGGCAAGTCACAGCATCTCTCTGAACCTCTGTCTCCCCACCTATGAAGTGGGATGATAACAGAACCAACCTCATGGGTTGTTTTTGTTTGTTTGTTTTTTTGATGTGGACCGTTTTTAAAGTCTTTATTGAATTTGTTACAATATTGCTTCTGTTTTATGTTTTGGTTTTTTGGCTGCGAGACATGTGGGATCTTAGCTCCCCGACCAGGGGTCAAACCCGCACCCCCTGCATTAGAAGGCAACATCTTAACCACTGGACCACCAGGGAAGTTCCCCCTCATGGGTTGTCTTTGTTTTGTTTTGTTTTGACAACTGAATTAGCAGAGGCAGGGAATGCGCTTGGCGGAGGATCGGAACACACAGTAAACACTCAACAGAGGTCAGCTGTCATTGCTGCTGTGAAAATAAGGCTCCTAATTCCCTTTGACTGGGTGGCCTGCAAAAGGCCTCTGTCAGCAGGTCAGTTGTAGGGGTATCCCGTCCTAACAGCTGGAGTGGAGGGTCTCCCCTGCCCGCCCCCACCCAGCTGCTGTCCATTTCCAGAATTGGGGTTAAGCAGAGAGGCTGCCGGGAACCCCAGCCCCGGGGTGGGTGCTGGGGCTGATGGCTGCAGCTGGGCTGAAGTCCCCTGGGCTGCGGTGATGGATGGGGGAGCCGGTCGGAAGTGGCTGCTCTGGACAACAGCTGGCCAGACACTGATGGATGTCCCGGGGGAGCAGGGATGCAGGGAGGATTGCAGAGACTGAGGGGCCGAGAGAGGCTAAAGCCCAGACCCTGGAAAAGCCTGCCTGGGGCTCAGCTGGGAGAGCAGACTGGTAGCCAGTGTTAGGCACAGAGGGCCCAGTGCGGGGTGGAGGGGGTGGAGGGTGGGCACTGGAGACTTTGGGCACTGTGTGTCCTGGACACTCCCTCCTAGAATCCCATCATGAAGGCTAAACACCTAAAGGTCCCATGAGCTTTGACATAAGGCTTTCGGGGTCCAGGCTATAAACCAATAGCAATGTGATCCCAGTCAATCCTTATAACCACCTGGGCAATGGCTTAATATTTTCCCAAGTTTGCCTGTGGAGAAACAGGCTTAGATGGGGTCAAAGGAGCCATGATCTGTGTCAGAGCAAAGCCTTTTCTACCTCCCATGAAGCCAAGGGGTCCTCCAAGTAGCACTCAAGAACCCTTCCTTGTGATCACCAGTTCTAACTTGCTTGTCCAAATTCTTTCGTTCATTCATTCATTTATTCACCCATCCACCAAACCCCAACTGACTTCTTCCTCCATGCCGAGCCGTGGTTGGGTCAGGGATACCCGAGTACTCAGACACAGCCCCTGACCTCACAGCGCTCAGTACCCAAGGTCAGACAGACCAAAGGCACACTATCCCAATTCAAGACCTTGGGGGTATGGGGTGGTCAGGGATGGCTTCCTGGAGGAGGTGGATCCCGAGCAGATGCCTGAAGGACAAGTCAAAGGAGGGACCCACTCTTCTCTGGGCAGGGCAGGGCAGGGAGTGGGAAGGAAAGAAGGCTTTTCAGCAGTGGGGACATTTGAGCTGTATCCTGAATGACAAATAGTGGACAGAGATACAGGCAATGTCTTCCAGCAGCAGGAAGAGCACATGCAAAGGCC
>NW_006789814.1:2175457-2190158 GCF_000442215.2 Lipotes vexillifer
CCCAAAAAAAAAAAAAAAAAAAAAGAGAGCATCTTTGTTCCTTTTCACAGCTGTGTAGCGCTCTCTTATGTGGATGTCCATTTTATTCAACCAGTTTCCTCTTGGTACATGTTTGTATTGTTTCCAGTCTTTGCTGATACTATTAGTGCTGCAATGGCAACAACAAAACCTTGTGCATACGTGGATTTGTATTTTGGGGACAGATTCGTAGATACTCTCATGGGATTAAAAAAAAACAGCAACTGTCTCTTAAGACTTTAATTTTTTGAAGCAGTTTCAGGTTCACAGCGAAACTGAGAGGACCTCATGGGATTTTCAGTCATAACTGTGATACATGTTACCCAGGACTTCATGGTGCTATGGGCATGCATAACAGCTGTGCTCGTGTGTGGGTGGAGGTGCCACTTACTGAGACAGGAAGCACCGGCAGGCTCCTTTTAACCTTGTGCTATGTGGTTTAACAAGTGAGCTAGGCTTTGTGCATGGTGGCGGGAGCAGGATTCCGGGTGTGGGAACAGACTGAGGTATGGAGGAGCATGCAGACAGCAGCGAAGCCCCAGTTTCAGCTGATTGGGAGGCCCCAGACCGTTCTTGGAGAAGGGGGCAGGGTGGGTCTGGCACACCTGGCACTCCCAACTCCAGCTCCTTCTGAAGGGACTGTCTGTATCTCCCAGGCAGGAAGCAGGTCGGGGAGGGGACCAATGTCCACCACTGCTGACTGCAGTCCCCTCTGAACCCCGGCTGGGATAAGTGACCCCGCTGCAGGCCAGGGGAAGGCAGAGTGAACCTGGACCAGACTTGGGAGACACACTGACCTGGGTTCAAATCCCAGCTCTGCTCTGTGACCTTGGACAAGTTGCTTAACCTCTCTGAGCCTGTTTCCTCCTCTGTCCAATGGGGATGAGGCAGGACCTGCCTCTCTATGGTGAGGACACTGTGGGAGTGTGCATGAGAAGTGCCTGGCTGGGGCCTGGCACATAGTAGGTGCTCCCCACTGAGGAACAGCCTCCCCTAATGCTCTGTGGCAGGGCTGAGGCTCAGCCTTTGGGAGCCCTTGTTCCTACCTTCTCTGAGCTGGAGCAGCTAGAGAAACCCACTCACTTGTAGATAGTGGAGGAACCCATGAGCACGGGAGTCAGATGGCTGAGGTTCAAATCCTGGCCTTGGCACTTTCTATCTAGCTGACTTTTTCACCTCTCTGATCCTCAGTTTCCCCATCTGTCAAATGGGGGTGATGAGACCACCTGCCTCACAGCAGTGTTGGGAGAACAAATTGCTCTCAGACATTTAAATTGCTCAGTCCAGTGCTGGGCGTGTAGTTAGTGCTGACTAATGTCACAAGAACCATGATTGGTCTGGGCATCCCACAGGGGGGCATACTATCTGTGGTCAGCTGGACAGGCCAGAGCCTGAGGGGCACGAGGGCAGGGAGCAGGGAGTGTGCAGGCTTTGCAGCCCCTGAGCAGGCAGGCACATGGGCCCTGGTAAAGGAACATATTTTTAAGAAAGGAAACTCAGGACGCTCATACAAATATAAAATCTTTAAACATATGTCAAAGATTTTATTTGACTCATGAATTTATGAGGGAACTAGTAAGATGTTACAGCCAATTCAAAGGAGGATTAAAAAGCGCAC
Source organism: Lipotes vexillifer (assembly GCF_000442215.2). Taxonomy (NCBI): domain Eukaryota; kingdom Metazoa; phylum Chordata; class Mammalia; order Artiodactyla; family Lipotidae; genus Lipotes; species Lipotes vexillifer. The sequence continues at coordinate 2,177,094 of NW_006789814.1, forward strand.
ACACACAAACGCAGGCAATTAGGAGTGCTGAAATGAATTTACAAATAGGTGCAAAACTGGTCAGTGTGCCAGGGCAAAAATCAATTGTGTCTCTACCGGATGCAAGTAATTTGCATTTCTATGGAGGAGAATAATTTGCATTACAGTCGCTTTTCTACATCGTGTGAAATACCTTGAAGATGATAAAAGGCCAAGATAACCCAGAAGGGTGCACTAGGCAAGACACCAGTCATCTTTTTTGCCCATTTCAAAGCCTTTCAAAATTTTACACACACACACACACACACACACACACACACACACACACAGCCACAATCACTAACAAATGCAGTCATTCACACACATCCACATCACCTACAAGCCTCACGCTGTGTGTGTGTCTTGTGTATCTCGCTGACTCTCGCTCTTTTGCACTGATGGTGGTTCAGGCTCCCACCTCCATGCCTTTGCTCAAGGTGCTCCCCCTGTTAAGCACACATCCCCATCAGTCCTCTGCCCACTCACATCTTGCCCATCTCTCAAAGCTCCCAAGGAATGCCTCTGAGCAGGAATCCCTCTTTCCCCTCCACCCCGGTCCTTATTTCCCTCTGTCTTCCATGTACTTCCACTCAGGCACCTGTGTAGGGCAGAAGGAGCGTGGATTCCAGAATCGTTCAGTCTGGGTCTGAATCCCAGCTGTGGCACTTCCCCGCCACGTGACTGTGGGCAAGTCACAGCATCTCTCTGAACCTCTGTCTCCCCACCTATGAAGTGGGATGATAACAGAACCAACCTCATGGGTTGTTTTTGTTTGTTTGTTTTTTTGATGTGGACCGTTTTTAAAGTCTTTATTGAATTTGTTACAATATTGCTTCTGTTTTATGTTTTGGTTTTTTGGCTGCGAGACATGTGGGATCTTAGCTCCCCGACCAGGGGTCAAACCCGCACCCCCTGCATTAGAAGGCAACATCTTAACCACTGGACCACCAGGGAAGTTCCCCCTCATGGGTTGTCTTTGTTTTGTTTTGTTTTGACAACTGAATTAGCAGAGGCAGGGAATGCGCTTGGCGGAGGATCGGAACACACAGTAAACACTCAACAGAGGTCAGCTGTCATTGCTGCTGTGAAAATAAGGCTCCTAATTCCCTTTGACTGGGTGGCCTGCAAAAGGCCTCTGTCAGCAGGTCAGTTGTAGGGGTATCCCGTCCTAACAGCTGGAGTGGAGGGTCTCCCCTGCCCGCCCCCACCCAGCTGCTGTCCATTTCCAGAATTGGGGTTAAGCAGAGAGGCTGCCGGGAACCCCAGCCCCGGGGTGGGTGCTGGGGCTGATGGCTGCAGCTGGGCTGAAGTCCCCTGGGCTGCGGTGATGGATGGGGGAGCCGGTCGGAAGTGGCTGCTCTGGACAACAGCTGGCCAGACACTGATGGATGTCCCGGGGGAGCAGGGATGCAGGGAGGATTGCAGAGACTGAGGGGCCGAGAGAGGCTAAAGCCCAGACCCTGGAAAAGCCTGCCTGGGGCTCAGCTGGGAGAGCAGACTGGTAGCCAGTGTTAGGCACAGAGGGCCCAGTGCGGGGTGGAGGGGGTGGAGGGTGGGCACTGGAGACTTTGGGCACTGTGTGTCCTGGACACTCCCTCCTAGAATCCCATCATGAAGGCTAAACACCTAAAGGTCCCATGAGCTTTGACATAAGGCTTTCGGGGTCCAGGCTATAAACCAATAGCAATGTGATCCCAGTCAATCCTTATAACCACCTGGGCAATGGCTTAATATTTTCCCAAGTTTGCCTGTGGAGAAACAGGCTTAGATGGGGTCAAAGGAGCCATGATCTGTGTCAGAGCAAAGCCTTTTCTACCTCCCATGAAGCCAAGGGGTCCTCCAAGTAGCACTCAAGAACCCTTCCTTGTGATCACCAGTTCTAACTTGCTTGTCCAAATTCTTTCGTTCATTCATTCATTTATTCACCCATCCACCAAACCCCAACTGACTTCTTCCTCCATGCCGAGCCGTGGTTGGGTCAGGGATACCCGAGTACTCAGACACAGCCCCTGACCTCACAGCGCTCAGTACCCAAGGTCAGACAGACCAAAGGCACACTATCCCAATTCAAGACCTTGGGGGTATGGGGTGGTCAGGGATGGCTTCCTGGAGGAGGTGGATCCCGAGCAGATGCCTGAAGGACAAGTCAAAGGAGGGACCCACTCTTCTCTGGGCAGGGCAGGGCAGGGAGTGGGAAGGAAAGAAGGCTTTTCAGCAGTGGGGACATTTGAGCTGTATCCTGAATGACAAATAGTGGACAGAGATACAGGCAATGTCTTCCAGCAGCAGGCATAGCACATGCAAAGGCCCAGATTTGGGAATCACCATAGGGTGAGGGGGTGCAGAGGGTGCCAGTGGATTCATATGCAGGAGCCCAGGATGGAAAAAGAAATGGTGAATGATTGGATCAGAGATAAGACAAGGCCCCGGTCTAACAGGTTTTTTGTTTTTTTGGGTTTTTTTGTGATACAATTGACATGTAATATTGTATTAGTTCCAGGCATACAACATAATGATTTGATATATGTATATATTGTAAAATGACACCACAATAAGTTTAGTTAACATTCATCGCCTCGCATAGTTACATTTTTTTTTCTTGTGATGAGAACTTTTAAGATCTCCTCTCTTAGCAGCTTTCAACTATACATTATTGTTAACTATAATCACCATGCTGTATGTTATATTCCCAGAACTTATTTATCTTATAACTGGAAGTTTGTACCTTTTGACCCCCTTCACCCATTTCATGCCTCCCCAGTCCTACCTGCCCCCCTGGCCTCTGGCAATCACCAATCTGTTTTCTGTATCATTCAGCTTTTTTAGATTGCACCTATAAAGTGAGATCATACAGTATTTTTCTTTCTTTGTCTGACTTATTTCACTCAGCATAATGCCCTCAAGATCCATCCATGTTGTAACAAATGGCAAGATTTCATTCTTTTTTATAGCTGAGTACTATTCCGTTGTATATGTATACCACATTTTCTTTATCCATTCATCCATCGATGGACACTTCAGTGGTTTCCATGTCTTGGCTACTGTAAGTAACGCTGCAATGAACATGCAGATATCTTTTCGAGATAGTGGTTTAATTTCCTTAGGATATATACCCAGGAGTGGAATCGCTGGACCATATGGTATTTAGATTTTTAATTTTTTGAGGAGACTCCATACTGTTTTCCATAGTGGCTGAGCCAAGTTGCATTCTTGCCAACTATGCACTAGAGTTCGCTTTCCTCCACATCCTCGCCAGCCCTTGTGATATATCTCTTGTCTTTTTGATAATAGCCATTCTGACACATATGAGGGAAAAGGTTTTGAATGCTGTGAAGGGTGTGACTTTATCGATAGAGGACCACTGAGTACTGCAAGCTGGAGAGTTACTCATGAGATCTGTTTTAGAAAGAGAACCCTGGGTGGAGTTAGGAGGGTGGATTAAAGTGGAGACTGGAGGCCACTTGAAGGTCTAGGCAGTGATTCAGGAGAGAGGCTGAAGGCCCAGCCCGGGCAGAGGTGGGTGGGTGGACACAACAGCATTGAGGATGCAGAGTGGACAAGGCTGGAGGCAGTAATTTCCTGGGCAAATGTTACCACAGAGACGCATAGATGTCCTCCTCACCTGTTTATATGCATTTTATAAATGACAAAGCATTGGGTTAAGTTTTGAGGGGTTCAGTGGCACACTTGAGGTTCCTTTAGCAGGTGGTAGAGCCGGGATGGGAACCCAGGAATGCCGGTCTAGAAACCTAGTTCTCAGTCTCCTTCTGGGTGCTTTCAGCCAAGTTGCCCTTCCATACATGACCTGCAGGGGGTGGCAGAGAGCAGGGGACGCGCGACGGAGGCCGAGAGGACCCCGTCAGAGAAGGCTGGGCCAGCTGCGTCCGGGTTGGAAGCAGGGGACTGGGCAGTTCCCGGGGAGTCAGCTCTTACCCCCAGTTTACAGAGGAGGACCCCCAGGCCCACAGAGCAGGAAGGGCTCTCCCAAGCGGTAGATCAGCCTCTCAGGATACCCCCCAGTCCAGTGCTCCTGCCGGGGAACCTGAGCTGCATTTCCCAGGGCACCAGGGGAACCTTAGAGGTCAAGAGTGGGGCCCAGGACTCCCAGACTTTCCTTTAGGAGTAGCCCCCCGGGTTTCACCACTGCCCAGCCCAGCCCCGCTAGGAGGCAGGGGGATGATGAAGATGAGCCTCAGGATGTGGTCCAGGGAGTAAGCCAAGACTCCCTTAAGGACATGTTCAGGCTTCTCCCGGTGGGTGGGCGCCCACCAGGCCCTGTATAAAGGTCGCTGGGGGAGGGGCGACGCCAGGTGGCGCCCTTCTGGCTGGGGCGTCCTGCGGTTCATCTCCAGACCTTTTCCATTTTCTAACTCCAGGTTTCCGGAGCAGCAGCAGCTGAAGGTCCGCGCCGTGGGATGTCTCCCTGCGGGTGGGTGGGGCCCCGTGGGTTGAGAGCGGAGGATCCAGGCTGGTATAATTTCCCCGCCTCCGTGGCCTGGGTGTCTTCCTGCTGCTAGCAGTTATCTTTAGCAAGCCAGCTCAGGGGTGGCTGGGGAGGGAGGTGAGAAGTGGGTTCAAACCCAGCAGCTGCCACTCACAGCGTGTGGCCTGGGGCTCCACTCGCCTCTCTGAGCCTCTTCTGTAAATTGGGGAGGCTGAGCCCCATTTTGCCAGAAAGCACCCTTTTATGTGAAATAAAAATACCCCACATAGGCCTGGCACACAGAGGGGGGGTCTGTCTCTCTCTGGCAAATCCCATATGGCCAGCTGGAGCCTGCAGTGGTGAAGCCAGGATTAGGGCTTTGCTGATAGAAAGTTAAAAAAATATATATATATATATATGTATATATATACGTATGTATGTATATATATACATATATATATATATGTATATATATACATATATATGTGATAGTTTTTTTAATTTGGAGGAGAGATGAATTTCCCACACAAAAGAATTCCAAATTATTTACCTCGATCAGCCAGGTGATCAAGGTCTCCATCAACCATGATAGGTCATCTTCAGGGCACGTACCCTTGATATGATGGTGATGAAAATGGCCTTTCACCTCTGGGGTCTTCCTCCCAAAATACACAACCCGCACGGCATGCGGGATCTGAGTTCCCTGACCAGGGATCCAACCTGTGTCCCCTGCAGTAGAAGTGGAGTCTTAACCGCTGGACGGCCAGGGAAGTCCGTCGGTCAGGGAAGTCCCACAACCCCATTCTTGTTTTTTTTTTTTTTAATTAATTAATTAATTTATTTATTTATTTATTTTTGGCTGTGTTGGTTCTTCGTTGCTGCACGTGGGCTTTCTCTGGTTGTGGCGAGCGGGGGCTACTCTTCGTTGTGGTGTGTGGGCTTCTCATTGCAGTGGTTTCTCTTGTCGCGGATCACGGGCTCTAGGCGCGCGGGCTTCAATAGTTGTGGCACGTGGGCTCAGTAGTGGCTCGTGGGCTCTAGAGTGCAGGCTCAGTAGTTGTGGCACACGGGCTTAGTTTCTCCGTGGCATGTGGGATCTTCCCAGACCAGGGCTCGAACCCATGTCCCCTGCATTGGCAGGGGGGTTCTCAACCACTGTGCCCCCAGGGAAGCCCCCACAACCCCATTCTAATCATGAGAAAACCATCAGACAAATCCCAGTTGAGGGACTTGATAAATATTCCTGAAAAGTGTCAAGGTGATCAAAAACCAGGAAAGTCTGAGAAACTGTCACAGTCCAGAGGAACCTACATGTAATGTGGTGTCCTGGATGGGACCCTGGAACAGAAAAAAGACTTTAGGAAAAAAACTAAGGAAATCTGAATAAAGCACAGACCTTAGTAAATAATAATGTATCAATGTTAATAACAGGGGAAGTTGGATATGAGTATATGGAATTCTCTGTGCTCCTTTCACAATTTTTCTCTAAATCTAAAACTATTCTAAAATTTAAAGTTTATTTTAAAAAATTGAGGTTGGACATGAGATGGCTAACTTTTTGCAGCACACATGTGGGATCTAGTTCCCTGGCCAGGGATCAAACCCAGGCCCCCTGCATTGGGAGCGCGGAGTCTTACCCACTGCGCCACCAGGGAAGTCCCCCTAACTTTTAATTTTACCTAATGAAGACATTAAAAACCTCACCAACGGTCTCCCCTCCCCTATTGTTTCATAAAAGAAAGGAGGTTCATAACAGCAGGAAGGCCTCCATCTCAGAATGGACAAGAGTTGAAATGGAGTAAGTCCAGGTTAATGAAGAATTCAGACTCTTTATATTTTCTCATTTTGCCCAGGACGCATGAGAAGTTGGGGCCTGGAGAATGTGGGCAGGGGGAGAAATGGTAGAAGAAAACCATAGCTGAGAACACCAGATGCTGGACCAAAGCTGATGTGTGACTTATAGTGTAAGGGTCTTGAGGGGAGTGATGGGTGGCAGGGTTGGCAGGCGATGGGGCTTCCAGGCCAGTAGGGTGACCAGCCATCCCGCCTGCCTAGGACTGAGGGGTTTCCTGGGCCCTGTAACTTCAGTTTTAAAACTGGGACAGTCCTGGGCAAGCTGGATGGTGGGTCACCCTAACCCAGCAGGTGGGCCGGGGGATGGGAGAGAGAACAGACCTGTCCTGAGGGGACAGCACATCTCTCAGCAGCTGTCTCTAAACTCCTGGAAAGGGAAAGACAGGCCCTGTGTGGCTAGATCTTGTGATTTTTTATTATTTTTTTCAAGAGAAGCTAGAAATCCTTTTTTTTTTTTAACACAAAAAACCCTGAAGTTTCAAATGTTTGCAGCTAATTCAAGCAACTATGAAGTGCTTTTCAGGCCAAACCAGAGTGCATTTCATGTTGGCCCCCAGGCTGCCAGTTTGGGGCCTCTGAGAACACCTCTGATTTGGAGCCTTGAGCTGGTCCCTTGGCTCCTTTGAGCCTCGGTTTCCCTGACTGTGAAATGGGAAAAATTTTGCCTCCTCCAGGGCTGTTTGATCTGTCTGCAAGTCAGGTGCTCAGGCTGGCACATAGGAAGCTCTCAATCAATGGAAGTTACCAAGAAAACAGTCTAGTGGCAACAATGGAAATGTCCATCAATGGATGAACACATAGAATGTGGTCTCTCCATACAATGGAATATTATTCAGCCTTAAAGAGGAATGCAGCCCTGTTACAAACACGGATGAATCTTGAAAACATTATGCAAAGTGAAAGAAGCTAGTCACCAAAGACTAGCTATGATTCCATTTACATGAAACATTCAGAATAGGCAAATCCATAAAGACAGAAATTAGTGGTTGTCAGGGGCTTGGAGAGTTGGGGGAGGAAAACGAGGGTGGGGTGGGGTGATTGCCAATGGTTTTGGGAAGGGTGATGAGAATGTTCTCAAATGGATTGTGAGAATGGTTGCACAGTTCTAGGAATATACTAAAAGCCATTGAACTGTACGCTGTGAGAGAGTGAATTGTGTGGTATGTGCATTCTATCTCAGCTGGTCCTCTTTCTGGCCCCGCCCCAGCTCCCTGTGTAACCTTGAGCATGGTATTCCCCTCACCCCCGGGCCCCCGGTTCCTGCCTGGAGAACACAGATGCTGAATCAGGTACGTTCTGAGGCTGCATCCAGCTCTGACAGCTTATGATTTTATTATGACAGATGATTACATATTCACCAGGGCCACCTGCCCACTGAGACCCGGGATAATACAGGCCAAAGGTGGCCCATCAGCTCGGAAACCTGTAATTCTGCGCATGCCTGACAGACCACGGGGACGGGAAGGAGTCAAGCGGACCCCGGTGGAAACCCACAGATGTTTGCAGTTGATGACAGACATGTCAACAGGTGGAATTAAAGAATTCACCAGCAGCTGCTGCCTGTTTACCAAAACTCCCTCAATGAACCTCACCTTCAGCTCTTGGAGGCGGCCGCTTGGGCCCCAAGTCAGGGATGCCCGGTTCTGATGGCCACTCACCTGCTGTGTGGCCCGGGGAAAGTCCCCTGGCCTCTCTGAGCTTCAGATTCTGCATGTGTGAAAGGGAGATGGTAACACCTCCCTCCTAGGATGGTGCCGAAGATTCAAGATGATAACGTCTAGAGCCCTTGGTGTCGGGTCAGCACCAGGTAGGTGCCCAGTCTGTGGTAGATGTTCTGATTCTTTAACCTCTCTCGGCCTCCGTTTCCCCATCTGTAATCGGACACGGTTTATCTGGATCAGTGGTTCTCAACTGGTGGGGGTGGTGATTGTAACCCCAAAGACTTGGGTGGCTATTGCAGCTGCAGGGGGGGGAGCGCTGCCGTTATCTAGTGGGTAGAATGCAGAGATCCTGCTGACACCCTGCAGTGCATGGGACAGCCCTCCACAGCAGAGGGTTCTCCAGCCCCAGATGTCAGTATGGCTGATATTGAGAAACCCTGGACTAAGCTCATCTCTGCGTTTCCCTCCAGCTGTAGATGTTTGGGTTTGATCTGCATTGCCTCGTGCTGGGAAGGGGTCTTGAGTGTGCAGTCTTTTAACCTGGACTTGGCCTCATAGAATGGCCTTGGGCCTAGAACACTTCCTTACCAGGAACTAAAGAGGCCCCTCAGCCTCATCGCCTTGTGTGAGGATGCCTTTCCTGTTTCAGACCCAATGTGTGCCCCTTTGCCCTGCTTAAGTGTGCGCGTGCGTCACGTGGCACCTGGCCAACCCCACTGCTGTACCCGTCCCCTGTGGGGAGGGAATGGGGTCCTTTGTTCTGCGACAGAGGAGGGGTGCGTGCATCGGTTGCCAGGAGGGACCCGCTACTATGGGGGCCGTATATATTTATTATTATGCAGTGTATTGTCTTTCTCCCGCCTAGAGTGTCAGCTCCAGGGGTTGTGTCTGTTTTGCTCCTGGCAGGATCTTCTGTGCACAGCACAGTGCCTGGCATGTAGTAAGTGCTCACTAAATGCTTTTGGACCGAGTTTGTGACCATTGTCCTGACGTGGGGGGAGAGGGGAGAGGGAAGTGGTCAGATTCGCTGATGGCAGAGGAAAGATCTCCCCCAGCCCACCCCCTCCCCTCCTTTGAAAAGTCTCAGCCAGGATGGAGGGGTGTGGCTAGGCCTGGGGGCCCTCAGTGGGCTCCTCCCCGGGGGGAGATGCTTGTCCCTTGGGGTCACACCAGGAAGGGAGGGGAAGCCACTGCTTCAGGTCCTCGGGGTATGACTCATGGGTGCCCTTGGTCTTGTTCTCACCCATCACAAACCTTGTTCTGGTCTAGTGTCAAGAGCAGGTTCTCAGGAGCCAGGCAGAGTTGTGCCCCAGTTTCTTTGTCTGTACCATTGAGATAATGCTAGTGTCTCATCAGTAGATTGCTGTGAAGATTCTACAAGTGAATATAGAACAGGACCTGGCATGCAGGAAGCCTGCATAAGATGTGCTGGGATTATTCGTAGAATTTCTTGCCTATGTGTTTATGGAGGATCTCTAAATCTGGAAGAAGAGTCCAAGGTTCTTTCCCATAGGACCAGCACTTCCACTCCTAGGTGTGGACCCAAGAGAAGTAGAAACACACAGAAATTTGTACAGGGAGGTTCGTAGCGGCATTATTCGTAATACCAAAAGGAGGGAACAACCCAGATGTCAGTCAGTCGGATGAGTAGATAAACAAGATGTGGTGTATCTGTACCACAAAATGTTACTGGTCAATAAAAAGAAATGAAATATTTCATTTTTATTTTTTTATTGAAGTGTAGTTGACTTACAATTTTGTGTTAGTTTTAGGTATACAGCAAAGTGACCTATATATATTCTATATTCTATACATATCCAGTTATACTTACATATATCTATATTCTTCAGATTCTGTTCCATTTTAGGTTATTACAAAATATTGAGTAGAGTTCCCTGCACTATACAGTAGGTCCTTGCTGGTTATCTATTTTATATATGGTAGTGTGTCCCTGTTAATCCCAGACTCCTAATTTATCCCTCCCCCAAGACATGAAGTGCTACAACATGGGTGAACCTTGACAACATTATGCTAAAGACGCAAAAGGCCCCAAAGTACATGATTCCACTCATAGGAAATGTCCAGAACAGGCAAATCTATAGAGACAAGAAGATTAGTGGGTGCTTAAGGCTATGGGGAGTGGGCACAAGGAACAGGGAGGTGATAATAAAAGGTATGGGGTTTCTTTCTGAGGTGATGAAAATGTTCTAAAATGGACTGTGTGATGGTTGCACAACTCTGAATATACTAAAAATCATTGAAATGTACACTCAATGGGTGAACTGTATGGTATGTAAATTATATCTCAGCTATTAGGAAAATAAAAGGATTCCAAGGCTCTCGGCTGAGCCAGACCCATTTTTCAGGGTATTTCTTTAAAAGTCACACACTTAGCCTCCAGGGGGCCATGTCCAGCTGGTGATAAATCAGCATTTTTATTTCTGTTCTGCTCTGCAGTGACCCAGGTTCCTTTATCTGCCTTGCTCACATCTGTCTCCAGCATTTCACGTGTATATCACCTGCTTTCTCACACTCACCGTAGTTGTCTGGGTCCCTCGGCTGTGTCCTCATCTGCCTCCAGGCTGTCTGGCTATCTGTCCATCCGTCAGCGTCAGCCCCTCATTCCAGTTCCATTTACTCTTTCAAAGGGGCTCCTGGGGATGGGGGATCAGGCAGGGCCAAAGGAGGAGGCCATACAAGTGAATAAAATGACCAGTTACACAAATGCTAGGAGAGCCGGAGGCCTGGGAAAGCAGTCCTGGGGCAGGAAGGTGGTTGCAGACCCGTGTCCTTGGCCCAGAGGTCACATTGTGGGTCAGCCCGCCTGCTCCTGCCCAACTGTGCGGAAGCCAAGAGTCAATGCTGAAGGAGGAGGTCGGGTGCAGAGGGAAGCTCATGCTCCCTGGAGATGCACTGGGTTCGAATCCCACCCCTGTCAGCCCCCGACTGTGGACTCTGGGCAAATGGCCTCCCTTATCCAAGCCTCAGTTTCCTCCTCTGTAAAACAGGGCTAACAATAGCACGTAGCTCATAGGTTTGTTGTAAAAAGAACTAAAGGCAGTGATGTGTTCTAAACACTTGGCACGTGGTGGAGTGTGGATTGCGATCAGCTGGAACGCTGCGTGTAAGGCTCTGGAGTTCCAGCCCCGAGGTAATTCTGGCCAGCTGTGTGACACTGGGCAAAGCCCTCAACCTCTCTGAGCCCTGTTTCTGCATCTGTGGAGATAAAACAGTTCTGCCCATTTCATGAGGGTAGAGGTGAGGACTCAGCACTATAGGCACCTAGTGGGCCTGGCTCTTCTGGGTATCATGACCTGGTTCTCTCCCTCCACAAGGGACAAGGGTCTAGGCTGCCCACCCCAAGCCAGCTCTGTCCTCTCTGGGCTTGCTTTCTTCCTCCATGGCAGCATCTTGCCAGTGAGCCGACTTGAATACAGCCGAGCTGTGTGGAGGGGAGAAACAGGCTGGGATGAGTTTGGAATGGATGTCATGGAGTCACGCTTACCAGCGATACCATTCTACACCCTGGCTGTGACTCAGATGTTAAGACGTGATTTCCCATCCCATGGGGTGTTCTTGTGACCTGCCAGAGGGGGCATCCTGAGCCCCCATCCCAGCATCAAATGAAAAGACCTCGCAGCCAGTCCCTCCACTGGCAGAGGGGTGACTGTGATTGGGATGAAGGGCAGTGATTCATGGAGCCTTCAGCTGCCTGTGTCACCAGGGCTGGTGGCAAATCAAAGAGGAAGTCATCCAGAGCTCTGTCTGCATGACATGTGCCCCCTTGTCCTTATGAAATATTTCGTAAGAATAACCTCAGTCTGGCTCTGCCACCCACCGTGTATATGACCTGTGATGTCACCTCATCTCCGCTTTGGCTTCCCAGGCTGCAAAATGAGCATTGGGACCAGACCCCATTTGTTCCTTCACTGATTCCAGCATTTGATCATTCCACAAACACTTGTTGACGCACCTGCCAGGTGTGCCTGCTGGAGGGATCCAGCTGTGAGCACCTGACGAGGTCCGGGCCCTTACAGCACAACATTCCAGTGGGGGGACAGTCAACAGACAAACAGGTCCAAACTCACAAATTGTGGGGCCCAGAGGGAGAAAAGCCATGTGCTGTGACCTGAGGCAGAGAGGCATGGATGTGGGCTGAGCCCTGAAGCGTGAGAAGGAGCCACCTGTGCAGGGCATGGGGGGTGGGAGGGGGGAGAAGGGCAGGGGAGCAGCAGCTCACTGGAGGGAGCTCTGTGGGGAGGAGAGGGTAGGTGACATCAGCTGGGACTCATGAGACAGCCTGAGGAGTTCATGCTTCATGCTCGGGCTCATGGGGACAGCACCACAGGACCCCTGGCTGGGGAGGGACATGATTGCATTTCCCAGGAAACCATCTCTGGCCTCCCAGACATCTGCTGTGGGGTCTCTGGTGTCCCATCCACTGTGCTGAGCTCTGGATGCAGATGATAATTATGATAGTTAAATAGTGTTGAGCTCTTACTGTGTGCCAGGTGTCATGATAAGCCCCTATGTGTGTGTGTGTGTGTGTGTGTGTGTGTGTGTGTGTGTGTGTGTTTGTGTGTGTTTTTAATTTTTATTGGGGGTATAGTTGGCTTTACAATGTAGGGGTTTTTTGTTTGTTTTTTGGTTTTGGGTTTTTTTAAACTTTTATTGGGGTACAGTTGATTTACAGTGTTATGTGCGTGTGTGTGTTTCTTAATTTAAAAATCACTGTGGGGGCTTCCCTGGTGGTGCAGTGGTTGAGAATCTGCCTGCTAATGCAGGGGACACGGGTTCGAGCCCTGGTCTGGGAAGATCTCACATGCCGCGGAGCAACTGGGCCCGTGAGCCACAACTACTGAGCCTGCGCGTCTGGAGCCTGTGCTCCGTAACAAGAGAGGCCCCAATAGTGAGAGGCCCGCGCACCGCGATGAAGAGTGGCCCCCGCTTGCCACAACTAGAGAAAGCCCTCGCACAGAAACGAAGACCCAACACAGCCCTAAATAAATAAATAAATAAATAAATTTTAAAATAAATTAAAAAGAAAAAATCACTGTGGGAGTTCCCTGGTGGCCTAGTGATTTGGATTCTGGGCTTTCACCCGTAGCC
>NW_006789814.1:2191942-2193709 GCF_000442215.2 Lipotes vexillifer
CTGGTCTGGGAAGATCTCACATGCCGCGGAGCAGCTGGGCCCGTGAGCCACAACTACTGAGCCTGCGCGTCTGGAGCCTGTGCTCCGTAACAAGAGAGGCCCCAATAGTGAGAGGCCCGCGCACCGCGATGAAGAGTGGCCCCCGCTTGCCACAACTAGAGAAAGCCCTCGCACAGAAACGAAGACCCAACACAGCCCTAAATAAATAAATAAATAAATAAATTTTAAAATAAATTAAAAAGAAAAAATCACTGTGGGAGTTCCCTGGTGGCCTAGTGATTAGGATTCTGGGCTTTCACCCGTAGCCCCGGTTCAATCCCCAGTTGGGTAACTGAGATCCCACAAGCCGTGTGATGCAGCCAAAATAAACAAACAAATAAAAAGTTAAAAAAAAATCACTTTGACCTCCTGATGATTCTATGAAATAGACCTATCATTATCCCCATTTTACAGATGGGGAAACTGAGGCACAGAGAAGTCAAGTGACTTGCCCCAGGTCACACAGTTGATAGTGAGGGGAAGGGTTGGAGAGAAAGGGCCTGACGCCAGAGACACTTATGACTGCAGAGGAAGCGTTGTCAGGCTTGAGTGTCTGGCTGGGTGACTGGTGGGTAGTGATGCCCTGAGGATGTGGGGCACCTGGGGGAGGAGCAGCTCTCCTGGGTAGAGATGCTGGTGAGCAGTATGAATTTGTTTATTGGAATGGAGCACCTGGGTTTCTGACCCTTCCACGAAGAGGCAGCACAGAGTGGTTGTCAAGACTGTGGGTCCTGAGCTGTGTGACTTTCAACCAGTCACTTAATCTCTCTGTGCTTCAGTTTTCTTACCAGTGAATTAGGAAATGTGATGATAGCTCCTTCTTCAAGGATGAGTAGGGATGAAATGAGATGATGTTTGTCTGGTGACAGCACCTGGAACATGATTAAAATATGTTAATAAGGAAGTGAAAGGCTCAGGCCTGGAGAGGTGAGCAGTACAAGAGGAGCCCCAATCCAGGAAATGCCTCTCAATAAGTTGCTGATGATAGTGACAGCTGGCCCCGCCTGGCCCCACCTCCCAGAGCCCAGGTATCTCCCGCTCCCAAGCTGCCTTTGGGGTAAATATCCAGGGTGCTCAGACCCTGACTTAGCTCCATGCCACTCTCTGGCCAGAGGATGGAGCCACTGTCACTTTGGCCAGATTCCTCCCAAGGTCTCCTTACTCTGGAGCAGGGCCCAGAGGGACTAAACCTTGTGCCTGCCCCAGTCAGGGCAGGGGCCACTGCCCACGAGAAGGGCCAGGCGACTGTCACATGGTGCCTCATGTTTTTGTGATGACCATCTGTTTGTGGCAGAATCATCTGAAAACAGGAAGATCCTGCTCAGAAACCATGTGGTTCTCAAAGGGCTGGAGGGCAGGGCACCCAGCTCGGACATCCTGATTCACTGAGGACCCTTCTGGGGCCCAGGCACCCCTTCCAAAAATATGCTTTGTTTTGTTCTGAAAGATGTACCTGAATTTATTTCTGTTGATTTAAGACTGGATATTTCTTCTAAAAAATATATTTTTTTAAAATTTTCTTTTTATTTATTTATTTATTTATTTTTATTTTTGGCTGCATTGGGTCTTTGTTGCTGCATGCAGGCTTTCTCTAGTTGCAGCGAGCAGGGACTACCCTTCTTTACAAAGTGCGGCCTTCTCATTGCAGTGGCTTCTCTTGATGCAGAGAACAGGCTCTAGGTGCGTAGGCTTCAGTAGTTGTGGCATGCGGGCTCAGTAGTTGTGGCT
>NW_006789814.1:2193923-2197533 GCF_000442215.2 Lipotes vexillifer
CTAGAGCGCAGGCTCAGTAGTTGTGGCACACAGGCTTAGTTGCTCCGCGGCATGTGGGATCTTCCCAGACCAGGGCTCGAACCTGTGTCCCCTGCGTTGGCAGGCAGATTCTTAACCACTGTGCCAGCAGGGAAGTCCTAAAAACTATTTTTATTTTATAAAGATTTTATTTTATTTCCAAATATCTTAAACACTAGTTTGACATCGTGTCTCCCAGAGGTACAGACCACAAGAAAAATGGAAAAAGCAGGTACTCCCCCAAAGGTAAGCAAAGGGCAACAATGATTCCCTTGGCATATCCATGTCTGGTCAACCATTGAAAGAAGAATAATTCTAGAAGCATAAGAGAAATGCATGCAGCTTGGTAAACTCAGAATTTTCATAGTGGACACTTCCTTTAAACCAGTCTTACCCAGTAGAAATATAACTAATTTATCCACATATGTCATCTTAATTTTCTTTTAGCTGCATTAAAAAAAAAAGAAGCAGGGGAAATTAAGTTTAACAATATATTTTATTTAATCTGATATATCCAAAATATTAACATTTCAACATGTAATCAATATTTTAAAATATTCCAGAGCTATTTTCCATTCTCTTTTTTTACTAAGTCTTCAAAATCCGGTGTATATTTTACAGCACATCTCATATCTGACCAGTTGTATTTCAACTGCTCAGTGGCCACAGGTGGCCAGTGGACATCACACGGACAATACAGCCTAGACATTAAACTTTCTTTATAGGGAAAACTTAATTTTCCCCCCTTAATGTTACAGTTACTTAAGTCCTGCATTATGTGTCTGCTTTTGGTGCTTCTGTTCTTCATTTTTTTTCTCTGTACACTCTGGCTTTGATAAGGACTCAGTGATAAAGATGATCTTTAAGATGAGTCTTCTTTCTTTCTTCAGGCTTTGAATGCCTTTTTCTTTCTCGGTTTCATCCTTTTCTCTTAGAAATCTTCCCCCAACATTTTATTGTGAAAATGTTCAAACATACAGAAAAGTTGAAAGACTTGAGCAGTGAACACCCAGATAGCATGTTGTTATATCTATCCATCCATCCATCCCTCATCCCTCCATCCCTCTACTCATCTTTTCATCCATCCATCCCTTCATCCCTCCATCCCTCTCTCCATCCATCCCTCTACCCCTCTCTCCATCCCTTTCTCCATCCATCCCTCTATCCCTTTCTCCAGCCAGCCATCCATCCATCTCTCTATCTCTCCATCCATCTATAACTCTGTCTAGCCATTTTATTTTATTTTTTGATAAATTTCAAAATAAGTTGCTAACATCAGTACCCGTCCCTTTAAACAGTTTGGCATGTATTTTTTGGCATGTATTTTAATAACTAAGTTTAATATTCAGAATAGTCTTTTTCAATGCAAAAAACCCACACACAGGTTACAAAAGAAGCCAGCTATGTCATGTATATGACAGTCATAGGATATAAAAATACTTGCGATTCTTGTTAGTGACAAAGTCACAGGTCCATGGATGTTGCTACCTCAGGAATTGAAGTTAGACACTAAATTTCAGTTACAGGCTAGTGAAAACAAAAACGTAATTATTTTCCTATCCAGATCTACAGATTCTCTGAATTTGAGGACCCCTATTCAGTTCTTATTTCATGAAAACCAAATAAATCATTGCTGTTACCATGTTAAGGCAAATGCTACCCATGGCAAATTCTTCCTGCATTATCTCATTTAATGCTCACACCATCCCCATGAGGATAAAAGAAAGCTGTCTACTCACAGCACTTCTGACACCAAATATGTGGGGTTTTCCTCCACACCAACCAATTCTCCAATTCTCCAGACACCAACCGGGTATCATATAATTCAATTCAATTCTGACACTACCTACCTGGGGTTGGGTATCAGACCACAGGTTAGGGCTCGGTCCCACAGACTGCCCACACTTCAGATGCCAGCCACAGGAGCTCCCCAGAGCACCCCTACTTCTGTCTGACTTGCCCACAAAGTCAGAGGTTCTCACAACCCCCGCCCGTTTGATAATTTGGTGGAATGGCTCCCAAAACTCAGGAACACTTGCATTTACCAGCTTATCAGAAAGGATATGATAAAGGATACAGATGAACAGCCAGATAAAGAGATACACAGGGTAAGGTCTGGAAGGGTCCTAAGCACAGGAGCTTCTGTCCCCATGGAGATGGGATTCACCACCCTCCCAGCACATGGATGTGTTCAGCCCAGAAGCTCTCTGAGCCCCATACTTTGGAGATTTTTATCACGGCTTCATCATGTAGGCATGATGGATCATTAACTCAATCTCCAGCCCTTCTCCCTTCTCTGAGGATGGGGGTGAGGCTGAAAGCTCCAAGCTTCTAATCATGGTTTGGCCTTTTTGGTGACCAGCCCTCACCCCGGGTGCCCGCCAAGAGCCACCTCGTTAGAACAAAACACTCTCCTATCACTCAGAAGATTACAAGGGTTTTAGGAGCTCTGTGTCAGGAGCTGGGGGCAGAGACCAAATATCTATTTCTTATTATGTCACAGGGGGTGGAGAACTATTATCAGCCCATCTTAAAGCTGAGGAGACTGAGGCCCAGAGAGGGAGTGTGATGTGCTGAGGTGTCCGGCTAGCAGGTGATGGAGCTGAGTCCTCCAGTGGATTGTTTTACTCACTCCCCACAGCAGTCTTAGGGGGCCGTGATGAGCCCTGGATCAGGCAGCCAGCAACAGAAACAGACCTGGCTGATATAAACCGAAAGGAATCTCTTGGAAAAGGAAGAAAACTGGAGAACTCAGCCCCAGTGCTGACTACGGTCTAGAAAGTGGGCAGCAAACTCATGCCTGGAAACTTCAGATGGGGTTCTGCCCCACGGCTGCAGGCCTGGCCCCAGGGATGGGAGTCCCTGCCACCCTGTCCCTGTGGTGGAGCTCCCATCCCTATTTCTTAGTGGGACTAGTGCCACTTTGGGACCTGTGTACTGATTGCCCCAGCCAGGGGCACGTGCCAGCATCCTAGCTGCCAGGAGGCTGACAAAACGCCAGGCTGCCATCCTCAGGGTCCCCAGTGGGAAGCAGGGCTTTCTCCCACTGAGACCCATGAAGGTGGAAATTTCTTCAAGCATGGGGAGGGGCGCAGCCTGGGCAGCCCCAAGCAACGCCCAGTGCAGATGGTGCTGTTCTTACCCCCTTTACAGGCGAGCACATTGAGGCTCAGGGAGGACGGGGACCCCGCCTGGATGGCCTCACTGTCTAGCTCTTCCCTGCCCTCCTGCTTCCTCTCCCAGAAACACCCAGGGTGTTTGCGCTGCTGCCCCGAATCCACTCTTCCCAGCGTGGCAATGCTGGGGGCCGGCCCACAGCACAGGCCTTGGGAGAGTAAAAAGCCTGGAGTCCTGGGTCAGAAATGCCCTTTGTGGTCCCACAGACAAAAGGTTTCAATCTACAGGGTCAGGGGTTGGGCACTGATGGCAAAAGGTGTCACCCTGGTGACACTGATCCTTAATCTGGATGAGAGAGGTGGGAGGGAGCTACTGCAGTTTGGGTTTGTGATCTGTTTTCCGTGTGTGTGTGTGTGTGTGTGTGTGTGTGTGTGTGTGTGTGTGTGTGTGTGACAGAGAGAGACAGAGAGGGAGG
>NW_006789814.1:2197559-2228106 GCF_000442215.2 Lipotes vexillifer
GAGATATTGCAGTTTGGGTTTGTGTTCTGTGTTTTGTGTGTGTGTGTGTGTGTGTGTGTGTGTGTGTGTGTGTGTGTGTGTAACAGAGAGAGACAGAGAGAGAGGAGTGGGGTTAGAGGCTGCTGGGACCTGGGCTTCGTTTCCCACTTTGGGAAATGGGGCCCAGCAGAGGGGGATGCAGGGACACAGGGGGGAGAAGGGTCCCAGGCTGTGCTGCTGAGAGTCCTGAAACCAGACTCTGGGCCCAGCAGTGGGGTGTCTGGTCAGACAGACAGAAACCAGCCTGTGTGTGACAGCATGTTATAACCTGAGAGATGACACAGGTGCCTCTCAAGAGTCAGGGAAGGACTCTGGTGCTTATGGTCACGGCCAGATGTGTCTTATACACAGCTGGGCAATGGAGTGGTGGGGCTGGGGGAGGGGAAATACTGAAAAGGAAGTGGGCCAGATGCAGGGCTGGCTGGGATGGTCCCCCTGTGTGGGTTGGTATCTGTGTGCATGCACGTGGGTACGTGTGTGAGCATCACTGTGTGCACGCCTGCATGTGGCGTACGTGCATCCAGTTTTATATTGTGAGTGTGTGTGTACGTGTGTGTGTGTGAGTGCCTCTGTGTGTGTGTGCACGTAGGTACCCATGTATCTGTGTATCTGTTTGCATGTGAGTTTTTATTCGGGGTTACATATGTCTCTCTACATGTGTCTCTACGTGTAGGTACGTAGCCTCATACATACCTGTGTGTTTATATCATAATCATAGCAAACATCTATAGGGCCCATTCTGGCGCCATCCTTTCCTGTCTAAGAGCAAACCTCCAGGAATGACAGCCCCAGTGACTGCCCTGGGCCTCCCCCATCCACGGCCCCAGGCCACAGAGGGCGTTTGTTTCCTTCACTGGGGACCCAGAGGGAGCGGGGGCCGCTGTGGGAATTCCTGCAGAATTCTAGGCATTCAGCCTTTTGGGGGTCGGGGAGGCGCATGGAAAACTCCGACCGCTGGTGGGGGCTGAGGGCACAGCATGGTCATGCGGACAGGGGCCGGACTCTCCGTCCTCGAGGGAGCAGGGCCGGTGGCATTTGCAGAACCAAAAGCAGGGCCTGGGCGGCGTCTGCCTTGGACCTGGATTCCGGTCAGCAGCCTGGTCTGGCTTGGCGAGGCCTCCCCCAGACCGGTCCAAGGGACCCCATGCTCCAGGATGCTGGGCCAGAGGGTCCAGAGAGGCTCCAGGGATCACAGGGTCAGAGACAGCTATTTGTCCTGAGTGGGACCTGTGTGGCCTCGCAGCCTCCCTGGCCGCTTCCTCCTCTGTAAATGGGGTTTCCAGTGGGGAATGAAGCCTGGTGGCCTCTCTGTCCCTGCTGATCTCTGTGCCTGCCCGTCTCCTCCTCTCCCTGGGCAAGCCCCCCTCCTCATCTTTCTCAGCCCCGTGGAGGCGGGGCAGCTGATGGCTTGTTCCTGCTCACCTGTAATGCAGTGATAGTAACCCCCTAAAAGATATGTCCGCATCCTAACGCCGGTACCTGTAAATGGGACCTTATTTGGAAATAGGGTCTTTGCAAATGTCATCAAATTAGGGATCTTGAGATGAGATCATCCTGGATTTAGGATGGGCCCTAAATCCAGTGACTGGTATCTTTATAAGAGAAAGGAGATGGGGGTGGTGGTGGAATTTGAGGCGCAGAGACACAGAGGGGAAGGCCATGTGAAGATGGAGGCAGAGATGGGAGTGATGACGCCGAAAGCCGAGGAGAGCCTGGAGCCCTGGAAGCTGGAAGAGAGGCAAGAAGAATTCACCCCTAAAGCCTCCAGATGGAGCATAACCCCAGTAACACCTTGATTCCAAACTTTTGGCTTCCAGAACTGTGAGAGAATACATTTCTGTTGTTTTAAGCCAGGTTGGTGGTAATTTGTTGCAGCAGCTGCAGGAAACTGATACACCACCGCCCCATGCAGTGCATAGTTAACTGTAGCCCGGTCATTTGTTTTCTGTTTAATCCCTATTCCACCACCTGCTGTGGGCAGGTAACTTTAACCATGTTGGGCCTCAGCTTCCACAAATGTAAAACAGGGGAAATAATAATAAAAGCTTAGGGGATGCTTAGCCGAGCTGGGTACATCCAGAGCAGCAATGATTGTTATTATCATGGCTATTTCTACTTGTGGGATGGTACCTGTCATCCATGCATCCAAAGCAATGGCCAATTTTAATTTGGTGGGGAGGGTGTATATTATACATAAGTATATCTGGGAATGTTTGGCTGTCACAAACCATGGTCAAAGTCAGCTTAGAGGACAGTGTCACTGGCTTAGCGTGTTGCTTGGTGCAACGTAAGTGGATATAATTTGTGGCGGCACCTGACTAGTCACTGGCCAAGGGGGGCCGCCCACCCCACTCACTGGCTTTCATTCATTCATGCCACACCCATTTCCTGAGCACCTACACTGTATCTGGCACAGCCAACACCAAGTCAGTCAAGGCTGACAGCTGCCCTCTGGGCTGCTCTGTCTTGTTGGGGAGGCAAGTGAACAAGGAGGGAGATGGCACAGGGTGGGGAGGTGGGAAGGGAATGGGAAGGAGGGGCCCACCCACAGGAGCCAGTGTCAGGGAAGGCTTCCTGGAGTCAGGGGAGGCCTGAGGCCAGAGCAGAAGGACAAGTAGCCCTGGAGAAGGAGGGGAAGGCATTCCAGGCAGAGAGAACAGCACATGCAAAGGCCCAGGGACAGGAGCATGTGGAACAATGGGAGAGGTATTTTGAGCAGCCAAGGTACAGGAGGGGGCCATGGTGAGCACCGAGGCCCAAGAGGCCTCCCCCTTGAGCATGGCCTATGAGGGGCTGGGACTTGTCCTCCGGGTCTTAGGGGTCATTGGAGAATTTGAAGCAATTCTGGTTCAATGCTAAGATCAGACTTCCTTCATCTCTTACTGAGCTGCTCCTCTGTTAGAATCACCCCACCCACCTCCAGTTTTGTGTTCCAGACCTGATTCTCATGCCAATCAGGGTACTTTTCTACCCAGAGGGACTGAGAGTGGGAAGGAAAGTGGGGAGCCAGGAATCCCCAACAAAGAAGGTTTAGACACCCCAAAAGCCAGGGGTCTGGTAACGCCTGGCACACGGAGAAGTCAGTCAGTGTCTGTAGGTGGTGGGAAGGCACAGGAAGACCCCCCCGCGCCCCCCATACACCTCAGAACTTCCACCATGGCCCTCAGGCACGGGACACTCAGAAATGTGTACAAAGCCGAGACTTGTGGAGCACTCACCACACGCTGGGCTCTGGATGGAGGGGCACCTAACACATGATCATGCTTCATGCGTCCTGGTCCTGGGAGCTGCACACCTCTGCAGGTCCCGTTGGGTGCCTGAGGTGTCCCAGAGCTTGGATTCGAACCCAGCTCTGCCTGCCCCCAAGGCTCTGGGCTCTCAACCGCTGCGCTGTGCTGTCACTGGTGAATACCCATCCCCGCCAGATGCAACCCTTCCCTGAAAGCAGGTGTGTGGTCCCGAGGAGGAAGGCTGCTGTGTGCCAGCTACCGTGAGTGTTGGTGGCCAGTGACTCACAGCCATCTTACCCACGCTCCGCTCCAGCCCAGAGGGAATGACACCACCTCCTCCTGAGAACCTCCCCCTCAAAAAGCCACGTGCACCCAAATCCCCATCTCGGGCTCCGTCTCTTGGAAACCTAACCTAAGATGAAGTCGTGTCTGATTTCCCCAACTAAGAATCTTCCCGTACACCCTAGGTCCTTCCAGAAAGAGTCGTGCCTGTTTGGCTCAGCCAGAGGTTCCTCGTCTGGCCCCTGCTGACCTGCCTTCTCGCTTCTGAAGTCCTGTGCTAGCCCGTCACTCGGTAAGAAGGTGTAAGAACAACTTCTTTGGGCGTTCTCTGTAGAGGCAAGATCTCCGGTGGCCTCTTGTGCATTGTAAGCATTTTTTGGGTGTTGATTTGGCTGGACATTCTGTAAGGTGTTTTCTTGGAGCTCTAGAAAAGCCAGCTCCCAGGACTCTGAGCTGGAGGAGAAAGGAGCGATGGCACAGACAGGCTTTTCACATGAATGTGGAAAATCTGTGGAGGCTTAGAGTATAGCAAGTTCTCTGGGACCACACCAACCTCAGGGTTCGTTGGGGCTGGAATGAGTAATGTTTGTCAGCCAGGATAACCTGCTTGAGAAATGAACCAGGGCTTCTTTTAGCTATTGAGTCATCACAAAAGAATGAGAGATATTTCCCCTCCCTCCATCCCTCTCAAGGACCAACTCTGCATTCTGAAGGGCTGTGTTTGTCTTGGGCCCATGGAGAATCAACGGGCCTTGGTGTTTTGGAAGTCTAGTACATTAGTCAGGATTCATCTAGCTGCAAATAACAGAATCCCACTGAAATTAGCTTACATTGAAGCAAAATGTATTGTTTTGTGTCACCAGAAAGTCAGGAGTGCAACAGCTTCAGGCACAGCTGGATCCAGGGGCTCAGGCAGGTTGTTGGGGATCTGTCTCTGTCTCTTGACTCTGCTTTCCTTTGTGGGGGCTTAATTCTTAGGTGGGCTCTCACCATCTGCTGGCAGAGGTGGTGCATCATAGTCCAGGCTTCCATCTCACCAGCCTAGTGGAGATTTCCTCTTGTTGAATAGGAAATCATACATTTCCTCTCTGACTCAGCTTAAGTCACATGCTCATTACTGAAGCAGTCACCATGGCCAGCCTTGGTCATGTGCACAACTCAGCTCCAAGAGCCTGGGGTGGGGCTAGGAAGGGAAGATTTGGCAGCAAAGGTAAGAGATATTGTCTACTCCTGGGGCCATAGCGGGATGGAGCCAGGCTATGTGGGAGAAGCTTGTGGGAACTACCTGGGGAAACAAGCTTCTGAGTGGCCAAAGCCTGTCCCCCTGGTAAGGGGGATCAGATCCCAATTTCATCAGACTTAGGAAAGTAATGAGATTTTTCTCACAAGTATTGGGTTGGTCAAAAAGTTCATTTGGGTTTTTCCATAACATCTTTTGGGCAACCCAATATTATGGAACTGACTCACATCATTTGGAGGAGTAAGTCCTAAATTCTGGGACTTTCCTTAATCAGCCTAACCATAGTGATTGGTCAAAGGATGGGCACATGACCCAAGCTGGACCAATGAAATTCAGTCATGGGACTTTTGCTAAAACTCTTGGGAAAGAGGTATTCTCTTTCCACCAGGGTTGCTTGGTGACTGGAGGCTTGGAACTGCTGGGTACCATCTTTGCAACCATAAGAGAAGGGCCTGACTGAGAATGAAACAGTCACAGAAGAGAGCAGAGAAGAGATGGAGAGATTCCCATGACAGCATTTGAGCTCCTGGATCCAGCCATGTCTGAGGTCCTTACCATGAACTTTTCAAACATGTAAATTCCCTTTGATGTAGGTTTCTGTCCCTTGCAACCAAAAGATATCTTAATCATACAATGCTATACAGCTATTTGGGTCATGATGAGGATTGCATGAGTTAAAGATATATAAAATATGTGGCTCATAGGGAGCCCATTAAAGGTCCACTTTCAGGAATTTCTCTCCTCCCCCTGACGGAATATAGTTCCACCTGAAAATCTACTGAACGTATTAAACAATTTAGAAGAGGCACAGAAGGGTTTGGCTGGTTGTAGAGCAATAAACACACAGAACCCAAATTTTACATCACCTGCCTGTACTTGACACCCTGTATTCTTAATTTAAATCCTGAGAAGGCAGGAGAAAAGCAATGGCTTTAAATAACCATGTGAAATGGGGCAAAAGCAATCTCGAGAGACACCCATTTTGTTTTCTCTGCAAGAGGAAGGAAGTGGGCATTGTAGGGAGATGGAAATCTGTAAAGACAGCCTCCTCCATCTGCACAGAATTAAAAAGGAGTTCACAGGCATGGGGTCGAGAAGTGGCTCTCTCACGACTGCCCCCTCGGGGCACTCCAGCCGCCCTGAGTTTGTTTTTCCTGGGCCTGAGCTTAGATGTCAGGCAGGCGGAGGGGTCCTGGGATTTCTCCCCAGCCTGGCGAGCCTGGGGAGGCTGCAGGCAGCTCAGGGTCTGCGTGTTTAGAAAAGCATTTGGACTGATTGTTTACTCTGGGTCTACTCCCGGCCCACAGGCGGCCACGCAGGGCTTTCCAGATGCTTCCAGCTGGGGTCTCGTAAACAGGCCACACTGCCCAGCCCACCGCGGGCCTCCTCCGCCTGTCCCCACCCAGGCCGCCTGAGCAGGTTGCCAAAAAGCCCCTCTGACCAAGTCCCCACTGCTTACGGTTTTGTGTGTCTCCTCCACCCACCAGCAGCAGCTCTGACCGGGCAGGTCGAGGGCCGGGGCTGGCTCACAGACATGTTTTGTTTTGTTCTGTTTTATTTTGTTCTGTACTGTTTAATTTGAGTTGGCAATGAGAACTCGGAAGGTTTCATAGCAAAGTCTGGATTTTGGTTTCTCTGAAAAAAATTGGAAGGTCTTGCACTACAGGGCCTGCCTTCCCATCCAGCAAACACTGGCTGCAGCTAAGGAACAGTTGGTCCCTTACTCAGTCCCTTACCTAAATTTCAGTTGCCCCAGAAGCAGGCTCTGAGGGCAGGATCTTAGTGCAAGTAGTTTATTAGGGAGGGGATCCCAGGAAGAACTGATGGGAGATGGGGAGAGAGGCGGGGAAGGAAGGAGCTAGCGCAGGGTGGTGGGTGTGGGCGAGCAGTCACTGCTGTAGGCAGCTGGGGTGCAATCCCACTGGGGACATCTGGGGACATCTGCCGTCCGAGGGGCCGGGGAACTGGGGTGTCTCCTGACAGCGCCTGTCTGTTCTTGGTAGAAGCCTGCCTCCGGGGTATTAGCTCCCTGGCACTGCCACTTGGCCCAAGAGAAAAACCTCAGGTAGAAAGTCACAGATGGGGAAGCATCCTACGCGCTGATGACAGTGCCTGCTGCACCCTTTAGACGGCCCTGCCTTCCAGTTTGCCCCAGTCCCTCTGCTCCCTGTTGTCTGTCTCCCGGACAGGAGGCTGAGGATTGGTTCCTTACGTCTTCTTACTTGCGCTGCTGATTTTCTTACAGAAGAGAAACGTCCCTCTGCCCGTATCACCTTCAAAAGTGGGAGAGTGAAATATAGCTAAGAATGCCCCGTGCTTATAATTACACTCTGCTCACTTCTCCTGTTTCTGTTGTTGGCCTGGCCCCTGAAGGGGGCTTCGTTGGCAGCCTCTCACCCACAGAGCAAAGCACTTGTCATTCACGTGATGTGCAGGACCCTTGGGGTGCTGGCTTTCACTGGATAGCTCCCTTGGAGCTTCCTCCTCTGAGCCCAGGGTGATGACCGGCTCTCAGCCCTGGGCAGCCCCCCAGAAATACTCCATCCATCTGGAAGCAAGGGCGTCACCCGTGCCCATTACCCGCAACAAAGTCATCTTGCTCTCAGCCCATCCGTGCAACAAAGCCCAGAGGAATCCCTCAAACACACCTTCTGATTCTCACACTCCAACTGGGTGTCCAGCAATTCAATTCTGACACTAACTAGAATTAGACCTCACAGGTTAAGGACTCAGTCCCACAAGACGGCCCCCATTTCAGACGCCAGCCACGAATGGGATCCCCAGGCTACCCGTACTTCTGCCTGGCTGACTGTAGATCTGAGGGTTCCCACAACACCCCTCATTCAGGTTTGATTATTTGCTAGAAGGATTTACAGAACTCAGGAAAGAGCTATCCTTACTATTACGTATTACAGTTCATTATAAGGGGACAGATGAATGGCCAGATGAAGAGGGAAATACAGTCTGAAGGGTCCCAAGCACAGGGGCCTCTGTCCACTTGGAGTTGGGAGGTGTGCCACCCTCCCGGCACATGGATGTGTTTACCAACCCGGAAACCCCCTGAACCCCATTATTTAGGGGTTTTTATTGAGGTTTGATTACACAGGCACAAGTGATTAAATCATTGGCCATTCGTGATTGATCTCAATCTCCAGCCTCTTTTCTCAGGAGATGGGGCTGAAAGTCCCCGCCGGGTAATTACTTGGCTGGTTTTTCTAGCTACCAGCTCCCCTCCTGAAGCTTTGTAGCCCCGACCCCTGGAGTTCTCATTAGCATACAAAAGATATTCTTATCACTGAGGAAATTCCAAGGATTTTAGGGGCTTTCTGCCAGGAATGGGGCAAAGACCAAATATATATATATTTTAAAAATTATATCATACACACACACACACACACACACACACACACACACGCACGCACGCACGCACACACATCTCTCCATTTCCACTGAGTTGCTGCCCAGGCCATTCAGACCCCAGGGCAGAATGGGGCTCCCAGAGTTCCTTCTCTTTCTGGGGTCCCTGTTCGTTCCTTACTTCTCCCAGCATATATGTTTACTGAGCATGCACTTGTGACAGGGCTGAGTTGGGTGCTGGATAAAATGCTGGGAGTGAAGCGCACAGACCTGGCTCTGGCGCAGGGGGTTACCCGGCCCCAACCGGTAGCACTCCACGAGGTCCTGGAAGCCGGGCATCCACTGGCATGAAGTACCCACTTAAGTCCCTGCTGTGTGACTAGAATAGGGAAATCCATAGGGACTGAAAGCAGATTAGTGGTGGCCGGGGACTGGGGAGAGAGGGGAGTGACTGCTAATTGGTTGTTGACTTTAAAAATGAAACAGCCATTTATTTTTACCAGCAAATGGGTTTGGTTCATTGGGGAATAGAGGATTGCAATTCGTGACAAGTGTGTTATAGCAAAAAATACAGGCAAGTCCAGAGAAACAAAGCAGAGGAACATTCTTTCATAAAGGAGAAGGGGGAGTTGGGCAGGGCTGTTATAAACAAAGAGCCCATTGGAGGAAGGTGGGAGTTCGAAGTGTAGTGGCTTTTCACTGGCTGAATTGCTACGGTCTCTCATTGGCTGGGCTGTTGCCGGGCAAGGAGAAAAATCTTCCTTCCTCCTGCTGGGGTAGTAAGGTAGTAACTCTCTTCCTGTTTGGAGTCTACAGATAGGGCTTGAGAGCTCCCCCTTCCTCCCTTCCTGACTCCAACTTAAATGAGGTTTCATTTGGTCTTCAGGGTACTTGGGGTGATGGAAATGTTCTAGAACTAGGTAGTGGTGATGCCTGCACAACACTGTGAATGTACTGAATGTCAGCAAATTGACAGGGCCCACCTGTATAATCCAGGATGATCTCACCTCGAGAGTCGTTTTTTTTTTTTTTTTAATGATTTTTTTTCTTTTTTTGGCTGTGCTGCACTGCTTGCGGGATCTCAGTTCCCTGACCAGGACTGAACCTGTGCCCTCGGCAGTGAAAGCGCCAAGTCCTAACCACTGGACCGCCAGGGAGTTCCCTCAAGAGTCTTAATTACATCTGCAAAGATCCTTTTTCCAAATAGAATCACATTCACAGATTCTGGGTAGACATATCTTTGGGGGAAGGGTCTCCATTCCACCCCTACGCTCTCCCCATCTCTGGGAGGGAGGACTGGCCAGAGCAGACAAGACCCCAGAGACTCCATGAGCAAATCACACACGGAAGTTACGTTGGCGGGGGGCGGGGTGGGGGGGCTTTGCAGCGAAAGGTTTACTTTCTGGTGGCTCCTCTGAAGAAGCCAGAAGGCTTGCCTCTTTCTGGGGCCTTGCTGTCTAACGAGGGAGTCGCCAACCCCACATGGCTGCTGAAACTTGAGATGTGGCTGGTCTGCGTTGAGCTGTGGTGCAATGTCCAACACACACCAGGTTCCAAAGACTTTGCATGGAAAAAAGAATGTAAAATATTATATCTCATTCATAACTTCTTATATCAATTACATGTTGAAATAATAACACTTTGGTTAGCCTGGGTTAAAAAATATATCATTCAAATTAAGTTCACTCATTTATTTTTATTGCTTTTTTTTCTCTTTTGGCCCCGCTGCACAGCTTGTGGAATCTTAGTTCCCCGACCAGGGCCCAGGCAATGAAAGCGCTGAGTCCTAACCACTGGACCACCAGGGAATTCCCATATTTTTATTGTTTTAAATTGCAGTAAAATTCATACAGCATAAAATCGACCATTTTAAAGTAAACAATTTACTGGCATTCAGTACATTCACAGTGTTGTGCAAACATCACCACTACCTAGTTCTCGAACACTTCCATCACCCCAGGTACCCTGAGGACCAAATGAAACCTCATTTAAGTTGAAAGCAGGGGGGAGCTCTCAAGCCCCATCACACGTTGCTGTCTGTAGACTCCAAACAGGAAGAGATGTACCTTGCGTCTGCAACAGGAAGAAAGTTACTACTTTACTACCCCAGCAGGAGGAAGGAAGATTTTTCTCTTTGCCCAGTAACAGCCCAGCCAATGAGAGACCGTAACAATTCAGCCAATGAAAAGTGTCCTTATGAGAAGAAGCGAGGACACAGATACAGAGGATGATGGAGGCAGAGATTAAAAGGGTGCAGCCACAGGCCAAGGAAACTCCAGGACTGCCGTGAGGGGAAGAAAAATTTTTTGTCAACCCCTTTAAGGTCCCTGGCTGCGTCTGGAAGTTAAATTGACAAAGATTAACAAGAGAAAAGGAAACACATTTGATTGAATGTTCACTTGGACATGGGAGTCTTTACAAGAGAATGAGGACCAGAAGTGACCAAAGCAGGAAGATTTTATACCTTTGAGACAAAGAAACAAGTAAATGTGTGAAGAATGAACAAGACAAAGGGGTTTGGGTTTGGGGTGGTTAGTGGAGAAATAACTAGGAAAAGGTGAGATTAACAAACTTTGTTCAGATTTCTCAATCCCCAGTTCCCCGTCCCTGGTGATAAGAAAGTCTCCCTTCCTCCTGGTACAGGGAGGGTGCCTCTCCCATGGGAGTTTTATTCACCTGTTTGAGGGAAGAAGGGCAAAGGTCAGGGTGATATTCCTGCTTCTGATTAAGGTATTCAGCATGCCGAGGTGCAGTATTTTGGGGTATGATGTCCTGAACTTCATCAGCCGGAAGCCCCCAGAAGCCGGGAGAGGAGCAGGGAACAGATTCTCCCTCAGAGCCTCCAGAAGGGACCAACCCTGCAGACACCTTGATTTTGGACTTCTGGTCTCCAGGACTGTGAGAGAATAAATTCCTCCCTCCCTCCCTCCCTCCCTCCCTTCCTCCCTCCCTCTTCTTTCTTTCTTTCTTTCTTTCTTTCTTTCCTTCCTCCCTCCCTCCCTCCCTCCCTCCCTTTCCTTCCTTCCTTCCTTCCTTCCTCTCTCTCTCTTGCTTTCTTAAGCCACCAAGTTTGTGCTAATTCCTATGGCCGCCCCAGGGAGGAAAAAGTATGGTGAGAGACAACTGTGCCCATATCCCAAAGAGCATCCCTCTTCTCTCTATTCAAGGGGCAGTTCAGACCTGGGCCTTCACATTGCTGGATCTGGGTTCAAATTCTGAACCTTAGGACCTGGGACGTCTTTCTGAACCTGCATGAGCCTCAACTGCCCCATCTGTACAGTGGGGATAAGGGTGCCCCCTGTTTCCTAGTGGTGTCATGGGAATGAGTGATGTGCCGGTAAACATGCGGACCCCAGGGCCTGGCAGGGAGCAAAGGGATCCTGCAGATCAGCGATGTTCATCTCCGCCATTGTTCCCATCTCAGAGATGAGGAAACTGAGGCTTAGCAAGTGAAGTGGCTTTGCCAAGTCATCCGGCAGCACATGGCAGGGCAAGGCTGGCTCTCTGGGTCCAGATCCTGGTTTCCAGGATGCTCTCTCTGTTCAGCCGTTTCTCTAGACCCCCAGCCCCCAGCCCATGCCCTAGTTCCACCAGCCTGAGCGGCCCTGGGTTACTTGCCTGCTGAGTCTGCCTGTGTGCCACACCTTCCATCTCACTGTTTCTGTGTGACAGTGCCCTTCCTCCTCCTCCCCGCAATGAACCCTGGCTTCAACCAGTGCCACTTCTGCCTGGAAGCCTTCCCTGACTGCCCTCTCCCTCTGGGGGCTCTCCCAGGTGACAGAGGAGCTCTGGCCTCTTTGCCCTTGTGAGCATCTTTCCCCTTTCCACCCAACAAGGATCAGAAGTGCAAACAAAAACTAGAGTCAAGAACCTGGTTGGCTGGCCCTCTCGTGGGAAGAAGGCATCTCAAGTCTCCGGTTATGGCCCACACAGGACAGCTTTTGCAGGGATCAGGTGCCTCTGTGCCTCTATAGGGAACAGGACTCTGGGGTGATGGGGAGGGGACTCACAAGTCTTCAGGAGCCACAGGGAGGCTCCCAGATGGTGTCCAATCACCTCTGGCCTAGCAGAGTGGAATTGCTCCCAAACAGGGCTGACTCATCCCTGAGGCATTTCAGCCCCTCATCGCCTCCCCACACTTTCCAGGGTCTCAGACCGAGTGGGGAGCAGGGGTGTGGAAGTTGGTGGCCAGGCCTGAGCTGGGGGGGGAAGTGGGGGACCGGGGAGACCCTCCTGCTGTCTGCCAAGGCTCTTCCGGGCTCCAGATCCAGGTCCGTCCTGCCTGGGCCTCGGGTAACTTTCTGTCCAGGTTTCCTGTGCACGTGAGTGTCCTGCCAGCTGGGTTGGCTCCACTGCCCACTGGTCACGTGCATTTGGTTCTGGCCCCACAAGAGGTCAGCCAGCCATTCCTGTAGAAACCGCCGAGGGTTGCAGAGCGCTCTCCCTCATTTTCTACCTGCCTTCCAGAAAGCCCAGGGGAACAGCCTGGGAGGGGCCTACCCCCTGACCTGAGCACTGGCCCCCCAAGCCTGACCACCAGGGCAAGCCCATCTCAGACGAATGAGAGTACACTAGAGTCCGAGGCCACCCTGGCTCCTGGGGGTCACAGGGTCTGACTTACTGTGCAGGCCTTATACAAGATTCACTCCTCCAGTTTCAGCCGCGTGGGCAGTGCTGTGAGATCCTCTGGCTCCGAGGCTGTGTTTCCATCCTCCCCACGGACGGGCGACGTGCTGGGCACCCACCTGCAGAGAAACCTCTTAGCCAGGCCAGGTGGTGATTTCAGAGCCCCCAGGAGAGGAAGAGGCCACTGCGATGACATGTGGGCGGGTGGGAGGAGTGCTCTCACGCCTCCTACCCTGGCTCGTGCTCAGCAGCCAAAAGGCTTGGGGCGAAAGTTGCTCCTAATTAGCTGCTGTTTCAACAGCTATTTCCAGGCAATGGTGGGTGGCAGAGTTTTTATAGGCATGCCCTCTGGGGGTAGGGTTGCTAGATTTAGCAAAGAAAAATAGTGATGCCTAGTTACATTTGACTGTGAGAGAAACAGAGGATTTTTTATTGTTGCTGTTGGCTGCACTGGGTCTTCGTTGCTGCCCAGAGGCTTTCTCTAGCTGCTGCGAGCGGGGGCTACTCTTCATTGTGGTGTGCAGGCTTCTCATCGCGGTGGCTTCTCTTGCCGCGGAGCACGGGCTCTGGGCGCGCGGGCTCAGTAGTTGCAGCTCGCGGGCTCTAGAGCGCAGGCTCAGTAGCTGTGGCGCACCGGCTTAGTTGCTCCGCGGCATATGGGATCTTCCTAGACCAGGAATCGAACCCATGTCCCCTGCATTGGCAGGCGGATTCTTAATCGCTGGACCACCAGGAAAGTCCCTCAACAGATGATTTTTTTTTTTAGAGTAATTTTCCCCCTGCAATATTTGGGGGCATACTTATGCTAAAAAATCATTCATTGTTTTGTTGTTTGTTGTTTGATCTTAGCCCTGGGGATATTTTCCATTCATTGCTTATCTGACATTCAGATTTAATTGTGTGTCCTCTATTTTTTCTGGCAACCATATCTGGAAGGTAGGATAACCCACAGATTTGCGGGCTCCTACCCTCTTGACTTTTCCTTCCTCCCCCTTAGATTTAGTTATCTGTATGAGGGGGTGTCTAAGTATTTCGATCAGGATTGACATTTGTGATAAGGTCTTGCTCTGACTCCCACATACAAATTGGCCACTGATTCCCATCCCCCCAACTCCATCCAAGAATGAGGCCCTGACCACATGAGCCAGCTGGTCCTCCTTCTGATACATGATGGGCCAACTCGAATGGGTGTACACAGTGTAACTCCATGTTTGAGAAGAGGACCCTCAGCAGTTGTGCAGTGCACAGCCTGCACAACCCTCTATAGCAACCCTGTTCCCACTTCTAGATTTTGACCACTAGGAATTTTCTTTCTCTCATTTACTCCTCAAACTGGGAGGCCCAAATACATCATCCCCTTCCCCCCAACTCCGTCGATCCAAGGAAAACTCAAACAATCCGGGAAGGCAGTGCAGCAATGTTTAAAAACGGTTGAGTGCCCAGGCTGTGCACAGAAGGGCTTTTGATTCTAAGGACCAATTTGACATCTGCTGGAAGGGCACTCCCTTCCCTCTGCCCAGCGTGCAGGTCGGGGTGCAAGGCGCTGGATTAAAGGTTGCCTGCCTGCCTGCCCACCCGCCACATCCTCTCCCGCTCCTCGCCCTGGCCAAACCCCCAAACCTAGGCATAATTTTAGAAACTTAATAGATGCTGTGCTGTACATTCTTGGCCTGGAGCCTGTGGGGGCAGGTCCGAAAAGAATACAGACATTTCTTTCTCAGGCCATGTTGATAGAGATCCTCTGTTTCCCCCCAGGGACAGGTTTCTGAGGAGCCATTGTACAGGGATGAGCCCCCCCCCCAACACTTACTTCTTTGTGGGGTTCCCCCACCCCATCCCACCCAGGCTGGATTATTTTGCAGGGTCAGTGCCAGCTTCTCTTTGCCTTTCCTGAGGTCCTCAAAGCCACCAGGAGCAGTGGGGACTGGAGGGGGTGGAGCACAGATTCGAGGGCCCCAGGTGATGGGGGCCGTGAGGACCTCTTTGCAGATCACTGGGGTCATTTGGTGTCTTGAAACTGTAAGTGGCAGTCTGGGCCCTCTGAATCTGGGGAAAGAAGGCCTGCCTGATTTTAGGATCCGGGGCTAGGACAACAGTGAGAGCTTTTAGTTTCTTCCCAGGGCAAGAAAGCCTGTGTGGTCTTTTCAGATTTCAAGGAATTGCCCCACTCCTGGAATGGGTGCTCTAGAGGCTTCTGGAGTATGAATGAGAAGTGGGTCGAGACAAGACACATCCAGAGTATAAAGTCCAGTGACTAACATCTATGGAGCACTCGAATGGCAGGCTCTCGGCTGCATGCTTTATCTCCTTCAACTTCCCTTCAGCCCTAGAAGATGGGGGGTCATGGATGTACCCGTTTTACAGATAAGGAAACTGAGGCTTTGGGAGGTGAAGTGACTTGTCCATGGTCATGTAGCCAGGCAGTGGCACGGCCAGCACTGAAGCCTGCATCCTCTGCCTTGGGAGTATCCCCTGACTCCATCTTTATTTTACTTTATTATTATTATTATTATTTTTTTTTTTCTTTTTTTGCGGTACGTGGGCCTCTCACTGTTGTGGCCTCTCCTGTTGTAGCGCACAGGCTCCGGATGCGCAGGCTCAGCGGCCATGGCTCATGGGCCTAGCCGCTCCGCGGCATCACGGCGCCACCAGGGAAGCTCCCCATCTTTATTTTCTAACAGTTTTATTGAGATATCATTCACATACCATATGATTCGCCCATTTAAAGTGTACAGTTCAATGGCTTTTAGTATACACAGAGTTGTGCAACCGTCACAGTTTTAGAATATTTTCATCATCTGGTAAAGAAACCCTGTCCCCTTTAGCTATTACCTTCCACTCCACCCTCCCCTCAGCCCTAAGCAACCACTAATCTACTTTCTGTCTCTATGGATTTGCCTGTTCTGGACACTTCATGTCAATGGAATCATATAAAATGTGACCTTTCGTGTCTGGCTTCTTTCACTGAATGTCATGTTTTCAAGGCTCATCCACATCACAGCATGAAGCAAACTTCATTCCTTTTATGGCTGAATAATATTCCATTGTATGGACAGACCACATTTTGTTTAGCCATCTATCTGTTAATGGACATGTGGGTTGTTTTTCCCTTTAGATTATTGTGAATAATGCTCTTATGAACATCCACATACAGGTTTTCAGTTCCCTCTAGAATCTCCCAGTCTTAAGGAAGCCGTTCAAATGCCCACCTACGGGCCTTTCTCATGCTCAGATTCCCCCACCTGGGATCCCACCTGCCCAGTCAAGTCTGACTTACTCCTCAGAATCCAGCTTACATCCTTTATCTCACAGTGACCGCTCCCTGTGCCTCTTGGCCCTGTGGCCCACTTGCTGTGTGACCTTTGTCTACTCACTCAACCTTTCTGGACCCCAGTGCCTTTATCTGTAAAGCAGGGTCCTAATTATGACTCCATGAGGCTCCTATGAGGATTGAGATGGCAAGAGCTCTATGGGCAGAAAGCCTTTAGAAGGGTGATGAGGTATTGGGGTGGACATTTGTTCATCTCTTAAGCCAGCCGTTCTCATCCTGCCAACTTCCGGCCCTGAGCTAGGCCCTGGTTGCTGTCATAAACCACTCTCATCCTGCCTTTAAGGAGTTCAGGCTATAGCAGAGGTTCCTAACCACGGAAGAGTTTGCCCCGGGGACATTTGACAATGGACATCTTTGGTTGTCACAATGCGGGGGTGGGAGGGGTGCTACTGGTATCTGGTGGGTAGAGGCCAGGGACACTGCTAAACATCCTGCAGTGCACAGGTCAGGCCCACAACAATGAATGATCCAGCTCCAAATATTAATATCGCCAAGGTTGAGAAACACTGATTTAATGGTATGATTGTTATTCATTTTTCATGTGTGTATGTATTTATCTGTAAGCTTACCTCTTGCCACAATGAATGAGAAGTAACTAACAAAGATATCAACAGAGCAATGAAATTTTTTCTAATTAGGAAACCGTGAAAACTAATAGGAGGGAAAGAAAATAAAACTCATGTTAAAGCACGCTTCTGCTTCCAGAGCTGGGATGTACATTTGGTCTGAGCTTCCTAGTGGCCAGAGCAAAGGGGGAAACACAATCAATTTCAAGATTCACGCTGTTCCAAAGGTGAAAACAAATCAAGGGTTCCGGGGAAGGCTGGCTTTCCTGAGCCTGAAGAACTCAGGGCTTTTCTCTTACAGGCCCTTATAAAGGGGCCACAACAACGTGCTAGGGCTGATAGCACCAAAGCAGGCCGTGATGTAAGGCTGAGGCCAGCTGGGCAAAGGCAGCCTTTTTTCGAGTGCCTGTCCTGAGTGTGGTGGTTTACTTTCCCAGATTGAAGGCAGAAAGCAGGGCCCATGCTTTACGCAGTTCAGAATGATGATAGGAACAGGGGCTCTGGAGCCAGACTGCCTAGGGTCAAGGCCTAGAATGACTCCCAAGTAGCTGTGTGACCTTCAGCCATTGTTTAAACCTCTCTGAGCTCAGTTTCCTCATCCATAAAATGGGGCCGAAATAGTACTTACTTCACAGGGCTGTTGGGAGAATTAAATGAGATAGCATGTACCCAAGGCTGACCGCAGACCTGGCAGAAGTAAATAGTTAATCCAGCTATTTTTTCTGTGCCATGGAGGGTGCTGGGTCAATACTTTTGGGACACCTGCATTTTTGTTTTTCACAGGTAATGAAAGATTCAGCCTTTGGAGTGGGGGGTATGTGTTTGGGATCCAGTCCTGCTGTGGAAGGCAGTGAAAGGGTGAAGCGTCTTGGCTGGGGAAGTCCTGCAGCCAGACATGGTCAGATCTGACCCCACTGTTTTCCTACTTAAAACCTTCTCTGACTCGTCACATAAGGGCAGTATTCAAATGCTTGATCCGAGACCCTGCGGGCCCGTCCCTGACTTACCACCAACATTTCTTTCTACACCCACCTCCATCCTATGCCCCAGTAATTCTGAACCCCAGGCGATTTGTTAACGTGCCAGGCCTTTGCCCATGTGGTGCCCTCTGCCTGGAATGCACTTCCTCCCTGTCTGCCTAAGACTGGACTTGAGCAACAGCCCTTTTAAAAAGCCTTTGTTGGATTTCCTACCCGCCAGGGAACAGTAATTTCTTCTTTGTATCCACCTCCCTCCCCAGCTACTCCACTAAGACTGCAGTCAGAACACATATGCATTCATTCACTCACTCACTCTTTTTTTTTTTTTTGACTGCGCTGGGTCTTTGCTTCGTTGCGGTGCGCGGGCTCTCTAGTTGTGATGTGTGGGCTCCAGAGCATGTGGGTTCTCTAGTTGCGGTGCACGGGCTTACTTACTCCACGGCATGTGGGATCTTAGTTCTCTGACCAGAGATCGAACCTGCGTGCCCTGCATTAAAAGGCAGATTCTTAGCCGATGGACCACCAGGGAGGTCCCCTCACTTACTCATTGACTCAGTTACTCATTCATAATTCACTCACTCATTCATTTATTCAATCACTCATTCATTAATTCCTCACTCACTCATTGATTGATTGATTCATTGATTTGTTCATTCATTCATTCATAAATCAACTACTGAAAGCTTCCTGTTTACCAGCTACTTTTCTAGGCACTGGGGATACAGTAGTGAAAAAAACAGACAAAAATCACCCTCCTTGGGCCTCTGTGTCTCCAGCCCTTACACCTAGTAAGTGCTTAATAAACCACCCCGACATAAAGTTCTCCGACTTTAGCTTCTGCCTCTTCCTACCTCGTGCCCTGGGTCCTTGGGACATGGCTATTTGGTCCCCCAAACATGTCCTGCAGGCTCCCATCTCCTTCTTCTTGCTGTTCCTTCCTTCTGGAATGCCCCACAAGGTTGGCCCCATGGTCATCTGCATTTTTCAGGGTCAGAGGCAGCAGCTCAGAGAGGTTGCCGAGCTTGCGTTGGGTCACACAGCTAGTACGCCCCAGAGCCACAGTTGAACTCAGTTCCTTCAACTGCAGAGCCTGTCAGGCTAGCAGCTGGGTGCCAAGCACGGTTTGTGCAAGGCCTGTGGCTCTGAAGACTGGTCATATTCCTGACCCCTTGTAATGGACCTAGGGTCTGAGATTGGAGAAGGGACATGACCTTGAATGATGCCTTGAAGCCCCAGGCTGGGGTCCAGCAAGCAGCCTGTCAGGGTGGCAGAAAGGAAAGACTAAAATCAGAGGCTGTATCCTGTGATGCAGCTGGCCTAGGTTCAAATCCCAGCTCTACCACCTACTGAGTTCTTTGACTTGGCTAAATTACTTCACCTTTCTGAGCCACAGTTCCTTCACCTATAAAATGGGGTTTATAATAGTCTCTACCCATTGGGTTATTGTAAAGATGAAAGGAGATGCCGTATGTAAAACACCAAAATGATATAACCCAATAATTGTTAGCCATTATTATTGTTATTCAGAATTATTATTGTTAACATTACTTTATTAGTTAATTAAAATTGTTCAAAATAAATAATAAGAGGACTCAGCCAGGGCGGGAGGGATAAATTGGGAATTGGGGATTAACAGATAAACACTACTATACAGAAAATAGATAACAAGGACCTACTGTATAGCCCAGGGAACTATAGTCAATATCTTGTAAGAACCTATAATGGAAAAGAATCTGAAAAAGAAAAAAAAGAAATATATATATATATATATATATATAGCTGAATATATAGTATAAAATATATATGTAACTGAAAAAGAATATGTATATATAACTGAATCACTTTGCTGTACACCTGAAACATTGTAAATCAACTATACTTCAAAAAAAAAATACCATGAATTCCCTGGCAGTCCAGAGGTTAGGACTCTGTGCTTTCACTACCAAGGGCATAGGTTCAATCCCTGGTCAGGGAACTAAGATCCCGCAAGCTGTGTGGCAGCGTAGCAAAAAAAAAAAAAAAAAAAAAAATTATATCTAAACGGAGGAAACTGTTATAAGTTTCACCGTAATTTTTGCTTCTCCAGTAAATTTGGTTGCTTCTGTTAAATTTATAATGAATGAGGTCACCAACCTGTGCCCTTCAGAGGTGCTCCTGGGCGTCCTCTGGAGAAGGGGGCATGACGGATGGGTTGGCGGGGTTCCTCCTGAGCCCTGTTCACGGGGTTTACAGCGTCAGCTCGTCCATCATACCTCCGCAGAATCGCACAGTTTCCAGACTCTGCGTGTATGTGGATTAAGCCTCTGCATTGTGTGCAGAGACACATACAGATACACAAACGGCAGACACCAGGGTTTCATGAAGGATCAGCTTAAACACCAAAGAGCACATCTGTTGTCCCTTCCCGTAAATATTTAGTGGCAGAAAGCATTTTCCTGCAGCCTCGAGATTATTCCACTTTCCTCCCCCTTCTGCGTCTCTTCCTGGGGAGGATGTAGACCGGCTAAAAAAAAAAAAAAAAAAAAAAATCAGCCTTGGCCTCACCTCCTCCAGGAAGCCCTCCCTGACCACCCCACCCAGACGCACCTAGAGCCTCTACATCCTTCCCTCGTACCCTTTTTCCATTGACCATTATAAATGCATTTGGTGGTCTCCTTTAAGGTCTTTCTCCCCACTGGACTTAAACTTGGTCTCGGCCATTACTTGTTCTCCTGGACCTGCCACAATGGCTGGCAGCTATTGATGAGAAATAAATATCTGTTGCATGACCGAACAGGGTTAGGGCAACCTGAGATGACTTTGCTTCTCCTTGAAGGGCCCAGAGGATGTTCCTGGAGTCCTCCTGGAGGAGGGAAAGTGGGTTAGGAATCCCTCTGCAGGGCACTGATGGTGTCCAGAGTGGAGAGGGGATTAACTCCTGGCCCTGGAAGTCATGCCAAGTGCCTGTCTGTCTTCATGTTGCTGGGGAACAGTTGGGTGTGGGTGAGGCCAGCCTTGCCCAGCAGTTTCCTCACCTGCAGATTGAGGGCTGTTGACAGGTTAAGGGTAGCACTTGGCACAGTGAGATAGCGCTCCACGCCCTCTTCACTGGTCTATTCTATCCTCGCTGTGTGGCCTCGGGCAAGTCACTTCACCTCTGTGGGCTCAGTTTTGTCCTTTGTAAAATGGGACAACAAAAGCATCACCTCTTGGTATGGCTGCCTGGGTTAGACAGATGAGAAAATGCATGGGGCCCAGCTTGAGAAGTACTCTGAAAATGTGAGCTGTCGTTTTGATTATGTTTTCCTCTCATTTGGTAACCCAGCAAGTGTTTACTGAGCACCTACTATGGGCCAAATGAGCTGAGTGCCAGGTGCTGACGACACTGTGAACAGGATCCTGTTTCGAACAAACCAGATTCTTTTAAAAACATTTATGAGACTGTCAGGGAAATATAAACCCAGATTGGATGACATTGGATGAAATTCAGAAGTTGTTCATTTTGGGGTGAGGGGCAGGGGCACATCGTAGTTTTGCGGTTATATTTTTCAAAAGAGTTCTCATCTTTTAGAGACTCAACCCAAAGTGTTTACAGATGACATATGATGTCAAGGATTTGCTTTGAAACAATCCAGTCTGTAAAACTAAAATTATTCTTTTTTAATTTTTTTGGCCGCACCTTTCGGCTTGCAGGATCTTAGTTCCCCGACCAGGGATTGAACCCAGGCCCTTGGCAGTGAAAGCGTGGACCGCCAGGGAATTCCCTAAAATTATTCCTTTTTAAAGTTTATTTTTAAAAAATCCAGTGGCGGAGGAAGGCGTAGGGATACATAGACGGTATCAGATGGGCCACAAGTAGGTGATGGGGAAGCAACGGTCCATAATGAGTTTAACAAAAAGGCATCTCTTAACCACATGGGTAATTACACACCCTCAGTGAGCGGTGCCCTAAGCAGAAAATGGGAAGCTGGAGGTGGGGGCTGGAGGCTTCGGAGATCAAAGGCCATGGTGAGAGTTTGGTCTTGATCCTAATTGGGCAGCCGGTGATAGGTTTCGGCAGGGACCATGGCACCTGGCTTGGTGCGGTTGTGAGAATACTAAGTAACTCGCTGAAGGGCTCAGAACAAGCACACCACTGGGGGCTTCGTCAGAGCCCTTCTTTTTGTTCTTTCTTGTCCTCAATCTCTCCACTCCAACACTGAGCTGGGGAGGGCTCCATACCCTTGGGAAGGGGGGGTGTCACACAGGGAAAGTGCAACCTCCTTTCCTCCTTGCCAACCCTTAGAGAAGTGTGCAAGGGTCTTGCCTGGAAGCAGGAAGCTGCAGCTTTTCAGCCACGAGGACCCAGGCTTTGTGGGGGTCTGCAGGGTCCCTAAAGCCAGAGCCGACACTGAGCTGTGTCCCCACCCATCCATCTGCCCCATCTGGACAAACCAAAGGCCTTGTCTTCCTTGCTCAGCATTTTCCCACGACTGAATGTCTGTGTCCCCCTCAAATTCATATGTTGAAGCCTAACCTTCAATGTGATGGTGTTAGGAGGTGGGGCCTTTGGGAGGTGAGTAGGTAATGAGGGTGGAGCCCTTGTGAATGGGATTAGTGCCCTTATAAAAGAGACCCCAGAGAACTCCCTCAACCCTTCCACCATGTGAGGACGCAGAGAGAAAACAGTCATCTAAGAACTGGGAAGTGGGCTCTCACCAGATGTAGAGTCTACCTGCCCCTTGATCTTGGACTTCCCAGCCTCCAGAACTGTGAGAAATAAATGTGCGATGTTTATAAGCCATCTCGTCTGTGGTATTCTGGTATAGCAGCCGACCTGACTAAGCCACCAGCAGAACATGCTCTGGACCACATTCTTCATGGTAATAGCCTACCGATGAAGTCCATCCTCCCAACCCTGGCTTTGGGATGCTGAGGGCCTGGGTTCCAGGTTCCCACTGTGGAAGGAGAGGAAGTGATCCCCTCCCTGCCCTCCAGAGTCCTCGAGGACTGGCCAGGGTGAGGGTCCACTCTGCTGTGGCTCAGGCCGTGGCCAGTTTCCCCAGTAGGAGAGGAAGTCTCTCTCTTTCCTACATTGCTGTCTCTTCCTGACACAGGGCGCCTGGGTCACAGATGTTTCACGTCAGGAGTCAGAGGTGGTGGTGACTTAATCATGCCAGCCTGCAGTTCCTTAAAAAGCTGTGGGTCTCAGCCCTTTCAGAAAGCAGTTTGACAGAGTGTTTCAGGGGCTGGAAGGGCCTACACTTTCCTTTCCAGCGATCACGCTTCTGGGAATTTGCCCAAAGGAGCTAATCCTAAAACAAGGAAAGAAAGACTGAGTGCCCAGTGATATCTACTGCCGTGAGATTTGTAATAGGAATCATTGGGCGTGACGCATCTGTTGTAACCCCTTCGTGGATTCTTAAGAGGCATTTAGAAAGAAGGAGTTATGAGAGCTCTTTATCAACATAGAAAATATTTATGATATGACACTTAGCTGAAAACACAATGTGGGGATGGCAGGCAGGGCTGGTGACGGGGGTCTGTTGATTTTCCTAACAGTCTATGATATCCTCCTATTGCTCTAAATGGCAGGAAAACCGGCCTGTGTGTGGCGAGGGGGCGTTCCAGCCCCCTCCCCAGCTGGCAGATGCATCACCGGGGCTCTGCCCGACAATCCAGCCCCAAAACTGGTGTGCCTGTTCCATTTTCGAAAATGGAGAGTGACAGCTTAAGGCGCGTCTCCTTTTCTGGATGATCCTGTGGCTTTCAGGAGGGGAAGAGAAGGATGGGTGGAAAAAACCAGGGAGGCCCTTATAGCCTGCTGGGAGGCACAGCCCCTTGGGGTAGGGATTTGGTCTTTTTCACATCAAAAAGTTGTTGACAGCTCAAACAGCACAGCCTCTTTCCTGGAGACTGAGGCAGGGATGTTTATTTTTACTAAAAGGTTTAAAAAGTTCTTTATTTTATTGCAAAAGCAATGCATGCTCATTGTTTAAAAAAGAAAAAAACAAATAGTATAGAATTGTATAAAATAAAGCCCCTGCCTGCCTCCCTCTTCTCTTCAGAGGGAAACTCTCTTGGTTCATTGGGTCCTTTCTTTTAGATATGTTCCATATCAGGGGTTTTCAAACTTTTTGTTTAGCTATGAGCCACAATGAAAAAATAGATTTTGCATTGTAACCCAGTACACACGGACAGTGGAATATAGGTAGAACAGAAGTTTTATGCAATGATGCTTATTATAAGGAATGCTGGCTGGGGTTGTCTATTCTGTTCTGTTTTGTTCTATGACAGTCTATTCCATTCTATCCCATTTCCTTTAAAAGAAAGGTGGCTGGTCTTAACCCAGTCACATAATTTCATGTCTCACATGCCTTGGTGTGACCGTCAGTGAAACTACTGCTGTAGATGTTTTTGTTTTTGTTTTATTTATTTATTTAAAAATATCTATTTATCTACTTATTTATTTGGTTGCACTTGGTCTTAGTTGAGGCTCTTGGGTTCCTTAGTTGCGGCACATGGGCTCCTTAGTTGCAGCATGTGAACTCTTAGTTGTGGCATGCATGTGGGATCTAGTACCCTGACCAGGGATCGAACCCAGGCCCCTACATTGGGAGGACCGAGTCTTAACCACTGCGCCACCACGGGAGTCCCCTGCTGTAGATGTTAATAACACATAACGTCATTGTTCTCGACTCCTCGTTCTATGACTTGCTTTTCGCACTTGAGGATTTTACAGCCTGCTTTCCGTAAATGGACATAGAGCACTATTTCTTCCTCCTTAATGGCAGGAGAGGAAAAATCATGAGTGGTTTTTCATGAGGTGTTTGTCCAGCTCCTTTTTTTTTTTTTTTTTTTTTCGTTACAGGGGCTTTGTTGCAAAGCACTTGAAATAGCCAGGGTTGGCTTATATGACCTAAAAATATCAGTTCCTGGACCATGCTCACTGTTGTGCCCGCTCCCGTTGCAGAGCACAGGCTCCGGATGCACAGGCTCAGCGGCCATGGCTCACGGGCCCAGCCGCTCCGCGGCATGTGGGATCTTCCCGGACAGGGGCACGAACCCGTTTTCCCTTCATTGGCAGGCGGCCTCTCATCCACTGCGCCACCAGGGAAGCCCCTGTCCAGCTCCTTCTTAACAGCCATTCGCCTTGTCTCCACGTTGGGCTGTCATCAGCGAGGTTTGGGGGAGGGGATGCCCCATCCATGCACAGCTACAGGGGCATCTGTGCAGTGATTCCCAGCATGGGATCTGCAGGTCAAGAAGAAAGAACCCCTCAGACATCATGATTGCTGCTGGGAATGGCCTGGGGTGGGGAGGTTCATTGAAGTGTGCGTCTAGGGGCACAGAGGACACTTTGCTCCCCCAGTGTCCCCTACACCCAATGACCGCACAGGATTTTGTTTTGTATCACACCCTGCTTACGATGCTGGGAAATACATATGTGGGTTTTAGAAATGAGTTGGGTTCCAATTCACTTCTGCTTTCTCCTCCTTTGCTTCCTCTTTTGTCACTCGAGGGCTTTGGAGGAGGGAACCCTCCTCAATCCTGATTCCAAAGCTCTTCCACATCGATGGCTTTTCTGTCTGGAGTCCTTGGGCCTTTTATATTGTGTGACTTGGGCAGTAAGTTCCCAGGGGGTCAAAGCTGGTTCCATGCACGTGTGTACATGAGTTGGACTGGGACCCCGCAGCTGCAGTGCATTAGAATGGGCGCTTTATTTGCAGTCCTGTCTTAGGATCAAATCCTGGTTCTGACACTTACAAGTGGGAAAAACCTTGGGTCTTGGTTGCTTCATCATTTATAAAATGGGGTTTAGAATTCCTACTCGGGGAAACAGGATAGAATAAGTCTGTGGGTAAGTGCACAGACTTTATTTATTTATTTTGGCTGTGCCTTGCAGTATCTTAGTTCCCCAACCAGGGATCGAACCTGTGCCCCCTGCAGTGGAAGTGTGGAGTCTTAACCACTGGACCACCAGGGACTTTAGAAAGAGCCTCTCTGGATTCTGATCTTGGCTTCACACTAACCCCACTGTGTGACCTTGGGCAAGCTACGTAACCTCTCTGTGTCTTGATTTCCTCATCTGTAAAATGGGGAGAATAATAACATCTACCTCCTAGGGTTCTTGCAAGGATTAAGTGAGTTAATAAACATGTTAGGCTGATGCCTGGCT
The DNA here is from genome assembly GCF_000442215.2 of Lipotes vexillifer. Lineage (NCBI taxonomy): Eukaryota > Metazoa > Chordata > Mammalia > Artiodactyla > Lipotidae > Lipotes > Lipotes vexillifer. The sequence goes on from NW_006789814.1 coordinate 2,223,348, forward strand.
ATGCATTTATTATTGTTGTTTTTATTAAGAATGATGGGTTGTCATGAAGATTAAACAAGATGATGGATCTAAGGACTTCCCTGGTGGCGCAGTGGTTAAGACTGAGCTCCCAGTGCAGAGGGCCTGGGTTTGATCCCTGGTCAGGGAACTAGATCCCACATGCATGCCGCAACTAAGAGTATGCATGCCACAACTAAGAGTTTGCATGCCACAACTAAGACCCGGTGCAACAAAGAAAAAAAAAAGATAATGGATCTAAACGCGCTCCTATTGGATTTGGCGTGTAGTAAATGATCAAAAAATTTTAAAAGAAATGACAGTTTTAGACAGGGTATTTTTGGTTCAGAATGTGGTAGGTCTGGTAATGAACATTTAGCCCTGGCTCTGACTAGCTCAGGAGGGAGAAGAAATCGTAGAGGCACCTGCTCAGGGATTCTTCACAAGTGTTTCTTCCACATTTCAGTGTCTCATTTCAGTGTCTCAGGAAGGTGGAGGAGGGGAGGATGGGGGTGGGGGAGACAACTTCCATCCCGGAAGGGTGGGTAGGTGAAAGGGGAAGCGATGTACTTAGTCTTTTTTGTGGAAATGCTCTGGAAATAAGGCTTCCTGGGGATGCTCCCAGGTTAGGGCCTCAGGACCACATGTGCTTGGGGGTGGGGTGCAGAAAAAGGAAGTGGGGGGTGTCAGGGACATCAAGGTGTTCCCCACTTCCCTTCCAGCCTGCCTTCTCTTTATTCCAGTGTCAGGCTTGTGCTGGGCATCTGGGACACATCCGTGAGCAGCACACCATCAGATATGGAATAATAAACACGATGTTGTTAATGAGAGGGTAGTAAGTGTTACGGAAAAGTGGGGATGGGTTCAAGAGTGTGTAATTTCAGAGAGGGTGGTCGGGGTGGGCCTGGTTGAGCAGGTAACATTTAAGCAAAGGCTTGAAGGAGGGAGCCAGCCATGTTGATACCTGGGGTGCCAGTGGTTCAGGCAGGGGGAAACAGCCAGTGCAGAGGCCCTGAGGCAGGACAGTGCTGGAACAGCAGGGAGGCCTGTGTGGCTGAAGCAGAGTGAGTGAGATTGAAGGTGTTTGGAGACGAGGACAGAGAAGTGGTGAGGCTTAGATCACGTGGGGCTCTGGAGGCCTCAGGGAGGGCCTGATACCTCTCTAGACTGTGGGGAAATTGAGTCAGAAGCTCAGGATGGGTCATGAGTATATTTGCTTGGGTGGGATTATTTTCTTATCACGGAACTGTGGCTGCTGCTAGCAGATCTAAAGTGTGATTCCAGAAACAAAGGGCTCATGGGCCTTGTGGGTATTTGGTTTTGATGGAAGAGGTGCTTAAAAACAACGGCAACAAGTTTGGGGTTAGTAGATGCAAACTATTACATATAGTAAGGATAAAAAACAAGGTCCTGGGCTTCCCTGGTGGCGCAGTGGTTGAGAATCCGCCTGCCGATGCAGGGGACGCGGGTTCGTGCCCCGGTCCGGGAAGATCCCACATGCCGCGGAGCGCCTGGGCCCGTGAGCCACGGCCGCTGAGCCTGCGCGTCCGGAGCCTGTGCTCTGCAACGGGAGAGGCCACAACAGTGAGAGGCCCGCGTACCGCAAAAAAAACAAAAAAAACAAGGTCCTACCATATAGCACAGGGAACTATATTCAATATCCTGTGATAAACCATAATGGAAAAGAATATGAAAAAGAATGTATGCATGTGTGTAACTGAATCACTTTACTGTCCAGCAGAAATTAACACAACATTGTCAATCAACTACAATTCAGTTAAAAAGAACTACAGCAGCAGCGACAGCAACACAATAATAATAGCAGTTACGAACACATGAAGCCTTCCTATGTGCCAGGCCGCTTCCCTTCACGAGTTCGTCTCATTGTCACGACCTCACTGGAGATGCTAGGGCAGCAGAGAAAAGAGAGTCTGGAAGGAGGGGCTGGCTGAGGTCCAGCCACCGGGAAGGAGCCAAGACGGGGACTGGGGCCCAGGCCTTGTGTCAGACCTGATGTCATCACCACTGCTCCATCTATTTCCTCAAACAGAGAGGGCCTGACTGCCCACCTCCCACCCCCAAGCCCTGGTCTGACCCTCTGGAGGTTGGGCAATTCCAGGCTTCCCAGACCTACAGTCACTGCCCCTGGCCTGCACTTCTCCTTCTGGCCGGAAGAGAGACCAGCCTTGGACTGATGGACCAACACTGGCATTCACGTTCAAATTCCAGGAATTGCAGAATCAGTCCAGCAATGTGCCCAGAAGAAAACCCCAAATGAGGAGAGGGTCCCTTTGAAAGTTGAGTGGAAAGGTGGCTCTGGTGTTTGGGGCACCTGGAAAGACAGGGGTGCAAGACGCGGAGGGCCTCCGTGAAACAAGTCAGACCGAGAAAGACAACTATCATCTGATGTCACTCACATGTGGAATTTTTTTTTTTTTCGGCTGTGCCGTGAGGCGTGCAGATCCCAGTTTCCCAACCAGGGATTGAACCAGCGCCGCGCCCCGCCTCCCCGCGCCCCTGCATTGGAAGTGCGAAGTCCCAACCACTGGACTGCCAGGGAAGTCTCTCACACGTGGAATTTGAAAAAAAAAAAAAAATCACCAAATTCATAGAAAAAGGGAACAGATTGATGGTTGCCAGAAGCCAGGGGTGGGGTGTGTGTGAAGTGGGTGAAGGTGGTCAAAGTGTACAAACTTCCAGTTATAAAATAAATAGGTCCTGGGGAGGTAATGTACAGCATGGTGACTATAGTTAATAATAATACTGTGTCGTATATTTGAAAGCTGCTAGGAGAATAGATCTTAAAAGTTCTCATCACAAGGAAGAAAAATGATTTGTAATTATGTGTGGTGATGGATGTTAACTACACTTATTGTGGCGATCATTTTGCAGTATGTACAAATATGGAATCATTATGTTGTACACCTGAAACTAATATATAATGTTATATGTCAGTTACATCTCCATACAAAAATATTAAGGAAAAGTGGCCAAAGCCCTCTGTGGGTGCTCCGGGGGAAGAGAGGAACCTGCATGGAGACCTTGGCTGGGGGGTGGAGGTGGGAAGTTGGCTGTTCCCTTTCAGACTGGGCAGGGCCAGGTGTTGCTTGGAAATGCTTATTTTTGTTTTGTGGGCTGCGGCTCTGTAGGAGGCTACATTGGAGGGAAAGACTCTGAGGTTCAACAGCCTGAAAGATACAGGTCTGGGTGATCTAGAAGGCTCTACACCAAGAAGCTCTCCACAGCGTGGTGACTAAACATGGAGCCAGCCAGCCTGGGTTCAAATTGCCACTGCTACCATTACTAGATGTGTGACTTTTGGCAACTTGCTTAATCCCTCTGGGCTCCAATGGCTACATCAGTAAAGTAGAAATGATAATACTTCCCTCACAGGGTTGTTGGGAGCACCATTTGTTAAATAAATATGATTCTAGGATTCAGGCTCCACCCACACCACCCCTTCTCCCCACCCAGGGCTGTTGGAATGGATCCCAGAGAACGGAGCTCTTCTGTGCCATGAAGACATTTGTTTCTGGGAAGCTACAGCAATTAGAAAGAGCCAGGGATGATTGCAAAGTCACAGGGTACTCATTGATTCATTATCTATCTCCTGCTCCCAGTCAGAACATAAAATCCAGGGGAGTTAGGACTTTGCCCTTTGTTTTGTTACCCCAGCTCTAGGCCTTGGAACAGTCCTGGCACCCAGGACACTTCAGCTGAGGGAGTGAGAAGGCTGTGCGACAGTCTCAGGAGTCAGCTGGACTTGGTTCAAATCCCATCTCCAGGCACCTTCTTGCTGTGTGACTTGGGGCTTGTTACTTAACCTCTCTGGGCCTCAGATGCCTCATCTGTAAAACAGGAGGTTTTTTTTTTTAAAAGAAAAGGAGATAATGGATATAAAAGTGTCCAGTGTCCAGCATCCAGCAGGGGTAGGGTTAGTGTTAGTGTTTCCCATCACTATCATCATCATCGTCCTCCTCCTTCTGCACTGGGGGTTTATTCTGCATCCTTGGCCCATTGCTGTGGTCAGGGTATATCTTGTTAAATAGAACCACAGGCACACAGCGTGTCATTTAGGTGGTGTTATTGAGGGGATCAGGCCTCTCATCCTGAGGACCTGTTTTTCCCTGTAGTTAATGGACGCCCCCCCCCCCCAAGCAGGTAACAGAGTTCACACTCTAGGCAGGCCAGGAAAGGCCTGGTGAAGACAGAGGCCTGGCTAGTTTGGGGACAGTCTCCCACACCTCCAGGGGAAAGGCTGACCCATGTAATTGCAGGGTTGGGGAAACTCACCCGGGCTTCCACCTGGGCCACTGTCTGTAGGTGCCATTGCTTTGGTGCACCAGGCAGGTAGCATTGCCAGATAGAATAGAGAACGCCCAGTTAAATGTGAATTTCAGACCAAGGAGTGATTTTTTTTTTTTTTTTTTAGTTTAAGTATGTCTTGTACAATGCTGGGAATATATTACAAGTCTGCAACACTGCAACATTCGGGACATACTTACACTAAACAATTACTTGCTGTTTATCTGAAATTCAAATTTAACTGGGAGTCTTGTGTTTTAATTTGCTACATCTGGCAACTCTACCAAGGCCTCTCTCTGCCCCTGAATTCACCCCACTGCAGCTCTATCTTGGCAGCAGCAGAAGCAAAGGGCTTATTCAGGGCCAGAGCCCAGGCAAGGGCAGTGAGCTAAGATCCGAGCACGGGGAGGGCCTCACCTGTCCCTGGCCTCAGTTTCCCCATCTGTGTAACTCAGCA
>NW_006789814.1:2228116-2246875 GCF_000442215.2 Lipotes vexillifer
GGAAGAATCTTGGCTGCACAGGGCTTTTGCAGGGATGAATCGTGTGATGTGTGTGGGAAACATATTTTGGAAATGAAAAAGGTGTTATGGAAACATTAGTTACCAGAATTCATTGTTATGAATAACACAGACCAGTCAGTGGAGGCTGTTTCTGGCAACTGGTTTCCTTTTTTGAAAATTAGTTTTCCTAAACCAGCAATTTGTGTTTGTTCTTAAAATGTTAGAAAATGGGCTTCCCTGGTCGCACAGTGGTTGAGCATCCGCCTGCCGATGCAGGTACACGGGTTCGTGCCCCGGTCCGGGAAGATCCCACATGCCGCAGAGCGGCTGGGCCCGTGAGCCATGGCCGCTGAGCCTGCGCGTCTGGAGCCTGTGCTCCGCAACGGGAGAGGCCACAACAGTGAGAGGCCCGCGTTCCGCAAAAAAAAAAAAAAAAAAAAAAATTGGGTTGATGTCTTTTTGTTGTTGACTTGTAAGGGTGCTTTATAAAATCTGGATACTAGATCCTGATCAAATATATGATTTGCAAATATTTTCTCCCATTCTGTGGATTGTCTTTTCACTCTCTTGATACAGGCATACTTTATTTTGTGCTGCTTTGCTTTATTGTGCTTTGTGGACATAGCATTTTTTTTTTTAGAAATTGAAGGTTTGTGGCCACCCTGCGTTAAGCAAGTCTATTGAAGCCATTTTCTCAAGAGCATTTGCTTATTTTGTGTCTCTCTGTCACATTTTGGTAATTCCCAAAATATTTCAAACTTTTCCATTACTATTATATTTGTTATGGTGATCTGTGATCAGTGATCTTTGACGTTACTACTAAGACTAGCTGAAGACTCAGATGATGGTTAGCAGTTTTTAGCAATAAAGTATTTTAAATTAAGGTATGTAATTTTTTTTTTAGACATAATGCTATTGCACACAATAGACTATAGTAGCGTGTAAACATAACTTTAATATTCACTGGGAAACTAAAAAATTTGTGTGAGTCACTTTATTTCAATATTCACTTTGTTGTGGTGGTCTGGAACTGAACCCATAATATAGCCGAAGTATGCTGTTAGTGTGCTTTTATGCACAAAAGTTTTTAATCATGATGAAGTTCAATTTATCTATTTTTTCCTTTTGTTGCTTGTGCTTTTGATGTCATATTTGAGAAACCATTGCCTAATCCAAGATCATGAGGATTTACATTTTTGTTTCCTTCTAAGATTTTTATAGTTTTTCCATTTTGAATTCATTTTTTTCTATAGTGTGAGGTAGGGATCCAGCTTCATTGTTTGTTTGTTTTGCAGTATGCGGGTCTCTCACTGTTGTGGCCCCTCCTGTTGTGGAGCACAGGCTCCGGACACGCAGGCTCAGCGGCCATGGCTCACGGGCCCAGCCGCTCCACGGCATGTGGGATCTTCCCGGACCGGGGCACGAACCCGCGTCCCCTCCATCGGCAGGCGGACTCTCAACCACTGTGCCACCAGGGAAGCCCCAGCTTCATTGTTTTGCATGTGAATATCCAGTTGTTTCAGCACCACTTGCTGTAAAGACTCTTTTCCCATGGAACGGTCTTGATATCTTTCTCAAAAACCCATTGCCCACAGATGTATGGGTTTATATATGGAATCTCAATTTTGTTTCATTGGTTTAGATGTCTATTCTTATGCCCATAACACATGCTTTGATTACTGTAGCTTTGTACTGAATGATAACTTTTGAAATTAAGAAGTGTGAGTCCTCCGACTTTGTTCTTTTTCACAATTGTTTTGGTTATTGAGTCCCTTGCAATTCCATATGTATTTTAGTGTCTGCTTATCTATTTCTGCCAAAGAGGCAGTTGGGATTTAGATAGAGATTATATTGGATCTCTACATAAGTTTGGGGAGTATTACCATCCATGATGGTTAGTTTTATGTGTCAACTTGGCTAGGCTATAGTACCCAGTAATTCAAGTAAACGCTAATTTAGGTGTTGCTGTGAAGGTGTTTTGTAGATGTGGTTAACTTCTACAATTTCTACAGCTTTAAGGAGATTATTTAGGTCATTTGGGCCTTATCCAACCAGTTGAATGGCCTTAAGAGCAAAACTGAGGTTTCCCAGAAGAATTCCACCTATGGACTAGAGCTTCAGCTCCTGCTCAGGATTTTCGTATCTATCTCTCTATCTATATCTATGTATCTATGTGTCTGTGTATCTGTCTATCTCTGGTTCCATTTCTCTGATAGAACTCCGATATACCACATGAATATCTTCCCATTTATTTAGGTCTTCTTTAATTTCCTTCAGCAACATTCAATGAAGTCTTAAACTTCCTTAGTTAAACTGTTTTCTGCATTTTGTTTTTGTATTTTTCCTTGCTAGTGTATAGAAATGCCACTGATTTTTTAAATGTTGATCTGGTATCCTGCCACCTTACAGAACTTGTTTATTTGCACTAACAGTTTTTGTGGATTCCTTAGGATTTTCTATAAACAAGATGATGTCATCTACAAATAGAGATAGTTTTACTCTTTCCTTTCCAATCTGAATGCTTTTTATTTCTTTTTCTTGCCTACTTGGTCTGGTTAGAACTTCTAGTACAGTGTTGAATTAAAGTTGTGAAAGCAGACATCCTTGCTTGTACTTGATCTCAAGGGGGAAAGCATCCTGTCTTTCACCATGGAGATGATGTTTGCTGTGGGATTTTCATAGATGCTCCTTATCAGGTTGTGGAAATGTCTTTCTATTCCAAGTTTGTTGAGCGTCTTTATATCTTGAAAAGGTTTTGGATTTGGGGGACTTCCCTGGCGATCCAGTGGTTAAGACTCCGCACTTCCACTGCAGGGGGTGCGGGCTTGACCCCTGGTTGGGGAACTAACTAAGGTCCCACATGCCGTGTGGTATGGCCAAAAAATGAAAAAAAAAAAAAAAGGTTTTGGATTTTGTCATATGCTTTTTCTGTGTCTATTGATGACACAGAAAAAAGATGGTCATGTGGCTGGTTTACTTTTCTTCCCTTCTTGGAAGCATTGGGTTGGAAATTCCAACTCTGTGGTTTTTTCAGGGATCAGAAAAGGGTTACAGTTTTATAGCTCTCCCCAGAAATAACCACAAACTCACAGATGCAGTAAGTGTTTAGGACAGATGAGAAAACAAAACCAGCTCCTGTTGTGGCTCAGCAGTTGGGGGGTGAAAAACGAATGAAGATGACTTAGCAATGAGTAATAGAGAAGGAAATTCAGGTGTGCGATTGCTTTTCCTTCAGTAGAAAGGAAGAAGGAAGGAAGAGGATGGGGGAGAGGGAGGGAGGGAGGGAGGAAGGAAGGCTGTTTCCTTCAACATTTTGCTCTGACATATTTTCTGTAGGGCTCACCTCTTGCTATCAGTGGTCTGTGATACTCTGGGTTAACGTCAAGACATCAGGCGTTGGGCACAATCCAGCTTTTTCTATAGCTTTAAAACAAGAAAAGATTGGCATCACTAATAACATCTACGTGGCAACTTCTCATGCTGGGGAGAACTTTGAAATCCCCTCCTTTAATTGAGTAATACGTCCAGGGCTGGTAGTAATACGTGGCTGCTGGTAGCTGGGTCCACGTGGTGAAAGGTGGTAAGAGCTTTGGGCAGGGAAGAAGGGGACAGTTTGCTATAAGACATTGGGCAAGTCACTCTCTGCCTGGGTCTCAGTGTAAAGCGGGGGAGGGTTCCACCACCAGAGGAGTTCTGGGGTCCAGGTCTGTGAATCCGCAAGGGGGATTTTAGGCTCCCTGCCCAGGTTCCAGAATCATCAGCCGGTGATTCAGAAACAAAACCAGATAACCAACAAAAAAGCCCGACGAATTTCCGGCATTTCTCTAGGTGGCCACATTAGGGTTCCACCCATTCTCTAGGACTCTGTACTCTCAAAGCCACATCAGCTCATCAGTGCCCTGTAATGACTTCCCAGGGGGCCCTGCTGGATCAGGGCTGCTATTATTACTGTAGCAGCATAATGGGGGCTCTTGTCAGATATGCAGCACCTGTTTAGGGGCAGAGGGTTTTGCTGAAACAGTAGTTACTGATTTCCAGTTTTCCGTGATGGAGTGAGAAAGTACCTAGGGGCCAGGGGCCACCCTGGGGGCATACAAAGTACAATAGTTAGCAGATAGGGTAAGTTTTTTTTTTTTTTTAACATCTTTATTGGAGTATAATTGCTTTACAATGGTGTTAGTTTCTGCTTTATAACATAGGGTAAGTTTTATTTAATGCAATCTGTGTTAAATGCTTTGCCTGCATTAGCTCACCTAATTCTCCCGTAGATCTTGAGATATGCACTGTTACGCCCATTTTACAGATAAGAGACTGAGGCTCAGAGAAAGTGGGCACTTGGCCAAAGGCACATAGAGCATCTTGGGCTGTCTGGATGCGTCTGAATGTACAGAAATTTGTTATGGGGAGAGAAGGGCCGCCCTCCGGAGGGCAGGGAGCACTGGATCCCTTGGCGCGGGATCTGGAACTCGAGGGTGAGGTCCGCATAGTCTGAGGGTGGGGAAGAAGGAATGCCAGAGATGGGGGACCCATGCGAGCCAGGGAGAGCAGGGGGTGGAAATCAGGAGGAGAGATTCAAGGGTGTCCGGGCACGTGGCGGGGATCGACGAGCAGGGGCAGAATCCGAAAGGGGAGACACCAGTATGGGACGAGTGGGGTCTGGGCTGAAACTGGGGGTTCCAGGGAGTGAACGGGGTCTGGGGTGTAACCCGGGGTGTTTCGAGGGTAGTGGGAGATCGGAGGGGTGGAGGGGAAGGGCAGAAGCCGGAGGGTCGCAGGTCCCTGGCGGGCTCTCAGGCCCCGGTTAGCGGGCCCCGCAAGTGGCTGGGCGCGGGTCCCGACCGCGCGCGGAGGCGTGGAGAAGCCGGAAGCCGAAGCCGCAGCGTCCCGCCCCGGCCGGTCCAGCTCCCGCCCCCGCCGCCGGGAGCTCCTCCCCGCCGCCCGCCCGCCAGCCCGCCAGCCTGTACAGCCAGCTCAGACCTCCCGGCTCGACTGGCTGCGCGGGCGGCGGTGAGTGCAGCGCTGGAGGGCTGGCGGTCGGGGCGCGGGTGGGGGGCGCGGATGGGGGCGGGCAGCGGCCGGGGCGCGGATCGGGGGTACCCCGGGCCGGCGGTGGGGAGCGAGCGGGCTCCGTGCGGCGCGAGCACCTGCTCCGGGCTCCACGCGGGTCGTGGCGGCCGGGAACCCTAACGGGTCCCCGGGGTCGAGGTGGGGTGGAAGGCGTCGAGGTCCTGTCTCGATCTTCTGTGCGGGGCCGGTGAGGCCGGGTTTCCAGCCTCTCGACGCCTGTTCCCACTGCGGGACAGGCTGGTTCCGTTCCTGCTCTGCTAAGTGGGCAGATCGCCCGCGGATCGCGCGCGGTGGGGTCGTCCCGCCCCAACCTGAAAGCGCGCCCCTTCCTAACTCGCGGGGCTGCGTCCCCGGAGAGAACTCCCCGAGGCTTTTCAGGAAAGTCTCAACTCACTCTGGTGGCAGCTATCTCAAAGTTGAGATTTCCAGAATCATCAGCCGGTGATTCAGAAACAAAACCAAATAACAAACAAAAAAGCCCGAAGAATTTCCGGACGCTGGTCCCAGAAATTCGACTTCTAGGGGCCACGACATCGTTTTTCCCCTGACCCCGGGGGTTCCCCGCAGGATTCAGGCCGGCTCTCAGCCGGTGACTGTGTGGACACCCGAGGGCTTAGGGAGCCCCCAGCAGATGAAAATCCGGGACACAGGGCAAAGGGAGCCTGGGCCCTGGCTAGACGCCCCCTTCATGGGGGGGGGGGTAAGGTGGGCACCCTGTGAGTGCAGGGCTGGGCCGGGACCCCATCCACTGCCGGTGCTGGATGGATGCCAGTGGCACATGCCGGTGAGGTGGACCTCGCCCCTCCCTACCAAGACAAGCAGGTCGCCCCCTCCCCTCTGCTGTACAGGCCCCTGTCGATCTGGGCAGTGGGGTAGTTGTTGTGCCAGAAGCCCTTGGTCAGGGTCAGGGAGAGGAGGTGATGGGAAATGGGTGTATTCTGGAAGGGCTGTGCATTCCGGGGATCAGGCTAGCTGGTCTTTGAATAGTTTTCTGGTGGCTTTTGTGCTTCCGATAAGTGGGGCTGATGTCATTGCCTGTTGGACTGAGTTTTGGTGGCTGGGAAATCCAGTTTCTGGAAGCCACAGGACCTTCCCATCTTAGCCCATCAGGGTAGACTCTCCCACCGTCTTCCCAAGGGGAATAAATCCTTGGCCTGGTGAGCTGGCCCTGGTTCAGGCGCTGTCTGGAATGCAGGTTGGCCCTGCAGTTCCCCTGGGGCCCTTTTAAGGAAAGACATGGTTTGCATTAGTGTGTGCTTGACTGCCTCCCTTACCTTCTTGCTCCCACCCCAAGACGTCTCCGGGTGACTCTTTTAAAATGGGACTAACCTGGATGCTGTGTAGTGGGATGAGCTGGTATCTGGGACTCCACCAGCATGTTTGGTTTTATCACAATTGGCTCGGAGTCCAGAGAGCAGGTGACTTGCTCTACCTGGCATAGAATAACACCCATGCTGCACTTGGCTTACCTCTCAGCCAGTCCTTGCTCTGGAATGTAAATGTGCACCAGACTCTCTAAGAAACATCTATTGTAGATCTACAATGGGAGAGGTCCATCTTCCCTCTTTCCTGTTACTTTAAGGCATGAATAATACGTGCTTTTATTCAAATATGTAAAAGTATCCTTGTTGTAATGTTTTCGTGGATTAAGTGACTCGGTGATTGATCTGAGATGGAGAATCAATTTCTGAAGTCTCTAAAATACTAGATTGAAGTCATTTCGCTGCCTCTGGCGAGTAAACTTCCCTTTGTTCCTGTGGTCGCTTTTACGGGATAGCTGTGGGGAAATAAAGTGCTACCCTTGCCTTGTAAAGGACACAGAAGAAATGGCTCCCGGTCCTGAGGGGTTTATGCTGTGGGTGGAAAATGGAAACACACAAAGGTGAAAAGCCAATGCTCAGCAATGCCCTTGTGACTCTGGAAGGATTGAAAGGAATGGAAAGGAGGGAGCTGTGAGCTGGGGCCCAGGTTAGTCAGGAAGGAAGGTTTCATAGAAAAGCAGAGGCCTGAGTACATGTAGGAAGGTACATGTGGACTAGATGGGCAGCATTCCGAATGAGCAGAAGGGGCTCAGCAAAGCTTCGGAGGAGGCACAGACTAGCCCATAGTTGAGAACAGTAAAAGGGGAACCACTGAGAGCAAAGGAACCGGAAGGCCTAAGTTCATTTTCAAGGAGATAGGGCATGATTTGTTGCCATTACCCACAACCAGAGGTGCTATGGTGCCACTCTGAGAATGGGAGTATGCCATCAGGGACTTAAAATTCTCCCACCGAAGATGAATCAACCCCAGCTACAGTGACGGTGGAAAAAGCGAGATCTGACACGAAGTCCTAGAGTCTTGGCACGGTGACTTGTCTTTATTTGTGCTTTTACTGCAACAAAAATAGCTCAGTGGGCGAGGTGGTCCATCTCATGATGCAGATAAGTCCTCCTTAACCCTGCCATACTTCAGTACTGACGTGTTTATGGTGTCTTTGGTGCCCATTTGGCCCCCCTATGGCCTGTTCTGAACTTGACTGGTGTTTACTTATCTTAACATTGTTATTTGAGTTCTAAGTGGTACTTTCCCGGGTCCTCACAATTTAATCTTATTGTTTGCACTCTGGGCAGTCAGGATAACACTTTCGTAGCTAATGAGGTTGTCCCTTAGCCGCAGGTTATTTCAGTAGAAGAACTGTGTGTAGTTTCATAGGGTTTAAGACCTGGACAGAAGAAAGGAAATATCAAGGGTGTCTGTGTGGTGATTCCCTGTTCACCTCGTAGGTAGGAAGTTAATTCACCAAGATGGGAAAAGCCAGAGGCACTTTCTTCTTTGTGGGTGAAGAAGGTAACTTCAGGGAAAATGATGATGGAGAATCGAAGCTTACTTAGCTCATGGAGTTTTCGAATTGACAGTGTTCCTGGGGTAAATTTAAGAGCTTAGCATTGACTTGCCCTAACCTTGAGTCCAGGGAGGTTATTCATAAAAGCTGCATTGATAGCTTTTAAAGTTATGTAAAAAATAACAATATTACAGAAAGCGTGAAAGATAAAGAAGATTATCAGGTATAATTTCACCCTGTGAATGAAACAACTCGCATCTGTTTTCCTTATTTGGCAGTTTTATCTTTTGTCATATGGTGCCTGTGTTTTTATGAAGTTGTAATCAGGGTACGTATCATTTTGTCTCCTGATGTAGGTCCCATTAATGTTCTCATTGTGCTGTTTCATCAAAAACTATCATTCATGTGGAAACTGGGGGTGTGGTTTCACCAAGAATCCAGGGGGAAATTGCCCTCTCTGATTCTGGGGGAGCAGCCCAGCTCCCCAGTGGAAGGATTTTTCCATTCTACAGATCACTGTAATTTGTAGTTATGCCATCTTTGAACCTGGCTCTCAGATTGTGGTCACTTTATCTTTGACTTGTGAAACAGACTGAATTTAGAAGATGTCATTTGAAAACATGTCTCTGAAATCTTTCCCTGTGACCTTTGGTATTTTTTAACTGAGGGAGACCGAATCTGAATTTGTTTTGGGGTCCATTAGCCTAAGAACCTTAGTGTAATTTCTCACTTCCTTTCCCAAAGAGAGTTGGAGATCCCAATTTCCCCTTTTGTCTAAATTCTTCCTCCTTACTGACTGAGAGTTTAAGAAGCACCATTTGCCTGGGACGTTTTCTGGTGCCATATACGGGTTAAATTACATTACAGCAAACACAGCGTCACAGAAACTTTGTATTTTAAAGATTGCTAGCCAGTGGCCTTTAGTTTAAGAATTTTGGACAATATTTGATTGACTAAATGTAGAAGTCAGATAGTTCGTTAGGGTTTTTGAAATCAGATTTCACTTGTGCTCACATTATGGTAAAGAACATTTTTCTCTAGTGACTGTGAAAGACCAGCTCTCTTTGACCTCCTCAGCTGGTCCTCCACCTTGTGTACAAACTAGACTGTTTTCTTAGGGGACCTGACAATTTGCATGTGTGTGTGTGTCCTCCTTTTGCTGAAGGAATGCCTTTTTTTCCTGAGGAATGCCTTTTTTTCCTGGGGTCATTTCTGTGATGCACGTATACTCTGAGCAAGATTCTTTTCTGGGGCCGCACGGTGGGGGCAGAGAGTGGAATTGAATAGTCTTCCTCTTTTTCTTCCTGAAAGAGCTGATCTTAGAGGATTAAGTTGGTGGTGAAAAAGCTGCTTTATCTTCTCTCTGAAGGCTTTGCCCTTTTGTATGTTGATCTGATACCTAAATCTAGAAAACAGGAGGATATATTTTTAGAAGAGTTTATCACCTACCTGTGGTTAAAACCACTTTGTGAGAGTTTTAAAATCTATCTTAAGGGAGAGGGTATAGATTTGTGGCCGGGAATCAGTGTGCATTCAGCTGGAGCTGGAGGTTTGGAGATTCATTAAACTCTAAGGCCCATTTGCTTAAATATGGTGATATCTATCTATCTACCTACTTAAGTATCCATCCACTCATCCTCAGTGAGAAATAATAGAAACCCTGATCATCACCCCCGCCTCCAACCAAAATACACTTGAGGAAAAAAAAAAAAACTTAAAAAAGTAAACCTTAAAATTTTTTTGTTTTTGTTTTTAAAAACTGAACTTGAATGCTTTTGAGTGAGGCCTGCCTGCTCCAGTTCATCTTATAGTTTAATTTTAGATTTGCAGGAAAGTAGCAGTTAGTGCAGGCAGTTCTCATCTACCCCTCACCCAGTCCTCCCGACTAGCCCCCGCCCCCCCAACATCTTACATCATCACCACAGGACATTTGTCAAACTAGGAAACTGACATTGGTAGCTCACGGTTAATCACATTCCAGACGTTATTTGGAGCTCACCAGTGTTTCCGCCAATATCCCTTTTCTGTTCTAAGATCCCACCCACGGTACCGTACTGCATTTAATCACCCCATCTCCCAGTCTCCTCCGGTCTACTACGGTTTCTCAGTCTTTCCTTTCCTTGTTTTTCATGACTTTCTGGAGAGTGCTGGGCAGAGATTTTATAGAATTTCCCTCACATTGGGTTTGTCTGATGTTTTTCTCATGATTGCACTGGGGTTATGGGTTTGGGGGAAGAAGGCCTCAGAGATGAAGGGCTCTTTGCATCACAGGGGCTACATGATACCCAGGTGGCATTTGCTAAAGTTGTTAACCTTTGTCTCTAGGTTAAGGTGGTGTTTGCCAGCTTTCCCCATTGTAGATAGTTAGTCTTTTTCTTTTTTCCTAGACTATTCTTTAAAAGCAAGATACTAAATCCAGCCCACACCTAGATTAATCTCTACCTCCTGGAGGGAGGGGGCTTCTACACATATCATTTGGAATTCTTCTGTAAGGAAGATTTGTCTTTATTTAGGAAATATTTCTCTAGTTATAAGTAAGTACTCGGGATGTAAATGTATAATAAAGGTAATTAATATGGCTGTACCTTATAAATGAAACTTATTAAGAAAGTAAATCCTAAGAGTTCTCATCGCAAGGAAAAGAATTTTTTTCCTATTTCTTTAGTGTTGAATCTTTATGAGAGGATGGCTGTTCACTGAACTACTGTGGTAATCATTTCGTGATGTATGTAAGGCAAATCATTATGTTGTACACCTTAAACTTACACAGTGCTGTATGTCAGTTATATCTCAAACTGGAAAAGAAAACTACCCCCCAAAAATACACTCCTTCAAAGAGCGTACACTATAGATTCCCCCATCGTATATGGGATATATATACGCCATATGTGCGCATGAAATCTCAGCTCTGCCAGGAGGTTGTCTGTGCATTGCTTTCGCTAAAGCTCTGGGGGATCCAGAGAAATATGGAAGATAGCCCTTCCCTGGAGGGGTGTAATGCAGTCCAGTTAGGGAAACAGAATCTAATTTGCAGACAGGAAGCAATTAGGACACAGGGGGAAGGCTTCTGTCATCCAGGGCTGGGTTGTATAGGATAGGCAAGGGGAAGCGGGGCATGCCTTAAAAGACTGCAGTAGCTAATGGTTACCACCCTGTTCTCACCTTAAGTCTTGCTGAAGGCAAGACTGTTGTATAATTTTCAAAGGTATGACAGTTATAAAACCTACAGTCATCTGGACTATGGCCAGAATTGAGAAAATAAGCAAATAGGAGTCTCCCAAGTAACGCAGGTATTTATCATCAAGATAAATGCCCAAGCTTGTTTACTTTTCTCATGGGAGGCACCGAAGGAAACTAGTAATTCTTACTTTACACAGAGTTCTTACACACTGGGTTCTGGTTTTCCAGTCCTCGGAAGCTTTGAAGCAGCAAATGGAGGAGTAGGATGGGGGCCGCCAGCAGCCTGGGGTATCACAGAACCACAAGATGCTGACACAAGCATTTCCCTTCCTCCCTCCCTCCCTCCTTCCCTCCCTCCCTCCCTCCCTCCCTTCCTTCCTTCCTTCCTTCCTTCCTTCCTTCCTTCCTTCCTTCCTTCCTTCCAATCCTCCTTCCCTCCCTCTCTTTCTCTCTCTCTTCCTTTCTTTCTTGCCTTTAAGAAGGCAGAGAGAAATAATAGGGGATCATTTTAGAAAATGGTTAAGAGATTTTCAGGGGAGAGATATTGAAAAAGGGGCCTCGATCAGAATGAAGCAACACCAGAAGTTATGAGACTGGAGTTTTTGTTGTGTTGAGACGTGATCTGGGGAGAGGACCCCTTGGCTACGGGCCTTTGGGCCTTTGATGTGTGTTTATACTGACGGGGAGTTGTTGGATGGCTTCTGCTGTGGTTGCTTTCTCCTGGTATTCTAGGTTTTGAGGCTTATTTTTAGAATCTGAATTCTCCCTGGCAGGGGTTGAAAACTTTGGGGGGCTTTTCAAGTCGCTTTTGGGCTGCTGGTTAATGAAACAGAACCTGCATGGGGGTCCCTCCCCAGAAGGTCCAGCCTGGTAGCCTGGTCCCCACCTCACCTGGGCCAGGCTCTTTGTTGTTTTTTTTTTCCTTGGCCGTGCTGTGCGGCATTCGGGATCTTAGTTCCCCGACCAGGGATAGGACCTGCTCCCCTTGCAGTGGAAGCGCAGAGTCTTAACCACTGGACCGCCAGGGAAGTCCCAGGGCCAGGCTCTTGATGTCGAAGGTGCACCTGTAACCCGACCCCACCCTCCTGACCAACCACTGCTCACGCCCCCACAGGACACAGGTGTGCCTGCCTCTGTGTCTTCTGCCACACTGTTCACCCCCCTCCTGTTCTGCCCTCGCCTGTGTTCCTCTCTTGTCTTAGACCCTCCACTTGCCTTAGAATCTGGGCTCAGTTTCCCCTTTGTGTTTGCTCCCATATCTCCCCATGTTGGTTAACTTTGCCTCCCTAAATGGGTTCCTTATGCCCAGTGAGGGAGGGTCCATGCCTCCCTAATCCCACATCCGCCATCAGCCTTCAGAACCTCCTGCCTGAAAAATGGATCATAGCGTAAAATGTGAAGAGAAGAATTTTATTTTGGCCAATAGGATGTTGTTAGTACAGATTTGGGGCTGATAATAGCAGAAACGGTGGAGTGCACATCTTTTCACCAAAGAGAAGTAATCGGTAACTTTAATGATACCGTCATTTCACCCAGAGGTGGGAGGACAAGAGAGACCAACCTGGGGAGGGCAAATATGGGTTTGCAGAAGAGGCTCTTTTTCCCCATTAAAAAAAAAAGAAGAAGTCTTGGGACTTCTTTGGTGGCGCAGTGGTTACGAATCCACCTGCCAATGCAGGGGACATGGATTCAAGCCCTGGTCCAGGAAGATCCCACATGCCATTTGCAGAGCAACTAAGCCCGTGCACCACAACTACTGAGGCTGTGTTCTAGAGCCCGTGAGCCACAACGACTGAGCCTGCGTGCCACAACTACTGAAGCCCGCGCGCCTAGAGCCTGTGCTCCACAGCAAGAGAAGCCACCGCCGTGAGAAGCGCACGCACCACCATGAAGAGTAGCCCCTGCTCGCCACAACAAGAGAAAGCCTGTGCACAGCAACGAAGACCCAATGCCGCCAAAAAAAATAAATAAATAAAATAAATTTATTAAAATAAAAGGTTTAATGTATTTTATTTTAAATTTCATTAATTTTAAAACTTATTTTATTATAAATACATCATAATTTATATAAATAATTAAATTATAATTAATAGATTATAGAACTGTAAATTTTTAAAGTTATAAATATGTTTCACTTATTAATTTTTTCTTAATTTAATTTTTTGATTTTGTAATCTTGCTATGGCTCAATATACAAAAGATCAACTTAGGGTATAAGAGTGAAAAGCATTCATCTGGCTGCATCCCCCAGTGCACCTCCCCCCTCTGCTTACAGGCAACCACTGTTACCAGTTTCTTTGTTTCTTTTTTTCTTCTTTTCTTTTTTTTTTCTTCCTTTTGGCCACATCATGCAGCAGTGAAAGCGCTGAGTTCTAATCACTGGACCGCCAGGGAATTCCCAGTTATCAGTTTCTTGTGTATCCATTTGGAGGCATTTTATGCATATTTTACAAAGAAATACATATACCCTTCGTTGTACCCAAATGATGGCCTATGACAATAAACATCATTTGGGCTTTTGTCATGCACTGACACATCTCAGAGATAACTGCGTTTCTGCACATAAAATTCCTCATTCTGTCTTTTTTTTGTGGCTGCGTTGGGTCTTCGCTGCTGCACGCGGGCTCTCTAGTTGCGGTGAGCTGGGGCTACCCTTGGTTGTGGTGCGCGGGCTTCTCATTGTGGTGGCTTCTCTTGTTGCGGAACACGGGCTCTTGGGCACGTGGGCTCAGTAGTTGTGGCACACGGGTTTAGCTGCTCCGCGGCATGTGGGGTCTTCCTGGACCAGGGCTCGAACCCGTGTCCCCTGCATTGGCAGGCGGATTCTTAACCACTGCGCCACCAGGGAAGCCCCTTCATTCTGACTTGATGGTTGCATACTATTCCCTTGTGTGGATGCGCTGTAACTGGTCCACCCAGGCCTCTGCTGATGGACAATTAGGTGGTTTCTGGCAACATTGCAGTGAGTACCCTTGTGTGCTCATCATTTTGTCACTGCACCCAGGCATGGGGTCGGCTCTGATACAGATTCCTAGAGGAGGAATTGCTGGGTTAAAGGACTCATGCGTGTTACATTTTGGTAGATGCTTCTGTTGTGTGAGACTCAGGTTACCTTCCTACCGGCTCTGGGAGAGAGGCCTGTTCATCCACATCCAGGCCAGCTCTGTGTACAATCAAACATTCTGCTCTTTGCCAGGGTGAAAATGGCAAATCTAATGATGGGTGAAAAAGATCTTGGTATCAGTTGTGGACTTTTTTAAACACAGACCTTTCATTTTATTTATTTATTTATTTATTTGACGTATAATCGATTTACAATGTGTTAGTTTCTGGCGTATGACAAAGTGATTCAGTTATACATATATATATACATATTCTTTTTCATTATGGTTTATTACAGGATATTGAATATAGGTCCCTGTGCTGTACAGTAGGTCCTTGTTAATTATCTGTTTTGTGTATATTAGTGTGTACCTGCTAATCCCAAACTCCTAATTTATCCCTCCCCACCTTCCCCCTTTGGTAACCATAAGTTTGTTATCTCTGTCTATCAAACCTTTCATTTTAGAATAGTTTTAGATATACAGGAAAGTTGCAGAGCTGGTGCAGAAGTGCCATATGCTCCATCCAGCCTCCCCTACTGTTAGCATCTTACATCATCAGGGTGTATTCGCCACAACTAACAATCTGACATTGAGTGTCACCAGTTTTTCCCCTGGATTCCATTCCAGGGTCCAATCCAGGATCCTACCTTTTGTTCGGTTGTCACCTGTCATTCTCCTTTGGTCTGTGACAGTTTCTCAAGCTTTCCTTTTTCCATGACCTTGGCTGTTTTGAGTTCTGGCCTGGTCCCCTGTAGAAAGTCGCCCAGTTTCGGTTTGTCTGAGGTTTTCTTGTGATGAGCCTGGGGTCAGGGGTTTTGGGGAGCAAAACCACCAAGCCAGAGTGCCCTTTTCACTCCGTCAGATCAGCAGGTGCGTGCTGTCCACATGACTCCTCACTGATGACATTAAGCTTGACCATCTATCTCTGAGTCGCTTTAACTGCATCTCCCTGCTTTAGAGAGAGACAAGCATCTTTCTGTATGAAGACTGGCTTGGCCAGGGTGGGGTGGGGTGGGGGGGAGCTGTCCAGGGGTGGGTTGTGGTTAGCATGATGGGTGTGGGGTTGAGGAGTTCGGGGGACCGTGGGCATTGCATGCAGACTCCCGAGTCCCCGGGGACCTGCTGTGGACGGGCTGACGGGGAGGCACAGCCCCTGAAGGTAGAGGTGCAGGGCCAGGCCAGTGAGGCAGTCCTTCCAGAGGAGATGCCAGCAGCCTTGGGAGAAGAGGACAGGAAACGGGAAGTGGGCTTGGAGGGGTCATGGCCAAGGGAGGAAGGAGGCTGGTGGTCAGGGGTGAATCCGTGGACACGGAAGAGAAGCAGGGAGCCAGAGGGGCTGAGGACCCAGGCTGAGGGAAGAGAGGGGTTTTGGGTTTTACCTTTTTTTTCACTTTTTTTTTTTTTTTTTTTTTTTGCGGTCCGGGGGCCTCTCACTGTTGTGGCCTCTCCCGTTGTGGAGCGCAGGCTCCGGACGCGCAGGCTCAGCGGCCATGGCTCACGGGCCCAGCCGCTCCGCGGCATGTGGGGTCTTCCCAGACCGGGGCACGAACCCGTGTCCCCTGCATCGGCAGGCGGACTCCCAACCACTGCGCCACCAGGGAAGCCCTGGTTTTTACCTTTTAATAAGGAAAGATTTGAACCAGCCTAGAGATCAGGAGAGAAGCCAGCTGAGAGGGCAGGGTTGGCAGGAGGGGTCATTGTTGGAGCAAAGTCCCCCGGACGTGGCGGGGCGTGGCGGGGTGGCCACACTCGTGGGCTTTAAGTGGAGTTTGAACCAGAGAATGACTCCTTCAGTACCGAGGGTGGGTGGACAGATGCCTGGGAGCTGGGGTGGGAGGTTGAGGGGCTCAGGTCTCTGATGGGGGGCACCCACCATGGGAGGGGGAGAGCCCCTTGGGAGTCTGCAGGGCCAGAGGGGTATTGGGCAACCTAGCTAGGAGGGGGCAGGTTTGTTTGCTCTGGCTGCTGTAACAAATTACAAGCCTAGTAGCTGAAATAACACGTTTATTATCCTACAGTCTGGAGCTCAGAAGTCCAAAATGGGTGTCACTGGGTGACCCTCAAGGTGCTGCATTCCTCCTCGAGGCTCTAGGCCGGAATCCATCTAGCATCCGCCTGCATGTCTTGGTTCATGGCTCCATGGGCCAATTTCAAAGCCAATGGGCCTCTTCTCTCTTTCAGGCCCTCCTGCTTCCCTATTCTAAGGACCCTTGTGTTTGCCTCAGGCCCACCTGGATCATCTCCTCATCTCAAGGGCCTTAACTTCATCACAGCTGCAGAGTCCCTTTTGCCATTTAAGGCACGTTCTGGGGATTAGGGTGTGGACAGCTTTAAGGGGCATTATTCTGTCTATGCACTGCAGGCGGGGCTGGGAGGGTCAGACTGTAGGGGGTTTGGACAAACAAGTAAAGGCGTGAAGGTAGAGGCCTCAGAACAGGGACACGTGGTGTGATGGGGTCTGTGCTTGGGTCCTCCTGCCTCCTGGCAGTGAGACCTCTTGTATCACTGAGGGCAAGTGACCCCCTCCCCGGATTTTACTCTGCCTCCCTGTAAGTAATTAGAACTAATGCTTTCGTAGTGACCCACGTGCCCAGTGTTCTGGGCACATCCAACTTGCAACACTGTGAAGGTGTGGGTACGATTGTTAGCCCATTTTCTGGATGAGGAAACCAAGGCACAGAGAAATGAAGCAACTCACCCAAGTTCACACAGCCTAGACATGGCAGAGTTGGGATTTGAACCAAGGAAGTTTGGTCCCAGTTACTGCTGTTAAACATTCAACCTACCTTAAAATCCTATCGTCTTAATTTTCTTTGGGCCTTTTTTGTTCCCTTCTCCGTGCCCCGTCTGCTCACATTCTTCCATGTCTTCTCTTTTCTCCAAATCACTTTCGGGTATTCA
Source organism: Lipotes vexillifer (assembly GCF_000442215.2). Classification (NCBI taxonomy): domain Eukaryota; kingdom Metazoa; phylum Chordata; class Mammalia; order Artiodactyla; family Lipotidae; genus Lipotes; species Lipotes vexillifer. The sequence continues at coordinate 2,245,193 of NW_006789814.1, forward strand.
GCAGGCCAGGTCGTGGTCCACGTCATTCCTACTGACCCCTGAGAGGTGTGTGGTGCCCGCCCATGCTTGTAAATGACAGGCAACACACACAGGTGTTTCTGAAGACCCCACATGCAACCGTATCTTGGGTACCAGGCAGAGACATCCCACCTGTAACATTTCTGAGCTCAGTGGCCATGGCCTTGCTTCTCCACCAGGTCAGTTCCTGATCAGAGTCGCCTGTGAAGCCCATGTGTCTCGTACAATTGCCCAAGGAGAATTCTCAGCATCGGGCATTAACTCTCTGTCCTCCTCCTCCTTTGCTTTTGGACCCTGCCTGCCTGTCGGTCATTTCACCAGAAAGGATTGGGAGTGGGGAGAAAAAAAATCACCCGAGACTCCTTAAGCCCCTCATCTGCCAAGAGTCCCCCTTCCATCCATGCTGGTTATAGGTAAGCACTGAGGGTGGAGATGCTACAAAGGTGTGAACTCCGTCCCCCCCGCTTCCTGTCCACACGTGTCAGCAGCAGTTGCTAATGTTTATGGCATCTTGGGGTAGAAGCTCGTTAGAGCCTCTGAATTTTCTTGACACCCATGAAAAAAGATTGTCATTTTTGGAGAATGGTTGACACACCATCCATATAGAACAAGTGGCTTCAGAGCCATGCCAAGGACCAGGTGATGAACATGGAGTGACAGGTGTTACTGGGTTTGGGCTGGTGGCAGCGAGGAGCCTGCTCATAAGTTCAGATCTTGGACGATGGTGCAGCCGCAGGAAGCACCTCCTTCTTGCTCTCTTCTGAAACCCCAACAAGAGCCAGCAGTGGTTGTCGGCAAAATTCAGGGGCGCCTTCTGCAGAGCCCGGGGGCGAGCAGCCTCAGAAACTTGCATCAGAGTAAAAATGAACCGATCTTGAAGTTTAGAGGCTGTGGCTTTTTTTGTCTCTGATTTTGTCTTGTTTGTGTTTACTTGCCTCCACACTTCCCTTTTCAAGTTCTTTCCACCCACATCTTTTTTTTTTCCCCAAAGGGTGTGAGGAGAGCTCTTCTTTCTTTTTTTTCTTTAATTAATTAATTAACTTATTTATGTATTTATTTTTGGCTGTGTTGCGTCTTCATTGCTGCGCGTGGGCTTTCTCTAGTTGCGGTGAGCGGGGGCTACTCTTCGTTGCAGTGCATGGTCTTCTCATTGTGGTGGTTTCTCTTGCTGTGGAGCACGGGCTCTAGGTGTGCGGGCTTCAGTAGTTGTGGCTTGCACCCTCAGTAGTTGTGGCTCGCAGGCTCTAGAGCACAGGCTCAGTAGTTGTGGCACACGGGCTTAGTTGCTCCATGGCACTGTGGGATCTTCCTGGACCAGGGCTCAAACCCGTATCCCCTGCACTGGCAGGCGGATTCTTAACCATTGCGCCACCAGGGAAGCCCCTCCACCCACACCTTGATCTTCTGTCTGGACATCACAGACCCTGCTGAGAAATACCATTCTCCCCAGGGAATTCTGGAGGAAACAAAGGATTCCAGACCAATTAAGTGATTCCGGTTCTGGAGCATATTTGGCCAAATCCTCATGTTACCTTGAGCTGAACTGCGAGGCCATCTGTTAGAGGCCTGTTGTTAGTAACATCTTCCTATTATTAAAAAAAACTTCATTTTTGTCAGATTCTAAGTTGAGGCTCTTAGGGAAAAACACTCCCATTTATGTCTGGA
>NW_006789814.1:2246885-2272785 GCF_000442215.2 Lipotes vexillifer
ATGTCTGCTTCCAAATCTTGGTGCCATCCAAGATGGGTCTTGGTGTCCTTTTTACACACAGGTATCATTTTCTCCACACATTTGTGGAAATATCGGGGTGACCAAATTGTCTTGGTCTTTGCCAGGGACTTTCCCAATTTAGGTATCAAAAATCCTGTATCTGGGAAAATCCCTCTGCCCTGGGCGAACTGGGACAGTAGGTTACCCTATGAAGCACCCATGATGTTTTGAGCTTAGTTCTAGGTGCTGGGGGTGCAGATTTTAATAATTTCAATCCCTGCCCTTAAAGGGCCCACAGACTGGTTAGGAAGACATCTTAGACGAGAAAGGTGCCCTTTGACAAGTACAGCAGAGAAACATATGTTAATGACAGCTAGCATGTGCTGAGGGCATACGTGTCTCTCGTTGCTCTGGGTCCTTTTCTCAAGTGGATTCGTTTAATCCTCCCAAGAGCCTCATGAGGAAGAAGCTGCCAGTGTGCTCATTTTACAGATGGGAAAACTGAGGCACCAAAGTCATGCCCAGGGGAACTTTGATGCAACCACAGGCTGTCTGGCTCCAGACCCTGCACCCTTGATTTCTGCACTGTGTAGAGAGAGGTTCGGGAGGAATTAGTGCTCCTCTGGGAAAGCCAGAGATCAGCTCTTGGAGAAGGTGACAGCCAAGCAGGGATGTGATGGGTGAGAGGAATTTGCAAACCCATAGGGAAGGAAGGAAACGGGGGGGCAAAGAGGAAAGAGCATGCTTGGGGCATGTTTGGGGACATCCAAGCCAGGCTGCAGACACATCAATTTGCAACTGTGGTGGGAGGTGAAGTGAGAGGCAGGGTGGGGAGTTAGGGGGGTTCGGCATGTCCTGGGAACCCCCTCCATCCCAGGCAACTCAGGACCTTAGGTCACCTTAGTCGGGGACACGTTGGCCGGTGTCAGAAAGACCCCAGTGGTCTCAATTTTAGGTAAACGGGCCACTGAATGCATTGAACTAAGGCCTAGTGGTGGATTTGGAGACTCAAATTGCAGGCCTTGGCTTGTGATATGGGGACGATAGATAAAGATTTCTAGCACTGCCTTTTTCTTTCTTTCTTTTTTTCTTTTTATTAAGGTAACATTCACCAAACATAAAATTCACCATTTGAAAGTGTGCACTTCAGTGGCAAGTAGTACATTCATAGTGTTTTGCAACCATCGCCTCCATCCAGTTCCAGAACATTTTCATCACCCTAAAAAGAAACTCCGTACCTGTTTCCTCCCAGTACCCTCCCCTCCCCACCCCCAGCTCCTGCACCATTAATTGGTTTTCTGTCTCTTGATTTACCTATCCTGGACATTTCGTATAAATGGATGGAATCATACAATGATTTCGCGTCTGGCTTCTCTCACTTAGGATCATGTTTTCGTGGTTCATCCCAGCGATGTTTTGGAACCGCTGTATCAGTGATCGAGCTGGTCGGCCAGCCATCTCTAGGCTTCCCGGAAGTCAGCCCCCTGCCTCTGAATTTAGGATTCCAGGCAAACGCTGCCAGGCTGGGACCCCAAGTTATCCAGTGAACACCGGTGCAGGCTCAGCCTGAGTACGATGACTCCCAGAGCTTGTGTGAGGGCCCGGAATAGCAGCTCCACCGGGGTGTTTCCGGGAATTCTAAGACTGTTTAGGCCGAGTTTTTTTAGGAACAAATCTGTTGCTGAAAGTGACTTGGAGTTTTTTCCTGTGTCTCGAGGTTTCAGGATCAATTCATTAATCTCAGCTCAAGGCGTGAAGATCACTGTGCCCACCGGCGTGGCTTCTCTCCAGGATTTTGAGGGCTTTTTGCGACAGTCTTTCAACAGCGATATTAAAAAGCCTGCTCTGAGACTCGGTTGGCATGGCCTTTGCCTTTTCTTCCCTGGGAGCTGCAGCAGGTGGCAGAGATATCCCAGCCTCCCACTGCTGCTTGAAGCAAATGCGGCATCTCAGAAGTTCTGAGATCTCCCCTTCGTTGCTTGTGTTCCCCAGATGAGCAGGAATTGCTCTGTGGATATCTAACTTTGGCTGATCACTGACCTCCCGGACCCCTGATTCTCGTTAAAGAAGTCGATCGTTTTGAACTGCAAAGTGCTCATGACAAAATTAGTTGGAGTCCATAATGGGCAGGTAGTTTTTAAAATCTTGTCTTGGGTGTGTGGTGTGAAAGTCTGTGTATATGCATCTTCACGGGTGTTAGGAAGGCAGAGAGAAAGGGGGTGACCTGTCGCCTCGGGCTCAGATATGTTGCTTCCACTGGGAATTGATTTTCCTTTCACATTTCATTGTGGGGGGGCAAAGTGTGCAAGACGAGTTGCTGATTGTGTCTGGATCTCCCAGCCTGGGAGGTATTTTGATGAGTTCTAAAGAGCTCCAGAGTCTGAGGGGCATGGGTTCAAACCACTCCATCTGTGTAAATTTGGATAAGCCGCTCAACCTCTCTGGGCCCCAGTTTTTTCATCTGTGAATCGGGTTGATGACAACAATAATTTCTGACTCAATGGTGTGGGAATGACATGGGATGATGCATGTAAGGGCGTGAATTACAGGGCCCGCTGCGGTAAAGTTAAGAGCCCGTTACGGTTCATCTTAATGCAGTTGTGAATCTGGGGTGGGGTGCGGAGTAGCAGTTGTGAGATGAGTAGTAGATTCTGATCAGGCCAGGACCTCTGGACTCTGAGATGCCAAAATAAGGCGTAAACAGTCTTTGGAACCCCTGAGCACCCTTTACTTTCTTCCTGGAGTGAGAACCCAGCAGATTCAAGACCCAGAGGAGTGATGGGTGGAGGAGGAAGTGGATGCCAGCCCAGCCCTGCTTGGCCCCAGTACAACAGAAGGGAGTGTCCCTCCGTCTGATCACCCTACCCCTGTCCACCTCCCTCCCTTGTGGCTCATGAGATTAAGTTGCGAGAGGGCTGGGCATGCCTGGAAAAGGACATGCAGATGTAAGGGATCCTAGGACTTGGTCCGTAAAAGGTTAAAAACTGAGTTCGGACAATTGCATTTATGACACCAAGAAAGGAGGAGTCATATTTTAGAAATACTCAATGAATAAATGTGGGTGATTGGCGAAACTCATTGGGCCCAACTACCTCTTTCCAAACAGTGAGTTCTCACTGGGGATCCAAGGGAATGAAAATTGGTTCTTGGGGGAGGGGAGAGGTGAAAAAAATCTGAAATATTACAGTGGTGTGTGGCCCTCCAAAACTCAACCCTGCCCAACAAAATCTTATTTCTTAGTATTTAATTTTTCTTGTTAGGTAGAAATTAAATTATATTCAAGTTAATTAATTGAATTTAAATATAATTTAATTTTTTTCCTTGGGGGCCAGGGGTAGGAGGGGAGGGAGGGAGGCAGCTGTAATGAAAACAAGATTGGGAAATCCTGTTTTATACTGGGTTCAGTGAATGAGCTACTCCCAGACTCATTCCCGTAGGCCCGCCCGGGAATAAATATCCGTGTAGCCCTCACTGCCCATTTAAGAGAATATCTTTCACCCAGCGAATCGTTGTCTTAGAACAAGGGATGTTTTCAGCTAGGGACCCCAGACTTCCAATTGGCATATTTACGGATGAGAGAGTGGGGCCTAGGATCATGCAGCTGGTCATGGGCCAACTTCCAAGTCCAAGCCTGGTTCTTTTTTATTTAGTTATTTACTGATTGATTGATTGATTGATTGATTGATTGATTGGCTGTGTTGGGTCTTTGTTGCTGCATGTGGGCTTTCTCTAGTTGCGGCGAGCGGGGGCTACTCTGTTGCCGTGCGCTGGCTTCTCATTGCGGTGACTTCACTTGTTGCGGAGCACGGGCTCTAGACGCACAGGCTTCAGTAGTTGTGGCACGCGGGCTTCAGTAGTTGTGGCTCGTGGGCTCTAGAGCGCTGGCTCAGTAGTTGTGGCGCATGGGCTTAGTTGCTCTGCGGCATGTGGGGTCTTCCTGGACCAGGGATCGAACCCGTGTCCCTTGCATTGGCAGGCGGATTCTTAACCACTGCGCCACCAGGGAAGCCCAGCCTTGTTCTTCTTGCATCAGGAATGCATCTCTTCATGCATCAGAAATGCCTCCTTTTCCTTTTCTGTAACCAATGGTCACGATTTGGCTACCTAACATTTGGCCCCAGTGCAGCATGGAAAGGCAGGGCCTCTGGTTCGAGAAGTATTTGGAATTTCAAGATGTCGGCAGCATTCAGTGGAGCTTGGGGGGCCCTTCTGCATGTAGGGCTCCGTGGGCCTACACGGGTCACATGCCTGTGAGGTCAGCCCTGGTCAAATTTTCCATATTTAAAAAAAGGGGTTTGGAATGCCTCTCTCTGCATTTGGAAGGAGCTAATAAGAGTCATTATGAGATGGTGGAAACAGAAATCTCCAGCCCTTAGCATTTCCTCGATTCCTGCGGGGGCAGGTGGAAGGTGGGTGGAGAATCGCCTTCAACGTGTCCTTTTCAATAGACAGTCGAGAAAAGCCACTCTCAGGGACTTAATAAGAAAGTTAAACAACTGGGGAGGGAGGAGGGAGACCCCCTTGTTTGTTCCTTTATCTCCCCCCACAAAGCTCCCTGTAACTGTGGCAACCTGGGTTCTGCAGAGGCTGCACCCCAGCCACCCAGGGCCACCAAAGGATTCTCAAGGCTATGCTTTTACGTGGTAAAACTGTGGCTTTTCTGTTTTGTTAAACTCAGAGACACTTTCCTGTGGTTTCCAGTTTGTCCCAGAAAACCGGGTCACAAGTATTAGATGGAATTGTGCTAGTGCCTCAGCACATAGGCGGCGGCTCTGGAGGGATGCAGGGTTCTCTGCCGACAGTGGAGTGTGTCTGTGTGTCTGCGTCCACATGTGTGTCTGCCCTTAAGAATTTCACATGGTGGGGGTGAGGAGGGGAGTGTGGAGGCCAGTTGAGCAAATCCTTTCTGGAAGGGTGGCTTAGTGGCTGGCTAGGTGGGCCTCCTGCCCCTGGGGGAAACCAAATTAAAAAGAAATGGGGGTGGGGAGAGAAAAGAAAAAAGAGGGAGAGAAATGGGATTGACTGAAGTGGCATTTCCTGGCCTGGGGCCTGGGGGAAGGCAAGCTGTGGAATTTATTTAGAAAGCTTTCAAAGCAGCTGGTTATATGTTTTCTTTCCCTCCCTCCCTCCCTCCCTCCCTTCCTTCCTTCCTCCTTCCTTCCTTCCTCCTTCCTTCCTTTCCTTAAACCATTCTAGACTGTTGCTCTTGTTCTTTTCAGAATTATGAGCGTGTTTATGTGGCTGTTTGATCCAAAAGCAATGTTCCCAAGAGTGTCCTGAAGTTCCAGAAAATAGGATGTGACCACAAGAAAGATGATGATGGTCAATTAAAACAGGGGCAGTGGTGGGTAGACATTAATTTCCAGAACCAGAAGCTCAGGCCCTTCCTTCCTTTAGATGTCTTGGCAAGAACCCCACCTCCCCCCAGCTTCCTAACACCTGTGTGTTCGCTCTCAGCCGCACAATGAACAATCTCTGTTTCTTCCCTTTTGGAGGAGAGAGGCAATGGTTTGACCCGAACTATCTGCAGAATTGGGGGCACCCCAATACCTTCTGTTTCCCCTCCCCAAGCACTCCGTTTGCAACCACAGCAAACTGTGCTATTTTAGGCTTTCTGGACGCATGGTGCTTTCTGCTCTTGTGGGGTTTTTTATATGACTCAGTTTTCATAATAAATCGTGTTGGCAGCTCTGGGTCTGCCTTTCCTGAGACAGGAAGGGACAGTGAGTCCTTGCCGTTCTGCACGGATGTAAATTACCGGGGAGCACGAGGCGGCCGTGTTTCCCCCAGCTGAAGTCTCCTCCAGCCCAGTGCACGGATGTGGGGAGGTCCGGGGCCAGCCGGGAGGGGCCAGCCGGGAGGGGCCAGCCGCCAGCGTTGGAGGTGAGCCTGGTAGAGAGGCATCCTGGGGCCGATGTTTGTGGCCCGTCTTCCCTCCTGCTTCTGCATTTCTGTTCCTGTGGGTGAGAGGAAATTGATACAGTTATATACCTTAACCACTTTTCACAGTCAGTCTGTTTTAAACCCTGAGCCTGTTTTCACAAAGATGTTCTGGGGTCAGCCCCCCACTGTAGACTCCCCCCAACCCTGGGCCTTCCATCCCCACACAGGGTCCTTCTGAGCTTTGCTTCTTGTTTCCCTTCCAGACCTTCTGCTTCATCTACCCTGTCTAGGGTTGGACCTTTCCTTTTCTCTATAACCTTCCATGGTTCCTGTCCCATAGAACCAGAAAGCGAGCCACATAGGCAATTTAAAATTGTTTAGTAGCCACATTTTAAAAAGTAAAAAGAAACAAGTGAAATGAACTGGAACAACATATTAACTCTGGCTATCTAAAGTATTATCATTTCAATCTAGAGTCGATATAAAAAAATTACGAACGAGGTGTTTCACATTAACATTTTAAAAATGTTTTGAAATCCAAGGTGTATTTTACATTGACATCATATCCCCAATCGGATGCTAAAATTTTATCAAAAACATTTGATCTTGATTGAGAGTTCCTTAAATTTGTTGTTGAGAAAGTAGATTCACATACCCAAGGAGTCCCAGACTTACATAAAAATGTTCCAGTAAATGAATTGTGTATTTGATTTTCTTTCTTTCTTTCTTTCTTTTTTTTTTTTGTGGGATCTTAGTTCCCCAACCAGGGATTGAACCCAGGCCCTCAGTGGTGAAAGCACGGAGTGCTAACCACTTGGACCGTCAGGGAATACCCTGTATTCGATTTTCAATTTAAATAAATATAATTTAACAATTCAGTTCCTCGGACGCATTTCAAGTGTTCGGCAGTGTGGTGTGGTTGCTGGCGACCATATTGAACAGCCCACATAGAGACCATTTCCATCCTTCTGGAAAGTTTCCCTTGGACAGCCCCAGGCTTATAGAATGAGAACCAAACATCTCCATAGGACTTCCACAATTTTCTAGAACCCAGCTCCAACCTATCTGGCTTTATTTATGGATTTTGTTTTATGCATGGTCATTTTCCCATGCCTGTCTTTCCACTTTGAAAGCCCTTTCATCTCTTCCCCCAGAGAAATCTCCTCTTTCGGGCTGGGCTGAAAGGCAGAGCGTCCTTGAAGGATTCTCCCCGTCTCCCCGCAGCAGAATGAATCGATTCTGCTTCCCATGGGATCTAGAAGAGGAGGCGTGGTGCGTGGGAAGCAGCACAGGCCCGGCCAAGCCCCCGGACTGTGGCTCGCTGCCCTCAGAGCTCCGTGCTCCGTTTCTCCTGAGACAGGTTTGAATGGATCTTCTAATGCAGCGTTAGCCCTGCCCCGTTGGAAAAACAGAAGCAGACAAAGGACGGCACTGTGTCCTTTTCCAGCTGCTCGGGGGCTGCCGAGCATGGGACCGCAGACAGGAGCACACCCTGGGTCCAGGCCATGTAATTCTAGGCGGGCATCAGTTCTGCAGGGAAAAAAAAAAAAACGGTTCTTTGCTCTCACAAAAGGAAATATGTGCCTGGCTGCTCTGATTCTCACTTTTCAAAATGAGAGCTGGTTGGTTTGTGTGTCCCTGTGTGTGTTTACTTTTTAAAAACTATAACATATATACAGAAAAGGGCACATAACTTAATTGTACAACTCGAATTTTCACAAAGTGGACATTCCTGTGTAACCACCCCCAGATGAAGAGAACATGACTAGACACCCTCACCCACCAGCCTCTTCCAGACTCTCCTTCCCCTCCCAAGAGTAACCGTTTTCTTAACTTACACCCCCAAGATTCCTTTTCCTGCTTCTGGACTTCGGGTACATGGCATTCACCGTGTGGGTTTCTTGGCATCTGGCTTGTTTTCCTCAGTATTTGCCATAGTTTGTGGTTGGCTTTTGGAGGCCTTTGTCTTTTCCGGTCACTTGAAACACTGTTAGTAAAAACTGCAGCGGTTAATTAAAAAAAAAAAAGAAAAAAAAAGGAGGAAAGAAAAGAAAAGAAAAAACACTAGATATGAAAGATAGGTCTTGGTTGGGTGATGGTTTCAAGTGTGAAAAAATTTATGTTCACATTTGGTGGATGTTTGCCCAGGGGATTTGGGTAATTTTCTCTTGTCATCATCTACCTTCTTCCTTTTTTTTTTTTAAATGGAAATGCAAAGGGTGAGCAATACCCAAGGCAATCTTTTTTTTTCTTTTGGCCACTCCACTCGGCATGTGGAATCTTAGTTGTCCAATCAGGGATTGAACCTCTAGTGGAAGCTTGGGGTCTTAACCACTGAACCGCCGGGGATGTCCCCCTACCTTTTACCTTTATGTAGGGAATCTCTTGTTAAGGTTCTCATTCTTGGGTCTGGAAGGGATGATGTTAACTCCCTTTCTGGCTTTTGGACAAGACTGGACACAGGTCATTTCCTGATTGTCTGTTTGTCAGTTAGAAAATGAAAGAAATTCAAAAAGATACATGTACCACAATGTTCATTGCAGCACTGTTTACAATAGCCAGGACATGGAAGCAACCTAAATGTCTATCGACAGATAAATGGGTAAAGAAGATGTGGCACATATATACAATGGAATATTACTCAGCCATAAAAAGGAACGAAATTGAGTTATTTGTAATGAGGTGGATGGACCTAGAGTCAGTCGTACAGAGTGAGGTAAATCAGAAAGAGAAAAACAAATACCAGATGCTAATGCACATATATGGAATCTAAAAAACAGTACTGGGTTTCCCTGGTGGCGCAGTGGTTGACAGCCCGCCCGCTGATGCGGGGGACACGGGTTCATGCCCCGGACTGGGAGGATCCCGCGTGCCGCAGAGCGGCTGGGCCCGTGAGCCGTGGCCGCTGGGCCTGCGTGTCCGGAGCCTGTGCTCCGCGGCAGGAGAGGCCACAGCGGTGAGAGGCCCGTGTGCCGCAAAAAAAACACAAAAACAAACAACAGTACTGATGAAACTTGTGGCGGGGCAGGAATAAAGATGCAGACGTAGAGAACGGACTTGAGGTCACAGGAGGGGGAGGGGAAGCTGGGACTAAGTGAGAGAGTAGCACTGACATATATACATTACCAAATGTAAAATGGATGGCTAGTGGGAAGCAGCCGCATAGCACAGAGAGATCAGCTCGATGCTTTGTGACGACCTAGAGGGGTGGGATAGGGAGGGTGGGAGGGAGGCTCAAGGGGGGGGGGGATATGGGGATATATATATATAAATATGTATAGCTGATTCACTTTGTTGTACAGCAGAAACTAACAACATTTTAAAGCAATTATACTGCAATAAAGATGTTTTTAAAAAAAGGATTGAGGGTGGAAAAGAGAGATGGGGAGATGTCAATTGAATTTTTTTTAATTAATTAATTTATTTATTTTTGGCTGCGTTGGGTCTTTGTTGCTGCACACGGGCTTTCTCTAGTTGCGGCGAGCCGGAGCTACTCTTCGTTGTGGTGCGCAGGCTTCTCACTGCCGTGGCTTCTCTTGTTGCGTAGCACGGGCTCTAGAGTGCAGGCTCAGTAGTTGTGGCGCACAGGCTTAGTTGCTCCGCGGCATCTTCCTGGACCAGGGCTCGAACCCGTGTCCCCTGCATTGGCATGTGGATTCTTAACCACTGCGCCACCAGGGAGGCCCCTGTCAATTGAATTTCTGATCTGGTGTCTTCTGGTTTTGCTTTAGGTAAAATGTCTGCTCCAGGATACTACCAGGCGGCTGCTGGACCTTCCTCGGTGCCAACTGCGCCCCCATCCTATGAAGAGACAGTTTCTGTTAACAGTTACTACCCCACACCTCCAGCACCCATGCCTGGGCCGGCCACGGGGCTCATGACGGGCCCGGATGGGAAGGGCATGAATCCGCCTGGGTACTACACCCAGCCAGTGCCTGTCCCCAATGCCAATGCAAGTACGTATGGCCTCCCGGGCCCCCTTACCTCTCCTTGGCCCTCAGCCCTGGGACTCCGGAGAATGGCCGTAGTGACCGTGCCCCAGAGTCTAAGCAAAGTGCCAGTCAGTCCAGCTTGCCCCCATGTCCTGAAATTTCACATCTAGTCTTGGGTTCCCTGTCAGTGAGGCTTTGGCTTTTCCAAAATAAAGCACAGTTTATGAACTTTCCCACGTCCACCGTAACCTGAGCCTCTGGTGCTTATCACAGAGGCACAACGAACCGTCCCAGAGAAATTTGGGAATGGGAGTTTGCTTTTGGGGGCTCCTGCCCTTCCGGCTGAGGCTTGGCGGGGGGACCCCTCCCCACCCCTGCCCCGAGGCCAGGGCTGGGGTAGGAGAGGGAGGGGATGCAGCCGTGAGTGAGGGATGGGTGAGCAGCATTAGTGCGGGGGACTCCCCTGCCTTCCAGAAACTTCTTCATGTCCTTGCCCTTTGGTACTTCCTGGGGCCCAGCTGCACCCAGGTATGTAGCTGATTCAGTATTACAGGCAGCTCAGAGAGCAGGCCCGTGAGACAGACTGCCTGGGTTCACCAGCCTCCTTGTGCCTCGGTTTCCCCATCTGTAAAATGGGGCCCATCAGGTACCTACAACCGGCGGCTGTTGATTAAGTAAGGTTCTATGAGTAATCATTGGATAAATGTGAACTATTGTTGTCATTGTGCCCAAGTGACTTTGACTCCTTGAGATGGAAGAGGACAAGATAACAACTTCAGACTCTTAGATCACACTCTGATCAATAAATAACTCATTCTTGTACCCCAAATAACCCTTATTAAAATTTACGTGTAAGTGCTAAATTATGCCTTGATGCTGCTCCTCTGCAGGGGGCGGGGGTGGGGTGCTTTCTAGGTCTTTCTGGGAATATTGTCTGGTTAGCTCTGGATAGCAGTTCATGTCCCCTAATACATAGATCACAGAAATGGCATCTCAATAACATAAAAAAGGACAGAAAAAAGTCACTTTGACAGAACTACGAGCTTAAACAGCTTTGCCGAAAACCAAAAGAATGTGCTAAGCTCTGAGGGCTTTGTGATTTCCATCACCCTAGGTGCTCTTCTAATGCTTGAGGATGTCCACGCATGTTTTTCACATAGTTTTCTCTTTTTAGCATGATTTCATATACCCACTGCGTGTATCAATATGGTCCCCCGACTTGTAAAGAACTGGGCCAGTATCTTTTTTTAAAAAACAGCTTTATTGAGATAGAATTCCCATACCATAAAGTTCCCTCTTTTAAAGTATACGATTCAGTGGTTTTAGCATATTCACAGAGCTGTGCAGCCATCAGCACTAATTCCAGAACATTTCCATCACCCCTGAAAGAAACCCCCGTCACCCTCCATCCCCCCCCCAGCCCCTGGCAACCACTAATCTACGGATGAAGAAAATTGAGGCTAAAACCCATCACATCACTGTTTCTGAAATTACCATCTGCAGACCACCTTCGTAGAACCACTCAAGAGCTTAAAAAGCAGTTTGGGGACCCTGCCCCAGACTTGCCGAATCAGACGGTCTTGAGGGCAGGACCAGGGAATCTGCATTCTTAATAAGCTCCGCACTTGAGTCCAGAGACAGTTGAGTTTGAAAGCCTGGTGGAGCTGGGCCAAATCTCCTCCAGAAACACACAGTCCTTTCCCCCATCTCGTGTGTGGAGGTTTCCAGAGCCCCTCAAGTGGTAATTCTGGAAATCTGCCACTGTTTTCTTCCCTTTTTGTCATTTTTCTCCCTCCTCACCCATCGCCAATTTTTTTTTATTGTGGTAAAACAACACATAACATAAGATTGATTACCTTAAGTATTTCTCAGCGTACAGTTCAGTGGCATTAAGTACGTTCACATTTTTGGGCAATCATTACCACCTTCCATCTTGTTTGTTTTACATTATACAAAAACAAACTCTATACCCATTAAATGGCAACTCCCCCTTCACTCCTCTCTCGCAGCTCCTTGGCACCCACCATTCTACTTTTTATCTCTATGAATTCAACTACTCTAGGTGCCTCCTATCTGTGGAATCAACGGTATTTGTCTTTTTGTGACTGGTTTGTTTCACTTAGCCTGATGCCCTTAAGGTCCATCCATGTTATGTGTCAGAATTTCCTTCCTTTTTAAGGCTGACTAATAACTCGTTGCATGGATGGACCACATTTTGTTCATCCATTCATTTATGAATGGACGCTGGGTTGCTTCCACTTCTGGGCTCTTGTGAATAGTGCTCTCCTGAACATGGGTGAGCAAATATCTGTCGAGATCCTGCCTCTACTGTTTTGCATTTAATGAATGTCTTCCTTATTTACTGATTGGCCGGTTCGTTCTGTTCCTTCCATCAGTTGCTGTGCAGACAGTCTACGTGCAGCAGCCCATCTCCTTTTTTGACCGCCCGGTCCAGATGTGTTGTCCTTCCTGCAACAAGATGATCGTGACTCGGCTGTCCTATAATGCTGGCGCCCTCACCTGGCTCTCCTGCGGGAGCCTGTGCCTGTTGGGGTAAGTCTGAGGTCCACTTAGACCCCGGGCTCTCCCGAATTCCTCTCTTGTAGGATTTCTCAGCCTCAGCACCTACTTCTGTGTTGTGGGGGCCTGTCCTGTGCCCTGTAGGATGTTGAGCAGCATCCCTGGTCTCTACCCACTAGATGCCAGGAGCTCCCCTGCCCCCGTTGTCATAACCAGAAATCATGCCCAGTTGAGAACCACTGCCCTCGAGCATATCAGCCCCTGGAAGCTGCTGTCCCATCATTTCTTCTCAGACCTCTCCCTGCGTGTAGGGCCAAGCATAGCAGCCATTTGTATCTGTGTACAGCGATACCCTTGGGGATTTCTTTTTCTAGAATTTCATGACCTAATTAATAATGTTTGCTTGACTCTAAGAGAAGCTTTAAACAATCTGTACATTAAAATATTTTATAGTCATCTCTTCAAAATTTCTTATCCTTTTAGGACCCCCAGTAGTTTTCTGTTGCCTACACAAGGAGAATGTGTAAATATTTATGTCTGCACCAAGGGTATTATGTTGGAAGAGATAATACTTTCTGTTTGGGAGAAAGTTGAGGAAGCACAATTTAACTTTTTTTTCCCAAACAGATAAAGGCAGCCTCCTTATTCGTGGCCGTGCAAGTCACTCAGAAAACCATAAGTGCTCCGTTTTATTCCTCGAAGGCAACCGTGTTTGTGTGTTTCTTTTCAGAGGCCCTTGCCTGGCTCTTTCCTCATTATCTGCTCGTGACTTACGTGGAGGGGGAATCATGGTTCTCTTCCTAATTTTGAAGAGAGGCTCAGAGCCCCTGAGAGCTTAATTAACTTCCTTGAGGAGTTGCATTCAGAGGGGAAGAAAGGAGACAGAAAACATTACATAAAAATTCATCGTCCTTTGGACATTCCTGTTAAAACTAACTTTTGTCTTTGAAATCAGGGAAGGACAAAATGGAAACTTTTATCGAATATTGGCCTCTCACTTTCAAATTGAGGCAGCTTTTTCTATCCGTTCATCCTTTTCTTCCTTAAATGCAGTACTGTGTGTTCAGATCCTGCCTCTCACAGCTGTGTGGCTCTGGGCAAGTGACTTCACCTCTTTGTGCTCCAGTTTCCTCATCTATAAACTGGGTTGTACTAATGCCCACTTCCGGGGGTGTTGAGGATAAAGTAGGTGGCTGTGTGGGCATTGCCTCTTGCAGCCATGCCCGCACTTGTCAGGCGGGAGGTTAGGATGATCTCTAAATGCACTGGCTGAACTCAGGTAAGCTTAGGCAATAGGAAATTCCATTCATGAGATAGTTTTCTCATCAGGATATTTCCTGATTCTGCTTTATATAAATCAGTGTCTTCCTGTAAAATGTTGGTTTTTTTTTTTTTTTTTTTTTTTAAACTATGGTTTTTGGCAAACTTTTGTTGTAAGCCTGTGGGGTGACACTGGCCAAGGCTCCAGCACCAGCTGCGTGTCCAGTGTTTCAGTTCAGCTCTGACACTACCTGGAGTTGGTGCAGATCCCACAGCTTAAGGGCTCAGTCACACAGACTGCCCCCCCCCCACTTCAGATGCCAGGCACGAGTCGTAGGTCCTCTGTACAGATGCCAGGCACGAGTCGTACTTCTGACGGGTCAGGGGTCCTGCTATCCTCTCTTCAAGTTTGATCATATGCTAGAATGAATGGCTCACAGAACTCAGAACGGCACTTTACTTATATTTACAGGTTTATCATACAGGAGGCAGACAGATGGACAGCTAGGTGAGGAGGTAACAGGGCAAGATCCAGATAGGTCCTGAGTGCAGGGACTTCTGTCCCCTTGGGGTTGGGGTACACCGCCCTTCCGGCACATAAATGCCGAATTCACCAACCCAGAATCTCTCCAAATTAGCTGTTCAAGTGTTTTTATAACCCAATCCTCATCCCCCCCATTCCACCCCAGAGGTCTGTAGTTGAGGTTGAAAGTTCCAGCCCTCTAGTCGCTTGGTCTTTCTGGTGACCAGCCCATCCCAAGCCTGTCTAGGGACCCACCCTAGTCACCTCACTAGCATAAACTCAGGTGTGATTGAAAGGGGCTCTTTGTGAATAACAGAAGACACTCCTGTCACTCAGGACGTTCCACTGGTTTTGGAGCTCTGTGCCGAGAACCAAAGACCAGATATATTTCTTCTTTTATACCTCAGGCTATATGGAGGTCCTGCCTGTGTGCGCTGATGATGGATTATGTAGGTTAAGAGATGTGATTTGTGGAAATTTATATGATTGTTGCTGTGAGAAGCAGGCTGTCTGTATGGAAAAGTGATCAGTCCAAGACAGGAGTCAGCAAACTACAGCCCAGGGGCCAAATCCAGCCTATTTTAAGTTCTATTGGAACACGTCACGCCCTTTATTTACGGATTATCTGTGGCTGTTTTCATGCTCCAGTGACAGAACAAGACCCATGTAGCCTGAAATACATACTCTGTGGCCCTTTACAAAAGAAATTCACCGGGCTTCCCTGGTGGCGCAGTGGTTGGGGGTCCGCCTGCCGATGCAGGGGACGCGGGTTCGTGCCCCGGCCCGGGAGGATCCCGCGTGCCGCGGAGCGGCTGGGCCCGTGGGCCATGGCCGCTGGGCCTGCGCGTCCGGAGCCTGTGCTCCGCAACGGGAGAGGCCGCAGCGGTGAGAGGCCCGCGTACCGCAAAAAAAAAAAAAGAAATTCACCAATTCCAATGTAACACTTTGAAAGATGCCTAAGTGTCCCAAGACTTGATAATACACGCAGAGCAGTCTGTCTGTGGGAGCAGCCTTGGCAATGGCTGGGGTCTTAGTTCCCCAGGGCTGCCATAACAAATTACCACAAACCTGGTGGCTTAAAACAATAGGAATTTATTCTCTCACCATTCTAGAAGCCAGAAGTCCAAAATCAAGGTGCCATGCTCCTTCCGAAAGCTCTAAGGGCAGAATCCCTCCTCGTCTCTTTTAGCTTCTGGTAGTCCGGGTGTTCTTTGGCTGTGGTGCATCACTGCAGTCTCTGCCTCTGTCTTTATGTGGGCTTTGACCCTCTCTGTATTTCTGTGTGTCTTTTTCTCTTCTTATCAGGATCCCGGTCTTGGAGTTTAAGGAGCCCACCCTCATAATCCAGGAAGATCCCATCTTGGGATCCTTAATTACATCTGCAAAGACCCTTTTTCCAAATAAGGTCACATTTATAGGTTCCGGGGATTAAGACTCCAACTATCTTTTTGGCGGCTGTCATCCAAACGACTACAGTCTGTAACACTCTCCACGTGTGGCCTTTTTTGTTCTAGGTGCATCGTGGGCTGCTGCTTCATCCCTTTCTGTGTGGACGCCCTGCAGGATGTGGACCACTACTGTCCCAACTGCAAAGCTCTCCTGGGCACCTACAAGCGTTTGTAGGACTGACTCAGCCAGACCTGAAGGGAGCCATGTGCTGCAGGAAGGCCTTTCCGACTCTCACCCAGCCCCACCCCTGGTGAAGGCTCCATTTTGATGGTCTCATCTCTCCAGGGTCTCCACCTTCGTGTCTTCTTTTGGGGGGAAAATATCGCAAAAATAACACACGTCCAAACCCCAGAAATTGCTGCTTGGAGTCGTGCACAGGACATGCAAAGACATTCTCCTTGAGTGCTGGTTCAAGGGTTTCCTGCCTCCCCGTCTGTGACCCCAAGTCATCCCATCCAGCTGTGACCATTGTCCTGAGTATCTTCTGGTGATTTGCCACTGATTTTTTTGCCTCAGTGGCCCTTTCTCTTGGTGGTCTCAAACTGAGAAGCCCCAGATTGCCTTAGTTTTTAAACTGTTCTGGCCCCAGTACGGCTGAACCAACCTTTAGTGCCTACCGTCATAGCCATCAGTTTCCACTTCTGATGACAAAAATCTTGCCTTATAGTCTAAGGGCTTGGCTCTCAGATTCTGTAACTGCAGGCCTTTGAATAGCACACAAATTCACTCTAATTTCTTAATTCGTTTTTAAGTACAGGGAGGGGTTATTCACACCCATCAGACACATAGCCATGAGGTCATAAACGCAGGCTAGGAATAGAAGGCTGGATCTTTTCACTGATCTGCCTTCTTTGGACCAGATCCTCAGCCACTTTCCACAAAGAGCTTTTTTTTTGGTAGAGGAATTGTTTGTATTAACAGTTTTTGTGACCTCCTTTTGGTCTTAAACACCTTTGAACATAATTTTGAAAGGAGGGATTTATAGATCTGTTCTCCCTAACCATATGACTGGTATCATTTCCCCATTTGCCAATGCACTCTCACTTTTTTTTTTTCCTTAACAGAAAAAGTAACAGGGATAATTTCATCCACTGCCTTTACTTGGGTTTAGTGTTGTTCCTAAAGACCTCCATAATGGAACTCTTAAAGCAGGTCCCCTTTTGGGTTCCTGGTGGATATTTGGAAAGACAAAGGAAAGCGTGTTTGAGCACGTCTGAGTATCATGGTGCTGAAAAGTGTGGGGACCTGACTGTTTCAAAAGCATCTGAAGTCTGGATTTTATCTTTCAGAAATCAATTTGTTGTATAACATCTGAAGACATGATTTCTAGGACTGAAGCAGCAAGCCAGAGTTCTCTGTGCGCTGCTGTGTCATCTTTGAAATCAAGACAAAGCCGGGCTCGACTTTCAAGAGTCCCCATTTTGATACTAAATAGGCACAGGCAATGCATGTGAATAATATTATGTAGAAATCAAGCCTAGGTCTTGATCGAAAATCTGTATATTGGTTCAAAATTATAGTCATAACCCATTGATTCAGCTTATTCATTTGATGTTTCGAAAGTTCCAGTAATTATTTTTGCAATGACTATGGATACTACATAGTACTTTGGTGTTATCTGCTTTTCAAAAATAAAGTCTTTTGTTCACTCTGTGAACTATTCATCAATTCTTATGGTGTGAAGAAAGGTCTCATGTTGTGTTTCCAGCCGTTGGTACAAAGAACCCTTTATTTGTTCCATAACAGTAGAAAATCCTTCATGATAAAAACTACAGACTTGCTGAATATCCCCCGATGTCAAGATGACCGATGTTGAGTTGGGTGGATAGCTAGCGAGTCATATTTGAACATTAGGCTGTTGGAACCCAATAGGCGTCATCAGTGGCAGCAAGCCATAGCTTTCAAGTTTTAATAAAATGCACAGAAAAAGCCGTCCTCATTCATGCTCCGAACAAAACATGCTTTGTTAATTGATCCGGGTAGATGTGAGATGCTAGAAGGAGGGCATTGTAACTCGCCGGGAATATGAATGTCATCCTCTTTTCCTACCTGGTGATAAAGCTTCATTTTGGAAGGTGCCGGAAAATCATGCCACCTTGGTGCGACTTTGTCATTTAAACCCTAACTTCTGGTCTTAAAAAATTGCCACTCAGCCGATCCTGAGCATGTGTTTTTATTGCATTTGACAAAATTGAAGGCCATGCATATTTAGCAGTTTTGCTCAGATGGTGGCATATAAATGGTCTCAAGCTGTTATCAATTACATATGCAGAGTCTTCAAAACAAGAGCCCTATTTCGAGGACCGTAACATACATATATATATATATATATATACACATTCTGGGAAACTTTAAAAATAACATCAGATGCCTGGAGCATGAAGTGTTCATCAGATATTCTATTTTATTCTTTGAAATACGGGCTTATTCATATATTTTTACAAATTAAAAGGCTCTTTTGTTCTTCCCCTGTTTGTTGGGGACTTTGGAGTTTGTTGCAAACACTGAATCACATTCAATTAATGCGAGAGCTTTATTTTATATCTACCTGGACCTCAGAAGAATATTTACCAATTTCAAACCCAGAATGGCTGTACATCTTATACACTGTTAGTCCATCTAGGCCTTGTACACATACAAGTGCTGGTTTGTGTCTTGTTATCAAAAAGAATTCAGTTTTTGCATCTGTTTAAGCCAACTTTGAGCACATGACTGATTCCTGGCTGACCACAACATTACCCATGAAAATGTTTTCTCTGGGACAACTGGCTTCCCAGTTGCTACCGAGAACACTTCTTTTGGGCCCTGAACTATTTATAAATGTGGCTTCATATACTCACACACAATTTGGCCTCAGTTTTCTCCCCAGTGACAAACCTCTCGTGTTTGGGATATTAAAATCCTTCTCTGAATTTTGAGCTCAAAGATCTCTGTTTAGGAGTAAGTGTAGACGTTGGAATTTTACTAACAAAATTCTGATTTGCATTTTGGATCCTATTAAAGTTATCTCCTGCATTTATGACTCAGATGTTTATAATGAGTTGTCTGTTTTTCATGGGCTCACCAGTGAATTGAAAGTAGATCCAGCAAGGGCGATGAAAGAGAGAAACCCGGAGGTTTTTTTTTTTTTTTGTCTTAAGAATTTTAAAGAAACAAGAATCTGAGGCTTGGAAAGATTTAAAAAAAGAAGGAAGAAAAAGGTTCATGGCCAAGTATACAGTCTAGTGCACTTAACTGTTTTGTGACTGTTCTCTGCAGTATTAGGAAAATGTTCACACGTTGAAATACCTTTTTTTCTCCTTTTAAATTCTTTTTTAGAGCAGTTTTAAGTTCATAGCAAAATTGAGCAGAAGGTACAGAGAGTTCTCATACATCCCCTGTCCCCACACGTGCACAGCCTCCCCATCATCAGCATCCCCTACATTTGTTACAATTGATTAACCTGCATTGACATCTGATCACCATCGAAAGTCCATAGTTGGCGTTAGGGTTCACTCCTGGAGTTGTACATCTCTCTGTGTGTGTTTCTTTATTTTTCTTTATTTTTTTGGCCATGCCTCTCAGCTTTTGGGATCTTAGTTCCACGATCAGAGATTGAACCCGGGGCCACGGCAGTGAAAGCCCTGAGTCCTAACTACTGGACTGCTTCATTCTGTGTGTTTGGGCAAATGTATAATGACATGTATCCACCATCATAGCGTCATACAGAATAATTTCACTGCCCTAAAAATCTATGTGTTGCCTATTCATCCCTCCCTCCCCACTAGACCCTAGCCACTGATCTGACTGGCTCCATAGTTTTCCCTTTCCCAGAATATCATACAGTTGGAATCATGCAGAGTTGCAAACATATATACAGGAATCATATCCTTTTCAGATTGGCTTCTTTCACTTAGCAATACGCATTTAAGGTTCTCCATGTCTTCTCATGGCTGGGTAGCTCATTTCTTTATTATTCAGATAATATCCCTTTGGATGTGCCATACATGTAATTACCTATACTGTTCTTAGTACTGCAGTGTCTCAGTGATGTTGTACCTGGTTTCCCAAATGGGCAAAATCAATGTAGCTCGTGTGTCCAACATCAGTGTCATCAGAGAGCACAGTATTGTTTGTGAAACCTGCATTTATATAGTTGTATATGTGTTGGGGGAGTTACCGGGCTCAGCTTTGGCTGCTCGTTGCTCAAGAATCCAATACTGAGAGACAAGTGTTGGGTAAAAGTAAAGATAGCTTTATTGAGGAATCTGGCAATCCTGGGGAGAAGGTGGACTCATGACCCAAAGAACCAACTCCCCACTGTCAATCGGGGGCAAGAGCTTTTAAAAGGATGTTTCTGGGTTGGGGGGCTACATGCAGAACAGCACAGTCAGCTCCAACAATCCTTTTGAAATTAGTCGTGCGGTGGCCTGATCAGCGTCATCACGGTTGTTTTAGGTACAGTTCATCTTTAATTCCAGGGCTGGTTTGTTATGAGGCCAGTTCGCAGAATTGTGTAAGATGGAGCAGCTTATGTGATGGCTGCAGTCTGGTCATCATGTAGTTAACCTTCTCCCACCTGGTGGGGGTTTTATTTAGTATCTGCAAAACAGCTCAAAGGATATGGCTCAGAATATTACTGATAGCCCGTGAGGAGAAACTAAAGGTCCTTGACTTCATTTAATGGCTAAACTATTATTATTGCATTGGTCAAAAAGTTCGTTTGGGTTTTCCCATAAGACGTCATGGAAAAACCCAAATGAACTTTTTGGCCAACCCAATATTTTGTCTTGTTTGATTATTTTCCTTTGCTTCTGTATTTTCTCGCTTCTCTGATTAAATTTATTCCTTGGCCAAAGTTTTTCTATATACAAGAGGTGGGCAGAGGACATGAGGGTATGTCCTGGGATGATTGCTCTGTTACAGGGGGTTCACAGTGCAGAGTGAGTGCCAAGGGCGACATCTGGGAGCCTCTGATCTGGCACATCTGTGGTTTTCATGTATCACTGATTGACTGCTGCTGTATTCAAGGCATTGTATAGCTTGGATACCAGACACAGCCATGCCCGGGAAAAGTGAGCACTGGGCCTAGAACTACGCTGCCAATATTTCTGGTGGCTTCTTTATTCTTTGTTTTAAGCTAAAATTCATGTAACATTTTTTTTGAATTTTTATTTTATATTGGGAGTATAGTTCATTTACAGTGTTGTGTTAGTTTCACTTGTATAGGAAAGTGATTCAGTTATACATATATATAAATCTATTTTTTTTTCAGATTCTTTTCCTATATAGGTTATTACAGAATATTGAGTAGAGTTCCCTATGCTATACAGTAGGTCCTTGTTGATTATCTATTTTATATATAGTAGTGTGTATATGTCAATCTCAACCTCCATCATGTAACATTAAAGTGTATAATTCAGTGACATCTGGTGGATTCACAGGGTTGTGCGACCATCATTTG
This sequence comes from Lipotes vexillifer, assembly GCF_000442215.2. NCBI lineage: Eukaryota > Metazoa > Chordata > Mammalia > Artiodactyla > Lipotidae > Lipotes > Lipotes vexillifer. The sequence goes on from NW_006789814.1 coordinate 2,267,896, forward strand.
TATCGAGTTCCAAAACATTTCCATCAGCCCAACATAAAACTCCATACCCATTAAGCAGTCACTAGTCATTCCTCCTCCCCCAGCACCTGGCAGCCACCAATTTGCTTCTGTTTCTTTGAATTTATCTATTTTGGACATTTCATATACACGTAATCATAATATGTGACATTTTGTGTCGGGCTTGTTTCACTGAGCATCATGTTTTTGAAGTTCATCCACAGTGCAGCATGTGTCAGGGCTTCATTCCTTTTAGTGGCTGAATAATATTCCATTGTATGGATATGCCACATTTTATTTATCCCTTTGTCTATGGATGGCCCATCTGAGTCATTTCCACCTTTTGGTGATTGTGAATAAGGCTGCTGTGAACATTTGTTTACCGGTTATCATGTGAGAGTATGTTTACTGTTCTCTTTGGGATATATGTACAAGTGGAATTGCTGGGTCACATGGTAATTCAGTTTAACTCTTTGAGGAGCTGCCCAATGGCTTCTTAAAGAAGTGTGTCCTATTGTAAAGCCACATCTGGCACAGGCTACCATTTGGAACTGCCCTGCCCTGGAGAATTCTGCCCTCTTCTGCAGTGAGAGCTGTTTGGAGCAGCCTGGTGGCAACAGAGCTGGATTTGGAGCAGGAAGACCTGCTGCCCCCGCCATCCTGCCCAGACTCCCCAGCTGATCCGAACCCCATTAAATCCTCTGGGGGTCCCACTGAGCCTGAAAAATGAGGAGGGGTGGATGGTGCATCTCGGCCCCTCTGAGTGGACCCTCTAAGGTGTTCAACTGTTTGTCCTTTGTTTACCTGTATGCCCAGCTTGGATTACAGCAGTAAAGTGGGAAACACTGTCCTCTCCCTCATGGAATTGATGGTAGAAGGGGAGAGAGAGACACCAAATAAGAAAACCTAACATTTCCAACCTGTTACAAACCAGGAGGGAAAAGTGCAGGAAAACAGCGTACAGTAAGTCCCCTACATACGAATGAGTTCCGTTCCGAGAGCGTGTTTGTAAGGCATCTCGCAAGCATTGAAGATGTTATCTCCAATTATTATTATTATTACCGCTATTTGTTAGCAGAGAACAGAGAAATGCTGTCCCCCCAGGTCAGCTGCTTGGAGAGTAAGGCTATGGGGTCCTCTGTTCCTTTAGACTACTCTGCAGGGGGTGATTTGCCAATGGCCTTACAAGATCCCTCTTGAACTCTAGGTCCACTCTAAACAATAGCTCTTCTCTCATTTGGGAGGCTGGGGTCAGCGGTTCAGCCTAAAGTCACACACCTGGTCTTATATCCTGCCTCAGCCATGTATTCACTGTGTGACTATGGGTGAGATTCTTAACCCCTCTGGGCCTCACTTTCCACTTCCATAAAAGGACATGATAAATAGAACCCATGTTCCAGGTTGACTGACCCTTGTGTGGGCCATGAGGTGGGCATCATCAAACCTACAACTGAGGGAGAATGTGGAGGTGGGGGGGGGGGGGTCCCAGGAAACAGATCCTGGGGGCACAAGGGTCTAATTTCTGGGATCATCTCAGTGGGATGAAGCTAGGCCTTTTGAGTATAAGATGGCAAGCAGTAGGAGTGAATAAAACCCTAGAGCTGGGTTTGAGTCTGGGAAGGGTTCTGGTTACTGCTCTTTATTTACTGCTTCCCGAAGTGGGAGTTAAATGCAGTACTTGGCTCAAGTCTGGACATCTAACTAGATGTTCTGAGGTTTCTTCAAACTCTGTAGTTGATGGATAATTTCGTCTTTGTCTGGTGTTTTTAACCTACACTTAAACATCATGACAGAAATGGGTTGTTTATAGTTTCATTCATTCATTCATCCTGCTCTTGTGGATTTCAGGTGGTGATAAGTTCTGTGAAGTATGTAAAACAAGGTAACAGGACAGTCACAGAGATGGGAGGTGAGGTAGAGTAGTCACGGCAGGCTTCACGGAGGAGGTGGCATTTGAGCTCAGACCTGAATGACAAGCTGAATACACACACACACAGAGTATTCCAGGAAGTGGGGACAGTGAGTGCAAAGGCCCTGGGGCAGGCAGAACTTGGTGTGTTGAGGAATGGAGAAAAATAGAGGACGGTCAGCACAAAGTGAGTAGAGAAATGAGGAGGAGCTGAGTATGTGGAGGGGAGCAGAGGGCAGACGGTGCAGGCTTGTGGAACGACAGTCAGAGGCCTGAGTTTTATTCAGCTCACAATGGGAAAGACAGTGGACTACTCAACAACACAAAGGAACCAACTATTGATGCATGCAACGACATGGATGAGTCTCAGAACAAATACGCTGAGTGTAAGAAGCAAGACAAAAAAGGAGTGCATGGTGTATGATTCCATTTATATGAAATTCTAGAAACCATGAACTAATCAGTGTTTGCCTGGTTGAGGGAGGGATGACCAAGGGGGCGAGGAAACTTTTGGGGGTGATGGATTCATTCACTATCTTGATTAGTGGCTGTGGTTTGTTGGTTGGACACAAATGTTAAAACTGATCATACTGTACTTAAATACGTGCAGTTTGCAATTCGTTGCTTACATGTCAATGAAGCTGGGAAAGATTTGGGAAGCGCTAGTGGATTTCAGCGGTGAGGGGACATGATGTGGTTCAGCGAACAGACCTGGGGCAGAAGCCTGGGTTGCAGCAGGGCCTGGGGATGCTGCTCAGGCAGAGAGGAGGGTGGAGGGGTCCCCGTGGAGCAGGCGGAGCTCAGCTTCAGGGAATTCAGACCCCGGTGCCCCTTCCGAACCAGTTGCAAATTCACCTTTTCAAGAGATGAGTGTACATTTGAAGCCCATTTATTAAAATCTCATTTGACTCCTCAATGAAACAGAATTGTTTTCCCTGCGTTGTTTGACAGACAGCTGTGGCTGTGAGTTCTGTGAAGGCAGGACTCAGTCAGGAGGAGTCCCTGCTGGAGGCACAGTGCCAGGTGCTCGGTGCCAGGCCTGTGTGTCCCAATCCATAGCCACCTTCAATCCCAGACCAGATGGTACAACTCTCGGCCCTTCAAAGTCATCAACAGCAAAGACAGGCTCGGTGTGACCCCTCAGCTCTCCTTAACCAGGGGGAGAAAGTGGGCTGAGGGTTTCCTGCAACAGGCCTGGAAGTTCTGAAGAGAACAGGGTACCCGCTCCACCTCTAACTTGCTGTGTGACTGTGAGCAAGTCACTGTGCCTCTCTGGGCTTTCTCTTCTGAAAAAATGGGGGGTTGAAAATATTACCTCCTGAGGCCCTCATGAGCTCCATCTATTCCTTCATCCATTCACTCAAGAAACATCCTACGATTCTAAAGTTTAAAAACAAAAAAAAGGACGTCCAGATCACCCTTGTTAACCGGAAAGTGAAAAAATCCCCAGGACGTTTGCATTCCTAGAGCATTGCTGTTGAGGTTTCGCTATACTTTTCCTGGACTTGGTTTTGCTGAATTAGTGAAGCGGAATTGGGAAAGAGAATACAGTAGCATTCAAATTAATAAGTGTCCTGGCCCCCAATGGCTCCAGCCTTTAAGTCTCAGACCCTATGCCCCTCATTGTTTTATTTTTTGTTTTTGCCCCGTGTTTTAATGCACACCTGTTTGGGAGTAGACTGACAGCAAGGTCAGAGAGTCACTTTTGGTGTCAGGCACGATAATAAATTCCGAACAATTCACACCGGAAGAAGCCTGGGGTCATAGGAAGTCAACCGGACAGGAGTCAAGCAACCTGGTCCCCACCCCAAATCTGCCTCCTCTGTAGTCGTGTGACCCCACTTTAAGTGTGACCCCTTTTCCTCTCCAGCCCCTGGGCCTCAATTTTCTAGGCTGGATCAGAGGATCTTTCAGGAGCCTCAACAAGGCGAAATGACAAAATCAGCTGCCTAAAGGGTCAGCAGGTGACATTTGTGAGTGAAGCAGGAGTAGTGTGTGATGATAGGGAGTGGTGGGGACTGTGGCAAAATGAATGCTGCAAGCTCAGTATATCAGCTACAGGGGGAGTGTGCAAGCAGAGTAGCCAGATACTTTTGTAGTGATTGTATTTTGGGGGAGGGGCACCTCATCCTTTCAAATTATCAAGTCATTCTGATGTTTTCACCTGCTTAGGGGGCGGCCTTTAGGTTTCACTGCCTGATGAGTCTGAAAACTGTGTTAGGAAAGTTCATTTCTGTTCTGTGTCTTTATGTGATTTCATTTGTTCTGTCTTCCTCTCTGGGGGGAATCCCTGGATGCCTTCCATTTTCTTTAGAAGAGTGAAACCTAATCCCTTACTCTAGCTCTTGTCCCCAGATTTCCTATTGATAAGCAGGAAGGGCAAGGCTGACTTCAAGTAAGTGGGTGGATTCCAGGTGGGTGTGGTCAGTAGAAATTGTTCCATCTGCCTGGCGGGCCACAGGGTTTTCCCAGGCGTCTGCTGGTGATCCCCTCTCCAACCTGAGCTCATCTGAGCATCCCCAGCAAGGACACTGTGGAGAAAGGGAAAGTGAAACATTTGACAATCACTTTTTCTTTCAGTGGGGATTGTTTTTTTTGCTTTGTTCTAGGGCTGGGGCCTGTCGCAGCAAAGAGAACCGGGAAGGGAGCATATGGTAAAAAAATGCTCATAGCTCTTTAGGGTTGTTTTCTAAGCCATAATTTGCGTTTCTTGTTCATGTCTGAAATCAAAGTAGTAGAAAAAAAAAAGCTTATCATAAGCCTGATGGGGAGGTGGTGGGTTGAGGCCTCCCCTTTCTGCACATGCTTGAACTTGAAACTCTTAGCACAACAAGGAGCTCCCAGCAGCTGTAGGGGAGGGTGTGGGGGAGGGGTGGCGGGTGGAGGCTCTGAACTCAACGGCTTCATCAGCTGAATTTCATCACTGCTGCCTGTGATTATGTGATTTTGGGGTTCTTTTCCTAGGTTCGCTTAGGGGCTGTCTT
>NW_006789814.1:2272838-2273175 GCF_000442215.2 Lipotes vexillifer
TTTTTTTTTTTTTTAGTTGAAGTATATATAGTTGATTTACAGTTAGTTTCAGGTGAACAACGTAGTGATTCAATAGATTATACTCCATTTAATGTTATTATAAAATGTTGGCTACATCCCCTGTGCTGTCCTGTATATCCCTGTAGCTTATTTATTTTATGCTTAGTAGCTGGTACCTCTTGATCCCCTACCCCTATCTCGTCCCTCCCCACTTCCCTCTCCCCACTGGTAACCACCAGTTCTCTGCATCTGTGAGTCTGTTTCTGTTTTGTTATATTCTTTTGTTTACTTTTTAAAATTCACACCTAAGTTGCGGTTGTATGTGTTCACCTTTCCC
>NW_006789814.1:2273185-2290906 GCF_000442215.2 Lipotes vexillifer
TTGTTTTTCTAACTAGGTATCTTCCTTCTCACTTTATCTTCTTCCTGCCCTCTGTCCTAAAGTCTTATTTTTTTAATTAATTAATTTTGCGGGTGTGGGGGGGGGGGCACGCCACGCGGCATGTGGGATCTTAGTTGCCTGACCAGGGATCGAAACCAAGCTCCCTGCACTGCAAGTGCAGAGTCTTAACCATGGACCCCCAGGGAAGTCCCTGACCTAAAGTCTTAGATTAGCTCAGGCCTTCATCAATGACCAGATCTCGTGTGTGAGCATACTGTGTGTGTGTGTTGGTGCACAGCCTCTGTGAGGGTACACGGGGGTCTGGACTTGTGTGTGTGTCTGGGTGTGTCTGTGGATGTTTGCTGAGGGATGGTTCTAGATGTCTGTGATGTGTGTCTCTGTAGCCACTGTGAGTGGCTGTGTGTGTGTGTGTGTGTCCCTGGGTATTTGCAGGAGAAAGAGAAGTGACAGAGCTACCTGGAGCTGCGTTTCCCTCCAGGGCTCCCTGAAGGCGGCTTCAGTCCCTCAGCTTGGGAGGCCTCCAAGGACTTCAGGCCAACCAACCTAGCAGAGGAGTGGCTGTCACCTAGCTGATCTCAGGGACTAAGGGGTGAAAATGATCATTCTTTTTCCGCTCCCTACATGTAAGCTGCTTGGCATACTGCGTGGGTGTGGACGCCCTGGCCTCCCTGACCTTGTCATCACTCCCCATCACTTATTGAAACCTCCACAGCAGGACCAGGCCTGGCCTGCATTCAGCCTGGGCTGGGGGAGCATTTATAAAACTCTCCAATCTGGCAACACCCCAGACCAACTGGATCAGAATCTCCCAGGCTGCAACAAAGCCCGGGGCTGATTTCCCCACTGGGCACCTGGGGCCCATGATATTTTTAGGGACCCAGGGAAATGCTTGATTTTTAAATTTTTTTAATGAGGAAGGAAAAGCCTGAATAAAATAATAACGAATATATAATAATGAATCCAACCTGGATTATATTCCTCTTTCTATCAACACAGCCTTAAAATACACCTTTGAATATATTTTTAAGGAGGGAGGGGCCCAGGGAAGTCCTCACATGGCTCCAGGTTGCAGGCCCTGGTCTACCATTGACGTGATAGACTCAATCGTGCCTCCCTTCCTTCAATAAATGTTTATTGGGTGTGTAATGTGTAAGGAGACATCCCCCTTGCTCTTGGGGAATTTAAATAAGAATTTCATCTCCTATTGTCTTCACCAATCCTGCCAAGAACTCTTCCAGATGGAAAAGAAAAACATCTTTGCCGTTTTACAGATAAAATAATGAAGGACTTCCTGGCGGTCCAGTGGTTAAGACTCAGTGCTTCTACTGCAGGGAGCGCCGGTTTGATCCCTGGTCTGGGAACTAAGATCCCACGTGCTGCGTGGTATGGCCCCAAAATAAAAATTAATAAAAATAATGGAGGCACAGAATAAGTGTGAGTTACACAGGGCTACCAGGCGACCCACAGCACGGTGAGGCCTTCTTGTCCTAAAATACACCCTGGGCTTGTTAAACATAGATTTCTGGGCCTTTTGCCAGGAGATTTGGATTCAGAAGGCCTGGGAGGGGACCCGGGAATATGCATTTTTACATAAAAGCACCTAGGTTGTTCCTAAAGGCAGGTGAGTTTGAGAAATGCTGTCCCACATGGCCTGGGGCCAGATCAGCCAGAGAGAAGGAACTGAAGTCAGGCCAGGGGAGGGGCCCCGGCCTCGGCACTATTGGCATCTTGGTCCAGGTCTTTTCCTGGGTGGGGGCTGTCCTTGTGCATTGTAGGAGCCTGTGCTCTGCAACTGGAGAGGCCACAACAGTGAGAGGCCCGCGTACCACAAAAAAAAAAAAAAAAAAAAAAAAGTGCCAGTTTGTATAATTTACTGTGACAGTTAGTAAGATGGGGGTGGAGTGAATTGTGAATGCAGCATAAATTGGACCTTTAAATGAGGTCATAACCATTAACAAGTATAATAAGAACATAACATACAATTAAATAATACTTTAAAAGCAAGAGTAGAATTTGAGGGCTGGACATCAGTACTATTGTCTTTGGAACTGGTACAATGCCGGGTGAGAGTTAGTATGCAGTATGAGCTTGATGAATTTGAGCAGAAAGAACTGAAAGCAGTTCCATCAAGAACCTGACTGAGCCTGTGACGTGCAACTTGCTATATGGCCGAGGCATATCATTTCACCTTCCCAGGCTGAGTTCCTCTCTTCTCTAAAAAGAGGCAGGCTGATCCTTCCAGCTCTAAACGTCTGTGCTGGGACATGGGCAGATCAGAGAGAAGGCTCTGGAACATGCCAAAACATGCTGGAACATTCCAGGGGCTGGCTTTCTGGGGGTGTCAGAGGCAAGCTCCTGGGCGAGCCAGGAGACCCATCAAGACACAGGCTTGGCATCCAAAAGTCTCAGTTAGGACCAGGCAGTGTCCAGCTTTGATAAGCAGGATCAGAAGAGCCAAGCAGGGAGAGTAAACCACAAGAAATGGCCACCTGGGTCCCCTTCCTGCCATCTGCCGCCAGGTGTGAGCATTTGTGTCAGCACACCTGGCTTACCATGGGGATGAAGCCACCTCTGCAGTCATTTGAAAGCCCCCGCATTCCTTTCACAGGGAGGGGGTCATGGGGGCCGCCTCCCTCACTGGCTGGCCCGAGAATGCCACGTTTACAGTGACTCTCTTACCTTCACTGACCCAAGGTGAAGGGTTTCTTCCTTGGGTCATGATTAATGGAGCCCATTCCCTGGAAGCAGGAACAAATAAATGCTTGGGCATGGTTTATAGTCCTCATGTGAGCTCACTTATTACCTTGCAGCGGATGTGAATGGAATATTGGGCAGGTGTGTCTGTTTGGAGGAGGTGGAGGTTGGAAGCAGGTTAATATAAAGCTGAGGCCCCGGCACAGTGGCTGGTGGGTCTCTGAGTAGCAGGCGTCGGGAGAGAAGTTTCTGGGAGAAGCAGGCCTCCAAATACAGAGACGTGCTCAGACTCCACTATAGAATCTCCTCTGTAAACAGCCACTGAAAAAGGGCTTCTAGGTAAGAACTTATGTGTTTTTTTGTGGTTTTTTTTGGTAATAGCTTTATTGAGATATAATTCACATACCATGCCATCCACACATTTAAAGTGTACAATTCAGTAGTTTTTTAGTATATTCACAGAATTTTACAACTATCACTACAACCCATCTTACAACATTTTCATCAACCCCCAAAAGACACCCCATACCTTTTAGTTATCACCCACCCATCTACCCCACCTCACCACCCACCAGTCCTAAGCAACCGCTAATCTATTTTGCCTCTGGAGTTGCCCAGTCCGGATATTTCATATAAATGGAATCGTATAGTGTGTGGTTTTTTTTTTGCATCTGGCTTTCTTTCTCTTAGCTTGTTTCCGAGGTTTATCCATATTGTAGCATGTACCGGTACTTTGTTCCTTTGGACGGTCAGATGGTCTTCCGTTGTATGGATATATCACATCTTGTTTATCCATTCATCTGTTGATAGCTACCTTTTTCTAAGGAATTCATGGTTCTAAAATGGCTACTCATTGTAGCGGCTGTTCAAGAAAGAATTAGCTGTGCGCCCTTTGTCAGTAAAATGCTTATTAGTTTCCTTCTGTGTTCTTTTAAAATCTTTTATTATGGTAGCAAAGCAAGGTTGGAAATTTGGAGGATGAAAGGGGCTGCTATGTATGATTATACCGGGCAACACATGTGAAGCAGGGTTGTGCTGGGCAAACCTGAGGTACAGATGCCCTCATTCCTGGGCCAAGTGAGAATGATGAATGGCCTTGTTCAGCGGGCCCTGGGCTGAGGATTCAGGGTCCTCGAGAAACCTAAGTGTGATTTTTTTCAGGCCTGGCCAAGTGCTTTCAAAGGCTCTACCTGGCAGCCCCCGACCCCTGCCCGGGGGAGGGGGGAAGGGGGAAGGCAGCTGCCCTCCCTGGCGTGTTTGGTGACAGCCAATGAATTGCAGCCTCTGAGGGGAGTTGCAGACAAGGGCCCAGCCCCCCAACGCTGCTCTGCATACCTGCATTCCTAGGTCTTTTTATCTGAGGCCTCAGGCGGTGGTCTCCTTCAGGTGTCCCTGCTGAGGCCTCCCTGTGCTATAGGTGGGGAGGAGGGGAACCTTGAAGATGCTCTTCCACTGCTCTTCCCAACCCCGCCAGCTCAGGGTCCATAAAACTGCCATAGACTTTTTGGGAGGCTCCCTCAATAAGTTAGAAAAGAAGCACGTCTGGGCTGATCCCCCGATCCTCCACGGGTGCCAGTTCCCTGGGGGAAGTGGAACAAAGGGAGTCAGCGCTTTCCCCACTGTAGGAAGTGACGCAAAGTGTAACTCCTTTCATTTTGGGCTTGTTGCATGAATTGGCTGCTCTGACACCAGGCAAGTTCGCCAGCTCTCTGCAAGCTGAAGCTGTGCACTCCGGACATCAGCTGGAAGGGTTGCTGGATCTTTGATTGTGCAGTGATGTCTGCGGGTGGGGTGGCATGGAGCTGGTGTATTGAATTTAGAATATGCAGATTGCGACGGCCTGAAATTGGCACAAGCCACCCACTTGGGTCCTCAGGTAGCTCCCACTTCAGGGAAGTGAAAACCCCGGGGTCGTTTTGATTAAAGGGACAGTTTCAGTACTTTCACACCAAGGAAGTCAAGTCACAAATGTATTATTGCCAGAAACAGTCGGGGAGGTGATATTGCAGTCAGCTGTGGGGAGGGCAGTCTTCCATCCCAGGTCAGAGGGGTCAGGAGATAGACAGTGAGCACCTATGACTTACGGCCTGTGGTTGGGGCAGAGGCCACTCACTTTTCTCAGGCTCAACTCTTAAGTGGTTATTTTTCAAAGCACCCTGGGAGAAGCAAAGCAGCAGCTTGGCAGGGTTGGCGGGCATAGGGGAGGGGAATCCTAAACTCAGATCCTACAAGGCTGGACTCCTGCTGTGAGCAGGGTTGTCATACTGTATAAAGTTTGGTGTGGACAAAAAAAATGTTGCCTGCTATTTCATTAAACAAAGAATGCTGCCCGCTGCCAAGCTATCAGCCACTGTAGCTGCCCCCGAGGGGAATTCAGGATGGAGAAAATCAGCTCCACACACGACAGGCCAATAAATCAAGAGATGAGTTTTGGGGAGCAAGGAACAGCGACTTTATTCGGAAAGCCAGCAGACCAAGAAGATGGCGAACTAGTGTCCAAAAGCCATCTGCCCTGAGTTAGAATTCAGGCTTCTTTTATACTAAAAAAGGAGAGGGTCAATTTCTGGTTCTGTTCAGGCTCCGGAGGGGACTTGTTAATTTCTTTCTTCCTGCAGCCATTCACAGGTGGGCCTGGTCAGGAGGTTTACTGTGAGATAAACAAAGGTGTTTTAGCTTAAGGCTCATTACAAGGGAGCAGGGTTCCCAGAGATGGGCCATTGTAATTTAAGCTTATAGGCAACATCCCTTTCATGATTAACTTGTAGCAAAAGTAATAGAATACAAAGGTTAAAGTAAAACAAACAGATCCAATATGGGGTCAGATTTTTTTCTTTCCTATTACAACACTGGCCCTAGATAAGATGCATATCAAAGGAATAATTTAAGTGAGCCCAGACTCTTGCATCTTCCCATATATAGAAAAGCACTAAAATCATTAACTCGAGATGTCTGCTTTTGGTGATTAGCAATAATCTTTTGATATTCCATTACATGTTTTCTTCAGCAAAAACTCATATATCCTGGCTCTTCCCTTACCTCTTTGGAAACAGTTCCTCAGAGCTATCTGTCCTGGGCTACAGCCCTCAGTAAAGTCCCCACAATAAAACATAACTGGCAACTTTTAGTTTGTGCATTTTTTTTCAGTTGGCATTAGGCAACAACTCAAAACAGCTGTTTTCTCATCACAATTGACCCTGTGATGAGGAATACTAGAGGGAGGGGTGGGCTTCACCCTTGGCAAGATATACTGTCTGTTTTCAAGTGTTTCATATCCATGGCCTTTATGGGCCTCCCCACTTTCACCTGCAGAACGTCCAAACACCTATTCACATTTCTTTTCCCTGATAGCACTGTGTCCTCACCCTTCAGGAGCTGCCAATCTTAAATCCAGACGTCTTGGCCCTTTCACTTATAAACAATTTTTTAATTTAATTTAAAAAATTTTCTTACTTTTTTGGCTGCGTTTGGTCTTCGTTGCTGCATGTGGGCTTTATCTAGTTGTGGCAAGCGGGGGCTACTCTTCGTTGTGGTGTGTGGGCTTCTCATTGTGGTGGCTTCTTGGTGTGGAGCACAGACTCTAGGCGTGTGGGCTTCAGTAGTTGTGGCACGTGGGCTCAGTAGTTGTGGCTCACGGCCTCTAGAGCACAGGCTCAGTAGTTGTGGTGCATGGGCTTAGTTGCTCCATGACATGTGGGATCTTTCCTGGATCAGGGCTCGAACCTGTGTCCCCTGCATTGGCAGGCAGATTCTTAACCACTGTGCCACCAGGGAAGTCCCAACAATTTTTTTTGAATAAACATCATATGCCCCAGAACAAAATTCAAATGGTACTGAGGCAGGAGGTAGATGGTCTCCAGGCGAGGCATTTATAATTGGCCTCCTTACATTTCATAGGGCAGGAAAAGTGGGCTTCACGCTGGACACTTACAACTAGCCTCCTGTTTGCATTTCCTGAGACAGTAGATAGGTGGGCTCCCGGTAAGGCATTTACCATCAGCCTCCTGTTTGCCCTCCAAAATGGAAGTAACCACTGAAACAGGGTAAACAGCCAGGCTTTGTCTCTTGTGGATGCCCTAATATAACAGTCATGGCAGGAACAGGGGCAAAACCCTGTTTGAGTAAAGGATCAAGCGATCACATATCCGCCCCAACACCTTGGGGTAAGGGAGACACCACACATGTGCAGGAAAGCTCCTTGGGGGCCATAATGAGTCCTGCTTCTTCCAGACGCCTTTGTGTCAGTTCCATCTTGGCTGAGAGGTGTGTGTGCATCTAGGGGGAGAGTCCTGAAACAAATTAGCCAGGGGGGACAAAACAAGACGATTGGCCAGAAGGAAGACAAAGATCCAGAAGAACTGCCCGATAAAAATGACTTAACCGCCTCGTTACTGCACTCCCCCTCATTAGGGAGGATGCCCACGCCCGTTCTCTCTGGGTGTGCATCTCTGCCTTGCTCCTGCCTTAGCTAAGCAAACTTGTTTCTCTGTGTGCTCTCCCACTAGTTGTTGTGCTATGTCTCTAATGGTAAACTTTGTACCTGTTTTTACAGTATTTGCCTCCATGAGAAATGAATTTTTCACTGGGGGCAAGAGCCAGGGAAGAATAGGCTTCTGGCCTCTAGCCCTTGCTGGCCTGGTGGCTAGGATTCCTGGTTTTCATCCAGGCTACGCAGGTTCAATTCCTGGGCAGGGAACTAAGATCTCGCTTAGCAACACGGCTCACTTCTCCCTCTCTGAGATCAGTACAGTGAAGATGGACTCCCTCACACCTCTGGCCCCTCATCCAGCTTTTTACCCCAGACAAAACCACTTTTACCAGTTCCTGGTGGGTCCTTCTGAAACCGTGCAACTCACAGTGGGACTTGAACCCCCATGCTGGGACTCGAACCCGGCCAAAACCCACAGTCTTCCAACTGAGATCACACACCTGGTTTCAGGACTTAATGAAGCTCAGGTTCTTGATATCTCATGGCAGAAAGAATTCAGTGAGAGACAAAGTGGTAGGTAAGAAGTGGATTTATTTAGAGAGAAACACACTCCACAGACAGAGTGTGGTCCATCTCAGGTGAGAAAGGCACCAGGGTGTGGGGTTGTCAGTTTTTATAGCAGTGGGTAATTTCATAGGCTAATGAGTGGGAGGAGTATTCCAGCTATTTCAGGAGGGGGTGGGGATTTCTAGAAACTGGGCCACTGCTCACTTTTTGATCCTTGTGCTCGGCCTTGGAACTGTCATGGCGTCTGTGGGTGTGTCATTTAGCTTGCTGATGTGTTACAGTGAGCGAACACTGAGGCCCCAGGTCTAGTGGAAGTCTACTTGTCCGCCATCTTGGACCCATTTAGTTCTAATCAGTTTATGTCATGTCCTCAGGCTGTCATTCTTTCAAAGGTTGTACCCTGCCCCCTTCCCTCCTGTTTCACTTCCAGAGAGTTCTATACATTAACAAGGGTATTTTCTCTCTTCTATCTTTTAACATACAATGGTGGCATATAACATGCAACACCCTGAATCTTGCTTTTTTTTTGCTTTAACAAAATATTACGGATCTGGCCCATTTTTTGTCTATAGTACATACAACTCCACTGTGTGGATATACATGTCCTTTGTGTAATGCACCCGACCTCGTACAAAGGACATGGCAATGGTCTCCAGTCTTTGGCTATCACAGGCAATAATGCTGTGAAAGATCTTGTGGATTTGTAAGCAGATAGGATAGTGGGTCCCCGGAGAAAGAACCAGGCATGGCTTTCCTGACATAAAAGGAGCCATTTTTGGCCTAAGCCATTTTGTGATCTAAGCCTGACCACAAGGCTTGCCCTTGAACAAGTCTCAGTAATTAATCATCTTAAGGGAAGTGAAAAAGTGCAAGAACAAAGCAAAAGCAGTCAAACAATAGTTCAGCAATAAAACTGAATCCTAGTTCTTCCTCAAGGGATGTAGGTAACAATCTGGTACAGTCTTTGATTCCCATAGGAACTAAGGCCCCCACCCAGGTGGTGGATGGAAGGATGTTGACCCTCCTGATTTCAATCAGCTAAAGCTTGGACTCTTGTCGAGGAATTCTATGCTGAATTTTCCTCTGCTCAAGCCCCTTCGTGAATACCATGTACCCTCGGTTTAAAGCTTCTCCAATTTTGCTCTTCGGGAGACACTGCTTTGAGAAAGATCCCTGGTGTTCTCCTCACTTGATAAAGTAATAAATCCTTCTCCTGCTCTTTGGCTTGGTTGTGTCTCTTGGCCTGATGCCCACCAAGAGGCGAAGCCAGTTTTCGGGTAACAGGTTTCCTGTTTTCCCCACAAGCAAGTACAGTTGTAGGATAATGTGGTAGGGAGGTGGCCCCTGAAGATATCCACACACGAGTCTCTGGAGCCTGTGAATATGTTATGGCCCAAGGCCAGAAGGACTTTGCAGATGGGATTAAGTTTATAGACCTTAACACAGGGAGATTCTCCTGGATTATCTGGGTGGTTTCAATGTGGTAAACTGAATAATGGCCCCCAAATACATTCACATTCTGAGCTCCCAAACTTGTGAATGTTACCTTACATGGCAAAGGGACTTTGCACATGTGATTAAGGTGAAAACCTTGAGATGGGGGAGTCTCCTGGATTATCCAGGTGGACCCACTGTCATCACAGTGGTCCTTAAAAGAGGGAGGCAGGAGAAGTCAGAATCAGAGGAGCAGGTGTGCCAGAACTGAAGCAGAGATTGGAATGATGCACTTTAAGATGGAGGAAAGGGCCATAAGCCAAGGAGTGTAGGAAGCCTCCAGAAGCTGGTAAAGACAAGGAAATGGCTTCTCTCCACTCAGAACCTCCAGAAGGTATCAGCCCAGCCAACACCTTGACTTTTTTAGTCCAGTGAGATCCTTGTCAGACGTCTGATCTCCAGTAAGAGAATAAATGTGTGTAGTTGTAAGTCGCTAAGTTTCTTGTAATTTATTATCACGGCAGCCACAGGAAACGAATACTCCCAATCTATCTCATGAGCCCTTAAAAGCAGAGAACTTTCTCTGGCTGGAAGCAGAAGGATGTAATGGAAGGAAATATTCAAAGCATGTGAGGGGCCACGAGAAAGGCCTGAGAAGGAATGTGGGCAACCTCTGGGAGCAAAGCCAGGCTCCCAGCTAGAAACGGAGACCTTAGTCCCACAATCACAAGGAACCGGGTTCTGTCAACAACCTGAATGAGACTGGAAGCAGATTCATCCAGTGGAATAAAATTCATATTTTATGGCAAGACCAGAAAATTCAAACATAAAAATTCTTCTCTGTCCTTTGGCCTCCTCTCTCCCCGCAGTGCATTGTGTATCTGCATTGTGTTTCAACCAAACCTCCCCCATCAGGAATACCTGCTCAACCATAAACAGCAACATGCTCCCAGCATCACCAAGACAACTCCTTAAAAGATAACATTCCTTCGAGATCTTGTAAGGGGTCACATGACCCACCACAATGATGCTTAGATTTGGATTATAATCTGTCAATAATATGTTATTTGATGTACAGCCCTCTGTCCAAAAAAAAAAATTATGTAACTGTGCCTTGACTTCTAACAGGCAGAACAATTTTCAGAGCCTTCTGAGATGCTCTTCCTGGGTTATAATCCTCAAATTTGGCTCGAATAAAATTGTCCATTTCTTTCTTAGATCAACTGATTAATTTTTCATTGACAATCCCTAGAGCCTCCAGAAAGGAACACAGCCCTTGGTGGATTACATAAATGGCACATGGAAGCACACAGTGGAGTAGTACGCAGCTGCAGAAAAGAACAAGTCAGATCTGTGATCTTTTATTAAAGAAAAAACAGGCACAGTGTTGCATATTTTAGGGCACCATTTTATGTTAAAAGACAAGACAGAAGCAAGAGAGAAAATACAAGGGTTTGCTTGTCAACGTGTAAAATTCCCTGGAAGGAAGGATCCACCAGGAACAGGTAACAGCCTGATCTCAGCCTGTGAGGTTTGAAGCAGCTGAGCTATTGCTGCACCTGGACTTCTGACCTCCAGGACTTTGAGATCATAAACTGGTGTTTTAAGCCATTCGAGTGGTGGTAATGTGTGTTATAGCAGTAGTAAAAAAAAAAAAACGAGGTAAATTCCTAAAAAAAAAAATGTTTTCTAAAAGTGGGTCCAAAGTAAGTGCATTTAAATTTTAGCAGCTGCTAAATTTCCTCCTCAAAGTTTGCACTGATTTGTGCCCTGATGTAGTGCATGGGATGCTTGTTTCCCCACAGTGCAGCCAGAAGACCATTTGTCACAGTGCTTTATCTTTATCTGGTGGATGAACAGGATATCACATGGTAGATTTTAAAGAGTTTTATTGAGGTATAATTGACATACAGCAAACCACACATATTTAAAGAATACAATGTGATACATTTTGACAGGTTTATACTTGTAAAACCATGATCACAATCAAGGTAGGGACAATACTCCTGATCTGCAAAAGTTTCTGCATATTCTTTGTTATGTAAATTCCCCATTCCATGCAACTAGTGATCTGCTTTCCAAATTTTCAGTTTCTAGAATTTTATATAGGGACCCCCATTCCCCGGTGGTCCAATGGCTGAGACTCCACACCCTCAATGCAGGGGGACCTGGGTTCAGTCCCTGGTCAGGGAACTAGATCCCACATGCTGCAGCTAAGACCTGTCACAGCCAAATAAATAAGTATTAAAAAAAAAAAAAAACTTCAAAAGACAAGAATTTTATATAAATGGAGACATACAGCATGTACTCCCTGCCCCTGCCCTGGCTTCTTTCAGAATAATAATAATTTTTTTCTTTAAAATTTATTTATTTTTGGCTGCGTTGGGTCTTCGCAGTTGTGTGCTGGCTTTCTCTAGTTGTGGTGAGCGGGGGCTACTTTTCGTTGTGGTGTGCAGGCTTCTCATTGCGGTGGCTTCTCTTGTTGCAGAGCACGGGCTCTAGGCGTGTGGGCTTCAGTAGTTGTGGCACGTGGGCTCAGTAGTTGTGGCTCACAGGCTTTAGAGCACAGGCTCAATAGTTGTGGCACACAGGCTTAGTTGCTCTGCGGCATGTGGGATCTTCCCGGACCAAGGAACAAATGCGTGTCCCCTGCATTGGCAGAGAGATTCTTAACCACTGCACCACCAGGGAAGTCCCTCAGAATAATTATTTTGAGGTTCATCTATGTTATTTTATGTACCAATAGTTTGTTTCTCAGGACTTCTCTGGCAGTCCAGTGATTAGGACACCATGCTTCCTCTGCAGGAGGCGTGGGTTCGATCCCTGCTCAGGGAGCTAAGATCCCACATGTCGCATGGCCAAAAAAAAAAAGTTGGTTTCTCTTTGTGGCTGAATAGTGTTTCATTGTATGGATGTACTAAATACGTTTATCCATTCACCTATTGATAGACATTCGGGTTGTTTCCAGTTTTTTTTTTTTTTTTGCGGTACGTGGGCCTCTCACTGTTGTGGCCTCTCCCGTTGCGGAGCACAGGCTCCGGACGTGCATGCTCAGTGGCCATGGCTCACGGGGCTAGCCGCTCTGCGGCATGTGGAATCTTCCCGGACCAGGGCACGAACCCGTGTCCCCTGCATCGGCAGGCGGACTCTCAACCACTGCGCCACCAGGGAAGCCCTGTTTCCAGTTTTGAGCTTTATAAACAAAGCTGTTATGAATATTTGTGTCCAAGTCTTTGCATGGACATGTGCTTTCTTTACTCTTGGTTAAATATCTCAGAATGGAGTGGCTGGGTCAAATGGCAGGTGTATGTTTGACTTTTGAAGAAACTCACTTGGTAGCTTTATTTTCTATTTCTTTTATGCCTGAGGTTGAGCCTCTTTTAGTTTGATGAAAATCTATTTATGCACTGTTTTCTGTGAACAGGATGCTCATATACTTTGTTCATTTATTAAATAATCTGTCTCTCTAGCTATGTGTGATGCTATTCTCATCATGTGATAATTCCCATGTGTACTTGGTTCCTTTCTGGCCTCTCTCTTTTCCACTTGAACATAATATGGAGGCAGAAGACACTTGAGCAGTAATTTACAACCCCTTCATTTTGCCAATGAATAAATGAGTCCAGAGATATCAAGTGAGTTTTCTAAGATCACACAACTAATTGAAAAAGTAAAGAGATAAGCTAGCACTCCCCTCACACCCTGGTGTTTCCAGTCTCACTAACAGCCAACATGGAGCAGACTTTATTTCAAAGACAAAAGATAGGGCAACAAATAGAAGTCATACAGTGTCTGCTTTCAGATCACAATGGAATTAAACTCTAAATCAGTATCAGAAAGACTGCTAGAAAAATCCTTAAATAGTTGGAGATTGAAACACTTCTAAATAACACGAGTCAAAAAAGAAATCTCAAGAGAAAATTTTAAGTATTTTGAACTAAATGAAAATGCAGCTTATCAAAATGTGTGGGGTTCAATAAAGGCAGTGCTTACAGGGGAATTTATAGTACTGAATGCATATATCAGAAAAGAAGAAATATCTAGAATCAATAGGCTTCTGCCTGAGGAAACTAGAGAAAGAAGAGCAAATCAAAGAAAGCAGAAGAAAAGAAATGATAAAAACTCGAGCAGAAACCAATGAAGTTGGAACAGGAAACCAGAGAGAATCAACAAAACCAAAAGCTAGTTCTTTGAAAAGATAAGTAAAATTGACAAGCCTCTAGCCAGACTAACTAAGAAAGAAAGAGAAAGGACACAAATTGCTAATAGCAGAAATGAGGGATGAGACATCTCTACAGATCCCATGGACTTTCAAAGGATAGTAAAGGAATATAAACAACTCTATGCCCATAAATTTGATAACCTAGATGAAATGGACCAGTTCCTTGAAAGACACAGTCTGCCAAAACTCACCCACGAAGGAATAGACAATCTGAACAGACCTATATCTGTTAAAGAAATTGAGTCAATAATTAATAACCTTCCAACACACAAATTACTAGGCCCAGTGGGTTCACTGATGAATTCTACCAAACATTTAAAGAATACATTATACCAATTTTCTACACTCTCCTTCAGAAGATAGAAGCAGAGGGAATAATCCCCTAACTAATTTTAGGAGGCCAGAATTACCCTACTATGAAAACCAGACAAAGACACTACAAGAAATGAAAATTACAGATCAATATCTTTTATCAATATAGATGCAAAAAACCTTAACAAAATATTAGCAAATCAAATCCAATAATGTATAAAAAGAATTGTGCACCATGACCAAGTGGGATTTATCTCAACTATGCAAGATTAGTTCAACGTTTGAAAATCAATCAATATAATTTATTACATCAACTGGCTAAAGAAGAAAAATCACAAGATCATATCAATAGATGCAGAAAAAGCATTTGATAAAACCTTACATGCATTCATGACAAAAACTCTCAGTAAACCCTGAGGAATAGAGGGGAACTTCCTCAAACTGATAAAGATAATCTACAAAAATCTACAGTTTATGTCATACTTGATGGTGAGAAACTAGAAACTTTCCCCTGAGATCAGGTACAAGACAAGAACATCTCTTCACTACTCCTTTTCAGCATAATACTGGCAGTCCTAGCTAAGGCAAAAATATAGGGAAAGGATATATAAAGTATATGGACTGGGAAGGAAGAAATAAAACTGCCTTTCTTTGCAGATGATATGATCATCTATATAGAAAATCTGAAAGTATCAACCAAAAAAATCCTGAAATTATTAAGCTATTATAGTAAGGTTGCAGAATGCAAGATTAATATACAATAGACAATTGCTTTCCTATCTACTAGCAATGAACCTGTGGAACTTGAAATTAACAACAGTACCATTTACATTAGCACTCCAAAAATGAAATACCTAGGTATAAATCCAACAAAATATGTAAAAGATCTACATGAGGAAAATTACAAAACTCTGAAAGAAATCAGAGAACTAAATAAATGGAGAGAGATTCCTTGTTCGTAGATAGGATGACCCATTATTGTCAAGATGTCAGTTCTTCCCAATTTGATCTATAGTTTCAATGCAATCTCAATAAAAATCCCAGGAAGTTATTTTGTCAATATCAACAAACTGATTCTAAAGTTTGAGGAGAGGCAAAAGACCTAGAATAGCCAATACAATATTGGAAGAGAAAAGCAAAGCTGGAGGGCTGACACAACCTGACTTCAAGACTTACTATAAAGCTACAGAATTTGAGAGTGTGGTATTGGTGAAAATATAGACAAATAGATCAATGGAACAGAATAGAGAGCCCAGATATAGACCTACATAAATATACTCAGCTGATGCAAAAGCAGCACAATGGAGCCAAGATAGCCTTTTCAACAAATGGTGCTGAAACAACTGGACATCCACATGTGGGAAAAAAAAAAAGTCTAGGCACAGGACTTACACCCTTCACAAAAATTAACTCAAAATGGATTGCAGGGAATTCCCTGGCAGTCCAGTGGTTAGGACTCTGTGCTTTCACTGCTGAGGATGTGGGTTCAATCCCTGGTCAGGGAATTGAGATCCTGCAAGCCACGCAGCACGGCCAAAAAAAAATTAAAAAATGGATTGCGGACCTAAATGTAAAACAATTATAAAACTCCTAAGGGACTTCCCTCGTGATCTAGTATCTAAGATTCTGCTCTCCCAG
The DNA here is from genome assembly GCF_000442215.2 of Lipotes vexillifer. Classification (NCBI taxonomy): domain Eukaryota; kingdom Metazoa; phylum Chordata; class Mammalia; order Artiodactyla; family Lipotidae; genus Lipotes; species Lipotes vexillifer. Next base: position 2,288,500 of record NW_006789814.1, read on the forward strand.
TGCAGGGGGCTGGGGTTTGATCCCTGGTCAGGGAACTAGATCCCTCATACTGCAACAAAGATCCTGCACTCTGCAATGAAGATTTCTCGTGCCTCAACTAAGACCTGACACAGCCAAATAAGTAAGTAAATAAATATTTTAAAAGACAAAAACAAACAAACCTCCTAGAAGATAACACAGCAGAAAATCTAGATGACCTGGGATTTAATGATGACTTTTTAAATATGACACCAAAAGCATAATCCATGAAAGAATAAATTGATAAGCTGGAATTGATGAAAATTTAAAATGTCTGCCATGCAAAAGACACTGTCAAGAGAATGAAAAGATAAGCCACAGATTGGAAGAAAACATTTGCGAAAGATACATCTGATCAAGGACTATTATCCAAAATACCCAAAGAACTCTTAAAACTCAACAATAAGAAAACACACAACCCAATTAAAGTATGGGCCAACAACATCACTGATGAACATAGATGCAAAAATACTTAACAAAATACTAGCAAGCAGACTCCAACAGCACATTAAAAGGATCATACACCATGATCAAGTGGGGTTTATCCCAGGAATGCAAGGATTCTTCAATATATGCAAATCAATCAATGTGATAAACCATATTAACAAACTGAAGGAGAAAAACCATATGATAATCTCAACAGATGTAGAAAAAGTTTTTGACAAAATTCAACACCCATTTATGATAAAATCCCTCCAGAAAGTAGGCATAGAGGGAACTTACCTCAACATAATAAAGGCCACATATGACAAACCCACAGCCAACGTCGTTCTCAATGGTGAAGAACTGAAACCATTTCCACTAAGATCAGGAACAAGACAAGGTTGTCCACTCTCACCACTATTATTCAACATAGTTTTGGAAGTTTTAGCCACAGCAGTCAGAGAAGAAAAAGAAATAAAAGGAGTCCAAATCGGAACAGAAGAAGTAAAGCTGTCACTGTTTGCAGATGACATGATACTATACACAGAGAATCCTAAAGATGCTACCAGAAAACTACTGGAGCTAATCAATGAATTTGGTAAAGTAGCAGGATACAAAATTAATGCACAGAAATCTCTGGCATTCCAATACACTAATGATGAAAAATCTGAAAGAGAAATTAAGGAAACATTCCCATTTACCATTGCAACAAAAAGGATAAAATATCTAGGAATAAACCTACCTAAGGAGACAAAAGGCCTGTATGCAGAAAACTAAAAGACACTGATGAAAGAAATTAAAGTTGATACAAACAGATGGAGAGATATACCATGTTCTTAGATTGGAAGAATCTATATTGTGAAAATGACTATACTACCCAAAGCAATCTACAGATTCAATGCAATCCCTATCAAACTACCACTGGCATTTTTCACAGAACTAGAACAAAAAATTTCACAATTTACATGGAAACACAAAAGACCCCGAATAGCCAAAGCAATCTTGAGAAAGAAAAACGGAGCTGGAGGAATCAGACGCCTGGCCTTCAGGCTATACTACAAAGCTACAGTAATCAAGACAGTAGGATACTGGCATGAAGACAGAAATATAGATCAATGGAACAGGATAGAAAGCCCAGAGATAAACCCACGCACATACAGTCACCTTATTTTTGATAAAGGAGGCAAGAATATACAATGGAGATATGACAGCCTCTTCAATAAGTGGTACTGGGAAAACTGGACAGCTACATGCAAAAGAATGAAATTAGAACACTCCCTAACACCATACACAAAAATAAACTCAAAATGGATTAAAGACCTAAACGTAAGGCCAGACACTATAAAACTCTTAGAGGAAAACATAGGCAGAACACTCTATGACATAAATCACAACAAGATCCTTTTTGACCCACCTCCTAGAGAAATGGAAATAAAAACAAAAAGAAACAAGTGGGACCTAATGAAACTTAAAAGCTTTTGCACAGCAAAGGAACCATACACAAGACTAAAAACCCTCAGAATGGGAGAAAATATTTGCAAATGAAGCAACTGACAAAGGATTAATCTCCAAAATTTACAAGCAGCTCATTATCAAAAAAACAAACAACCCAATCCCCAAATGGGCAGAAGACCTAAATAGACATTTCTCCAGAGAAGATATACAGATTGCCAACAAACACATGAAAGGATGCTCAACATCACTAATCATTAGAGAAATGCAAATCAAAACTACAATGAGGTATCACCTCACACCAGTCAGAATGGCCATCATCAAAAATCTACAAACAATAAATGCTAGAGAGGGTGTGGAGAAAAGGGAACCCTCTTGCGCTGTTGGTGGGAATGTAAATTGATACAGCCACTATGGAGAACAGTATGGAGGTTCCTTAAAAAACTAAAAATAGTTGGGGCTTCCCTGGTGGCGCAGTGGTTGAGAGTCCGCCTGCCGATGCAGGGGACACGGG
>NW_006789814.1:2290980-2314118 GCF_000442215.2 Lipotes vexillifer
AAAAAGAAAAGAAAAAACTAAAAATAGAACTCCCATATGACCCAGCAATCGCACTACTGGGCATATACCCTGAGAAAACCATAATTCAAGGAGTCATGTACCACAGTGTTCATTGCAGCACTATTTACAATAGCCAGGACATGGAAGCAACCTAAGTGTCCATCGACAGATGAATGGATAAAGAAGATGTGGCACATATATACAATGGAATATTAGTCATAAAAAGAAACGAAATTGAGTTATCTGTAGTGAGGTGGAAGGACCTAGAGTCTGTCATACAGAATGAAGTAAGTCAGAAAGAGAAAAACAAATACCATATGCTAACACATATATATGGAATCTAAAAAAAAAAAAAAAGGTTTGAAGAACCTAGGGGCAGGACAGGAATAGACACAGACGTAGAGAATGGACTTGAGGACACTGGGAGGGGGAAGGGTAAGCTGGGACAAAGTGAGAGAGTGGCATGGACTTATAAATACTACCAAATGTAAAATAGATAGTGGGAAGCAGCCGCATAGCAAAGGGAGATCAGCTCCGTTCTTTGTGATCACCTAGAGGGGTGGGGTAGGGAGGGTGGGAGGGAGAGGCAAGACGGAGGAGATATGGGGATATATGTATATGTCTGGCTGATTCACTTTGTTATAAAGCAGAAACTAACACACCACTGTAAGCAATTATACTCCAATAAAGATGTTAAAAAAAAAAAAATAGTATGGGCCCAAAACCTTAACAGACACTTCCCCAAGGAAGATACACAGATGGCAAATAAGCATATGAAAAGATGATCCACATCATATGTCATCAGGGAAATGAAAACTAAAACAACAGTGAATACCACTCCATACTTATTTAAGTGGCTGGGCTCTGAAGCTGACATCAAATGCTGGTGATGATGTAGAACAACAGGAATTCTCATACATTGTTGACAGGAATGCAAAATGGTAAGACTACTTTGTTTTATGTCTTTTGTGGCCGAGTCACACAGCTTTCAGGATCCCAGTTCCCTGACCAGGGATTGAACCCAGGCCACGGCACTGAAAACCCAGAATTCTAAACACTAGGCCACCAGCCAACTCCTGGTACAGTTACTTTAGAATAGGGTTTAGTGGTTTCTTACAAAACTAATTATACTCTCACCACATGATCCAGCAATAGTGCTCCTTAGTATTTACCCAAATGAATTGAAAACTTATGTCCACACAAAAATCTCCACATGGATGTTTATAGCAGCTTTATCTACAATTGTCAAAATTTAGAAGCAACAAAGATGTCCCTCCGTAGGTGAAATAAACTGTGGTACATCCAGACAATGAAATATTATTCAGCTCTAAAAGGAAATGAGCTATCAAGCCATGAAAAGACATGGAGGAACTCTAAATGCATATTGCTACATGAAAGACATCAATATGAGAAGGCTATGTACTGTGTGATTCCAATTATATGGCATTCTGGAAAAGGCAAAACTACAGAGGCAGTAAAAAGATCAGTGGTTGCCAGGGACTTGGGGAGGGAGGGATGCAGAGGCTGATTAGAGGATTTTTAGGGCAGTGAAAATACTCTGTATGATACTATAATGGTGGATATATGTCATCATACATATCTCCAAACCCACAGAATGTACAACACCAAGGGTGAACCCTAAGGTAAACTCTGGACTTGGGGTGATGATGATGTGCCAGTGTAGGTTCATCAGTGCTAACAAATGTGCAATACCATTCTGATGGGGGATGCTGACCATGGGGGAGGCTGTGCGTGCACGAGAGCACGGGGTATTTGGGAAATCTCTATGCCTTCCTGTCAATTTTGCCGTGAACCTAAAACTGCTCTGAAGAATAAGGTCTTACAAAATATGGCTGTAAGGACAAAATCTGTGAAATCCTCTATCCACGTAAGAAGAGCTCACTGCGCCCCCTACTGGTCAATCCTTCTCTGCCGTGGAGTATCTCTTGCGGCAGCTCTGCAAAATCAAGCGCCTTTTGATGATTTAAAAAGAAGTCTTCTTATTTTTGGTAACTCTGACTTGGATGTGATGGACCTTAGTTTATCCTCTGCCTTATTTCAGAAGTGGAAGCTCAGCCTCCGGTTGTCTGCCAACCCAATCCTACAAATTCTTTCAAGGAGGAAGCAGGACCCAGTTTTTGTGGGAGGATGAAGAAAGAGGTGGGAAGGCTTGTCTAGGAGGATCTGATTGTGAATCAAGTCCTCGAGTCCCGGAGCTCCATCCTATGAGGGCATCAGATTTTTGTCCAGTAATGACAGACACGGGGAAGGGAGGCCAGAGATGCCCGGAGCCCTACCCCAGTCAACTCCAGTAGATTGGGTATGGCAAACCCCGATGGTCATCAGAAGGGCCTGGGGGGAGGCCCCCCCACCATGGTTCTGATTCTCCAGGCCTAGACTGTGATGTCGCTGTATTAACTGTGAAACACCACATGGAAGGTTGCACGGTTTTCCTTCATATTCCTGACTGTGAAAGGAGAAGGAATCCAGACTTGTGGGCAGAGACCAGAGTCTCCTGGAGGAAGAGATGGAGGAAGTGATAACCATTGAGCAAAGCTGCCCAAGTCAAAAGAACAGGGACTCTGGAGCAGCACTGGGTTTAAAATTCTCACAAGCTGTGTGACTTTGGGCAAGTGACTTAACCTCTCTGTGTCTCTTCTTTGTACAGTGGGATGCTGCTAGATCAACCTTGCAGATTGTTGTTAGTGGGGGCGGGTGGGGAGGTTTGACTGAATGAGTTGATATTCAGTGAGTGCTTTGCCCTGTACCTGTACAGTTTTTTTTTTAAAATAAATTTATTTATTTATTTATTTTTGGCTGTGTTGGGTCTTCCGGTGCTATGTGCAGGCTTTCTCTAGTTGCGACCAGCAGGGGCTACTCTTTGTTGTGGTGTGCGGGCTTCTCATTGTGGTGGCTTCTCTTGTTGCAGAGCACGGGCTCTAGGTTCAGTAGCTGTGGCTCGAAGGCTCTAGAGCACAGGCTCAGTAGTTGTGGTGCACGGGCTTAGTTGCTCCGCGGCATGTGGGATCTTCCCGGACAAGGGCTCGAACCTGTGTCTCCTGCGTTGGCAGGCGGATTCTTAACCACTGCGCCACCAGGGAAGCCCCCAGTTTTTTTTTTTAATTGAGATATATTTGACATATGCCATTATGTGAGTTTAAGGCCTTGAACATATTAGTTTGATACATTTATATTGCAATACAGTTGCCATCATAGCATTAGCTAACACTTCTCTTGCATCATATAATTATCATCTAGTGTTGGGAAAAATTCAATCTAGTTTCTTAGCAAGTTCAATGTTTACAATACCATTTTGTTGTCTATAATCACTGTACTGTGTATTAGGTCTCCAGGACTTATTTCTCTCTTAGTTGCAAGTATACAGTTTTCTAGTAACATTACTATCTATTCTTTGAAGTCTGGGGGAAACCTCTCCTTTGTAAATTGTTCCCAGTGACTCCCCACACAATAACCATTCCTTTCTAAGCAGAGCTCTCCTTGGTACATTTCTTGTTTTTGTTTGCACGTGCATCTCATTTCCCTTCAAGAATTTTAGCTCCTCCAGGCCAGCCCTGTCAGATGTAGTTTTCTGCTTTTCCTCAAAGCATTTAGTAGCCCCCCAGAACAGATCGTGGGCCCCCAGGCAGCTGTAAGCTGAAGGGCCGTTTGAATCTTCAGCCCCATGGGGGTTTCTGCGCTCAGCCAGTGAAGATGTTTGAGCTGGAGGATGGGAAGGTGAAATTACTGGTTTCAAAATATAAAAGAAAATGGCCCAAGTCTAAAAGCCTGATTAGGGAATTCCCCAGTGGTCCAGTGGTTAGGACTCAGTGCTTTCAATGCCAAGGGCCCAGGTTCAATCCCTGGTCAGGGAACTAAGATCCCACAAGCCATGTGGCATGGCCAAAAAAAAAAAAAAAAAAAGACAAGCATAATTAATTATTTCCATAAGACATGATGTGTCAACCAGTCAAGTGGGTCTTAATTTAACTTTAACAAAATTACGTTTAACTGTTAATTGAGGGATGAACGAACAAACAAATGTGACTTATCCATTTGATGACACAATATTCAGCTATAAAAAGGAATGAAATACTGATACACACTACAGCATGGCTGAACCTTGAAAGCATGGTCTCACTGAAAGAAGCCAGACACGACAGGCCACGTATTGAATGATTGCATTTCTATGAAATGACCCAAAGAGGTAAATCCATGGAGACAGAAAGCAGAGCAGTGGTGACCAGGGACTGGGGTGACAGGAATGAGGAATGACTGCTTATGGGGGGTGGGATTATCTCTTGTGGTGATGAAAATGTTCTAAAATTGGTTCTGGTGTTGGTTGCACAAGTCTGCGAATATACTAAAAACCATTGAATTGTGTACTTTATTTTTTATTTTTATTTTTGCTGTACGTGGACCTCTCACCGTTATGGCCTCTTACGTTGCGGAGCACAGGCTCTGGAACCGCAGGCTCAGCGGCCATGGCTCACGGGCCCAGCCGCTCCGCAGGATGTGGGATCTTCCTGGACCGGGTCATGAACCCGTATCCCCTGCATCGGCAGGCGGACTCTCAACCACTGCGCCACCAGGGAAGCCCCGAATTGTGTACTTTAATTGGGAGAATTGTGTGATATATTATCTCAATAAAGTGGTTTATAAAAAAGCACACTTATTGTGGGAAGCAGGTGCATAAGAGGAGGGGCTGGTCCACGAGGCCTGCAGGGGCTGACGGAGGTAGCCTAAACACCAAAGGGTGCAGCTAGATGTGGGGCTTGGGATCACGTGTGAGAAGACCCCCCGCCTCCCAGAGGACTTGCGCCCCTTCTCTGCTGGGGGTCCTAATGTGTGCAGGAGGGAGGCCTTGGGCCTGAAGGGTTGAAACACCCCTCAGCTGCTGAGAGCCATTTCCGAGGCTGGGCTGGCCCTTCTCTTTGCTTCGCCCACCATGAGTGCTGGGAAAGACAAGCTCAAAATCAGACCTCAGAACTCGATAGTGGTGACGGTTGCACAATGCTTTGAATGTATTCAATGCCACCAAATCGCCACTTTAAAATGGTTAAAATGGTAAATTTTATGTTATATCTATTAGACCACACACACAAAAAGGCAAACCATGCTGTGTTGCCTTCTGCCCCGAGAGCTTCATTTCCAAGGCTTGAAGAGGCAAACCTTTTTTTTCCCCCTTAGAGTGAAAAGGGATTTTTCCCCCTCACTGGTCAGAAGCCCCTCCCTCCCTCCCCGTGCTAAGATCTTTATTGGAGTCTCCTGACTGGCTGGGTCTTCGCCCTGGAAGCCACCTCCGCCCCTTCCCATCCCCAACTCCTGTGCTGGGAGTGTGAATTGCAGCTGAGCCCTCCGCTTCGGGAAAGAAGGTTCCTTTCTGGGCTGCTCTGAGCCGCTCTGGAGAGAGAGGCTGGCTGTGTCTCCCTCGGGCCAGCGGCAGTGCCAGCGCTCATGGGGCTCCTTGGTCTGGTCCTGCTCTGGGTGCTGACGGCCGCGACTTCAGGGAGTAAGTAAAGCTGCTGCAACCCTATTTCTTCCGGGGTGGAATGGCGGCAGCCCAGATGCACTGGGGACAGTGTTTTTATAGCCAAATGTATGTTTACCTGTCCTTCTGCTGCCTCCCTTGGTTTTGCCTTTCATGGGGAAAAGGAGGGAGAGATTACAGGTGGATCCCTCATCTCTCACTCCCAACTTTCAGCAACATCCTCTGGAAACTGAGACCAGATCTGAAATCCTGAGTGAGGAAACACTGACTTCCAGGCTCCTGAGCCTGGGTGCAGGGATGCTTAGCTGTCTGCAGGGATACTAATACTCCGATGCAGGGTAACAATGTGGAATGAACTTTAATTTGTTGTCTATTTACTGCAGGAAGGTACAGGACAGTGCTATCCATTAAAAATACAATGCAAGCCAATATGTAATTTAAAATTTTCAAGCAGCCACACTTAAAAAGTGTAAAAAACAACTGAAATTAATTTAATAATTATTGTACTTAACTCAATATATCTAAAATATCATTAGAAAATGTAATTGATATAAAAAGTATTAACAAGCTGTATTTCCTGTTCCTTGAAACCCAGTGTGTACTTTATACTTAGAACATATTTCAATTTGGATGCCAAATTTTCATTGCAAATACTTGATCTCTTTTTAGATTTCTTAAAATTTCAAGTTGAAAAAGTACTTTTGTATACTAAGTTGTTTCAAACATACTTAAAAGTTTTCCAATAACTGACTTGAGCACAGTTTTTAATTTAAATTTAATTAGAGGTTTCTTCATAACACCAGCCACATTTCACATGTGGCTGGTGGCTACTGTCACAGCTGTTTTACTCACTGTACTTTCACCAATTTGCCTCTCACACAGCTGGTGTTTAGTGAATCTTGTGCTGGCTGGATATATAAATGAATGGGGATCACAACTGACATCTGAGAAAGCTGAAATGAGACTTGATTTCATTTCTGAAATGAGATGACATCAGTTTCAATCCATTTCAGATCTCTCCCTAGAGGTGATGGAAAGATTTATTACCTCCCAGCACTCACTGTTTTCCCCTTCTTGGTTGATTTATTTAGTAGGATCATCGAATGGTCTTTGTTTTTCTGAAACCTTTTTTAAACTTTAGATATGTCTTTTTAAGTGCTTGAGAAATGGAAGGGAAACAGACTTGGTTCAGGCAGAATGCTCTGAGAACACACTTTACTCCTGGGAGCTCATGTTGGACCTGGGCTTGTAGGCATCACTGCCCTCTGCACAGCAGGGCGGAAAAGCAGATGTAGAGGTTATCGGTGGAGCAAAGGAGCCAGAATGCTGGGTCTGTGCACAACTGGGAGTTTAAAGATTATGCACACACATGTTCAATCTGACACCCAGGGTCCAAGTGATCAGAGTTGAAAGAAAGTTGAAAGGGAGACTGATTGACTGAAATGTCTTTGAAATGTGATTTTATCCATTGATATTCTACTTTAATGCAAAGAGCATTTTGTTGGATGAGCCAAAACATTCAGGGGGGAAAAAACCCTGCCAAATACCCTAACATGTTCTATTATTTCAAAGGGTTTAAATGGAATGGTATAAAATGCACTTTCCCCCCATTCTGGGAAAGCGTATTTTTCTTAAGGGATTAAACAGGCTGGCATGTGTAATGATCACCAGTTGAGGCACAGTGGGGTGGTTTTGAGGATAGAAATGGTATTATTGGAACGTCATTGTATGAAAATGCCTGCAGATGGACCCCTGGCTAAGGCTGTTCTGGAAGGGTATGGATGATGCCCAGGAAATGCCCAGGCGTGTGGTTGGAAGGAAGGACAAATGAGGAGTGACAGTAGGTGGAAATGGGGAGGCTTTCAGGTGAGGTTGGGACAGGCAGATGGAGAGATGCTGACCCTTCCCAGGCAGGTGGTCTGAGGATCCCCTGCAGAGTGTCCTCAGCCTGAGGAGGTCCCTGGCCGTTCTGTTCATACTCTGGATGTTCTGCAGCTTAGATGGTGGCTAAATGAGGTATTACGAGATCTGCTGGGGAGCCAAACTAGATAACAGTCCTTTACTGCTGTAGCCTCTGGGTCTTGCCTTTGTTGGTTCACCTGTTCCTTTATTCTCTCACTTATTCCTTCATGATAATGTAGTGGTTAAGGCTGTGGACTAAGGGTGCCTGGGTTGAAATGCTGGCTCCCCTCCTAACTGTGTGCTCTCAGTCTCTATGCCTCAGTGTCTTTAACTGTAAAATGGGAGTAATAATTGCCCTTACCTCAGGGGACTCTCAGGAGATTGAAGGCGTTTAATGTATAAATTGCTTGGAACAGTGCTTGGCGCACGGTAACTGCTGTGCAAGTGTTAGTTGTGTTCATTCATTTAATCATTCCAGTCTGTCCTGGGGATCAGGAGCTGGGGGATACAATTTTGACAAAGGTGACCAAAATAATGAAATCATTAAAGTTTCACAAGCCTTATGAAGAGAATAGGATGCTAAGATAGGCTACCAGGTCTGTATCAGAGATAGACACTGAGAGGTGAGGTCAGGGAGAGATGTTTTATTGATTGATTGATTGACTGATTTGGCTGTGCTGTGTCTTAGTTGAGGCATGTGGGACCTTTAGTTGTGGCATATGGGATTTAGTTCCCTGACCAGGGATCGAACCCAGGCCCCCTGCATTGGGAGTGCGGGTCTTAGCCACTGGACCACCAGGGAAGTCGCCGGGGAGAGATGTTTATGCTGAGGCCTGAAGGAACCTAGGATGTGAGAGCAGGTGGAAGAGTGTTGAGGCCAGAAGGAACAGCATGTGCAAAGGCCTTGAGCTGGAGAAGGACCGGCATGGCTGGAGGTCAGGAGTGGGGGTGAGATGTGGCCAGAGGGGCAGACAGAGGCCAGCTCTCATGGGAAGGATTTTATTATGAGTGCATATGGGTTGGGGTGGGTGGGGCGAGAGACTTAGGGGCTGTTATGCAGGGAGTGATGTGACTGGATTTAGACTTTTAAAACATGACTAACTGTGGGGGATGAACCGTGGACATGGGGGATAATTAGGAGGCTGCTGCAGTTGTCTAGGTGAGAGAAGATGTGGCTTTGCCTAGAGTGATGGAGATGGAGATGGAGAGAGAGAAGGATGGAGGGGAAGGAGGGAGGAATGAATAGAGGGGGGGATGGATGGGTAGATGGAGGGAGGGAGGGGTAGATGGATGGAGGGAGGGAGGGAGGGAGACCTGATGGAATTGGCAGCACTTGCTGACACATGGGACTTGGGGTGATGATAAGGGAAAAGAGGGGAAGCACACACGACTCCCAGGTACCAGCTCTAGCAATGGGGTGACGTGATGCCAGTGCCCAAGATGGGGAAGAGCAGGGTGGGGACGGGGCAGGGAGTCACTCCCAGCCCCATGAGAGAGAGGAGAGCTGGAATTATCTCTTTTTGTCCCCTTGGCCCCCGGACCCTTAAATGTCCTCTTTCAAGAGCAGGTCAGCAGCCCACGGGGTGGGGCTGTCGCATGCCTCCTCCTGGCCTTGCCCTGCTTCCATCTGATTTGTGATTTCAGAAATTCCAGACTGGCCGCTGGAGCAGGCGGCCTCCTGCATGACTTCATGCTCAGGTGAGCAAGTCTCTCCGGAGACCTTATCCCACTTCTGGTGACCCTGAACCTGAGACACGGCCAGTAGGTGGTTGGGGAGGCGAAGCTGACCACTGCCAGGTGTGATTAGGGACAACCCCAGAGGGCCTTGGCCACATTCCCAGGGAGGCCATTTGGGAGGAGCAAGACCCGTTCTGCAAAGGCCACCAAGTCACCAGCATTTAGAGAAGCCAGTAGCACCCTCAGCTTAAAATGGCCTTAAGCCATCCCAGCCCTAAGGCCCCTGGGCTTTTTCCTCATACCTTGTGGTCTCCAGGTGGAGTAAAAGACTTCAGCCAAGTGATTCTATTTGCATCTTGGGGTAGAGTAGATTAGAGAAACTTGGGGCAAATTGTTTGGAAAGAAGCATTTTGGGAATGTGAGATGTGGTTATATTTGAGCACAAAGAAATTAACATGAATATGTTCATTCAATTCCAAGCCCAGGAAAAGGGTGAGGTGTCATAATTAATAATTTAATAGTATTTTGCAATTGGCCCACTGGTCTAAAGAGAAGGTTCAAGAATCATAGACTCTGATAAACCATAATGGAAAAGAATATATAAAAATGTCTATATGTGTATAACCGAGTCACTTTGCTGTACAGCAGAGATTGGCACATTGTAAATCAACTAGATTTCAATTAAAAAAATAAAAAAGAAAGAAAGAATCACAGACTGCTCCCTAGATCTGATCTTCCCCAGAGCACCTACTTCACCTCCCCACTATCTCCAGTACCTCCAGACTGGCCAGCCCTACAGCTCTGTTTTCTGTAAAGATCAGGATAATCTCTCCAACCTACCTCCTGCCCCCACTGATAACCACCAAGGCAGTAGGTGAGGAATCAGACTGCCAAGGTTTGGATCTCAGCTGTGCAACCTTGGGTAAGTTAGTTAACCTCTCTGAGCCTTGGTTTCCAACTCTGTAAAATGGAGAAAATAAGAGTGCCCACCTCAAAGTTGTTATGAGGCTTCCATAAGTTAATATAAAATAGATCAGTGGTTCTCAACAAGGATGATTGTATCTCCCAGGGACATTTTGCAAATTCTGGAGACATTTTTGCTTGTCACAACTGGGGTGTGCTACTGGCATCTAGTGGGTAGAGGCTGGAGATGCTGCTAAACATCCTACAGTGCACAACAGAATTATACGGCCCAAAATATTAATACTGTTGAGGCTGCAAAACCCTGATGTGTATAAAGCTCTTAGAAGAGGGCCTAGAACATGAAACACTGGGTAACATTTATTAAGCACTTACTGTTATTATCTTTATTTTCTCCTTCACTCTCTTGGGGTCTGCAGCCACCCAGCCTTCCCCTGAGCTGGGAGCAGGCAGCTCATAGACCAAAGGAGAGAGGGAGGTGGCAGTAAGGATGGCTAAGTAGTCCAGGTGGAGTTGAGTTTCAAAAGGTTTCGGATTGTCAAGGTGACACTGCGTCCTCTGCCCTCCAGGTTCAGCTGATCCCCACCTCCCCCTGGGCACCAGATACACCTATCACTTTTCCACCAACACCAGCACCAGCCTGCAGGGGGCCCAGGAGGAAGGGAGTGGCCTTGGTCTCCAAGGCTTGGTCACCCTTGATGTGCTTGGCCCCTGCCAGATGGCTTTACGGGTGAGTATCTTTGGGTAACCAGGAGGTCACATTGACATGGGGGACGGCCAAGGGGAAGCCACAGTCCCCTGAAATTTCCCATTTGTCTGATAAATGGAGAGGAGCTTTCTGAGGAATCTCAAATTCAGCGAGTGAGGGCTCTAGAGTAACATGGGAACATGGTGCCATTTTGGTTGTAGGAGGTACCATGGTAGGTCCAGTGGGGGTAGGAGCGGGGGTTAAAGAAGGAGTGAAGGGTATTTCTTGGAGCAAGTAGAGCCACAGGATGGGGACAGGCTGTGTCCTTGGGAGGACTGAGGGTCACAACTCAGTCCTTGAGGGGAAGCTGCAAGTCCCAGGGGTGAGCAAAGTCAAAGCAAGTTAAGGTCTTGTAGACAAAGGAGCAGAGTAGGGTGGACACCGAAGACCTGGTTGGGGCCTCCAGGCCTCCCTTGGGTTCCTTTGTATAGGCACACCTTGGAGATATTACAGGCTTGGTTCCAGGCCACTGAAATGAAGCAAATATTGAAATAAGGCAAGTTACACAAGTTTTTTGGTTTCCCAGTGCATATCAAAGCTATGTTCACACTATACTGTAGTCTGTTAAGTATGCAATAGCATGATGTCTAAAGAAAGTACATGCCTTAAATAAAAAGTATCTTATTGCTAAAAAATGCTAATTGTCATCTGAGCCATCAGTGAGTTGTACTATCTAATAGTAACATTAAAGATCACTTACACAGCTCATGCTAACAAAATAATAATGAAAAATTTGAAATCTTTTTAAAATTACTAAAATGTGACACAGAGACAAAATGAGCAAATGTTCTTGGAAAAATTGTGTTGATAGATTTGCTTGATGCAACCTTCAGTTTGTACAATAAAAAACGCAGTATTGGGCCTCCCTGGTGGCGCAGTGGTTGAGAGTCCGCCTGCCAATGCAGGGGATACGGGTTCGTGCCCTGGTCCGGGAGGATCCCACGTGCCGCGGAGCGGCTGGGCCCGTGAGCCATGGGCGCTGAGCTTGCGCGTCCGGCAACGGGAAAGGCCACGACAGTGAGAGGCCCACATATCGCAAAAAAAACCCGCAGTATCTGGGAAGCACGATAAAACAAGGTATGCCTATACTGGGCAGTGGTGGTGTTAGTACTGGCTTCAGTCAAGGTGGAATTATGAGCTAGATTCTCTTGGTGGTTGTAGGTTTCTTTTTCATCAAGATTTTCCTGAAGCTCCTCCATGTTCTTGCAAGTGGAAATGCCTGCCCATTCTTCTCTGTCCCCTTTCTGATGACTCTCATGTGTTTCCTGGACAAACCCTCCCACCCTGCCTAAATGGCCTCTTAGTTTTCATTAAAGTCTTATGTCCTACTTGGGAAGCGTTTTTGAACTGGCTGGAGCACTTGCTGACAAGAGTTTCTCAGAACTGCTTTGGGGGATTCCCTGGCTGTTCAGTGGTTAGGACTTGGCGCTTTCATTGCCAGGGCTGGTTGGGGAACTGAGATCCTGCAAGCCGGGCGGGCGGCGCACGGCAAACAAACAAAAAAAACAAAAAACAAAACCCAAACTCTTTTGTTATGTTTCACGTAGACCTCTGTATGGGGTCTTTTATGGGGTGGCTCTGAGCTGCCTCTGAATTCTTAAACTATCTAAAATGTTAGTCCTGGTCAGAGCTGCCACTTTACTAGTCTTTGCTGTCCTTTAATGTCTATCAAAACACTAGTAGTTGTTTTTTCTGCAGCGCCAGTTTTCACAAGGCAAATTGTGTACTGCGGTTTTATTTGCTTGTTTGCTTTGTTTTTAGCATTAATAAAATTGATAATGTCTGATGTTGGCAAGGGTAGAAAGAATTGGCTCATTTCAAAGATTTGTGGCACAGGGACTTCCCTGGCAGTCCAGTGGTTAGGACTCCACGCTTCCACTGAAGGAAGCGCGGGTCCAATCCCTGGTCAGAGTATTAAGATCCCACAAGCCACGTGGCGCAGCCAAAACACAAAACAAAAAAATCTATTTGTGGCATAAATGGAAAATTTACAGCCACTCAGGATGCAATCAATTAAATATATTTTTGAGGGAAAAGGGTGAAAATAAGTATTGAGAACAATGAATTTCACTGATTAAACACTCCTCTGTAGCCACCCCCAGATCAAGAAACCCCCATAACCACCCTCATTCTCTCTTTCAGTCACTTCTGCCAAAGGCTCTCCTGAGTTCTAGCACCATAGATTAGTTTTGCCTGTCTTTGAACTTCTCTTTAAATATTTATTTATTTATTTAGGCTGCGGCCGGGTCTTAATTGCGGCATGCGGGCTTCTTAGTTACGGCATGTGGACTCTTAGTTGCAGCATGCAGGCTTCTTAGTTATGGCACGTGTGATCCAGTTCCCCGACCAGGGATCGAACCTGGGCCCCCTGCATTGGGAACTCAGAGTCCTACTCACTGGACAACCAGGCAAGTCCCTGAACTTCTCTTTAATGGAATCATACAGGATGTTCTCTTTTGTGCCTGGCTTCTTTTTATTTTGATTAAAAAACATTTTTTTTTATTGTGGTAAAATGTACATAACATAAACTTTACCATTTTAACCATTTCAAGTGTACAATTCAGTAGCAATAAGTATATTCCTAATGTTGTGTAACCATCACCACTCTCCATATCCAGAACATTTCATCATCCTAAACAGAAGCACTGTACCCCTTAAACACTAACTCCCCTTTTCTCCTTCTCACAGCCCCAGGTAACCTCTATTCTACTTTCTGTCCCTATGAATTTGCCGATTCCAGGTGTCTCATGTAAGTGCAGTCACTTATCACAAACAACTCACGATCAACCTGTGACCTTTTGTATCTGGCTTCTTTCACCTTTTATAAGGTCTTCAAGGTTCATCCACATTGTAGCATGTAGCAGAACGTCATTACCCCCCCCCCTTTTTTTTAATATGATACTTTCCAGCTTTGTTTCTTTTTAAATATTTATTTATTTATTTTGGCCGCGCCGGGTCTTTGTTGCAGCATGCGGGCTTCTTCGTTGTGGCATGTGAACTCTTAGTTGCAGCACGCAGGTGGGATCTAGTTCCCCAACCAGGGATAGAACCTAGGCCCCCTGAATTGGGAGTGTGGAGTCTTAACCACTGGACCACCAGGGAAGTCGCCCCCACCTTTATTTTTAAAATATGTTGGTGTTGTATTTTAATTCAAAGTGTATATTTTTATTTTTAAACATTTTTTGGCCACACCACATGGTATGTAGGATCTTAGTTCCCCGATCAGGGATCGAACCCATGCCCCTGCATTGGGAGCGTGGAGTCTTGACTGCTGGACTGCCAGGGAAGTCCCCAGGACTTCATTCCCTTTTAAAAAATTAGTTTTTATTTTTTTATTGTAAAAACCCTATAAAGTTTACCTTTTTTTCATATTTATTTATTTATGTATTTATTTGGTTGCATTGGGTCTTAGTTGTGGCAGGCAAGCTCCTTAGTTGTGGCTCACAGGCTCCTTATTTGCAGCTCTCCGACTTATTAGTTGTAACACATGGGCTTCTTAGTTGCAGCACATGGGCTCCTTCGTTGTGGCAGGTGAGCTCCTTAGTTGTGGCTTGAGGGCTCCTTAGTTGTGGCTTGCTGTCTCCTTAGTTGTGGCACGTGGGGTCTTTAGTTGCGGCACGTGGGCTCCTTAGTTGCGGCATGCGAACTCTTAGTAGCGGCATGCATGTGGGATCTAGTTCCTGGATCAGGGATAGAACCCGGGCCCCCTGCATTGGGAGCGTGGAGTCTTAACCACTGCACCACCAGGGAAATCCCAGTTTAAAAAATCCCCTTTTGCACAGGCTCCGGACGCGCAGGCTCAGCGGCCATGGCTCACGGGCCCAGCCGCTCCGCGGCATGTGGGATCTTCCCGGCCCGGGGCACGAACCCGTGTCTCCTGCATCGGCAGGTGGACTCTCAACCCCTGCGCCACCAGGGAAGCCCCAGTTTACCCTTTTAAAGTGTGCAGTTCAGTAGTTTTTTTAAAAAAAAAACTCTCTCCTGTCTCTACTAAACTTTTAAAACATATGCTTTAAAAATAACAGTTATCATGGATAGCTTTCAAGCAAGTGGTCAGACATAAGCAGTATTGGTAATGTGGCCGAGGGATTCATTGTCCCGGGCCACATCTCAATGTCAGGTGGAACTGTATTTCACCCTAAGATTTCAAGCCTGGGTTACTGGGGAGGTGACAGACCCTCTGTCGGGGGAGGGGAGCTGGTGTTGAGGAGACAGGGGAATTAGGTTTTAGACAAGATGAATGAGGACTAGTTACTTTGAAAAAGTGAAATCACGGGGCAGTGAAACCATGTGATGCTATAACAGTGGATACGTGTCATCATACATTTGTCCAAACCCATAGAATGTATGACATCAGGGAACCCATATGTATACTACGGACTCTGGGTGATAATGACGTGTCAGTGTAAGTTCATCAGTTGTAACAAATGTTCCACACTGGTGGGGATGTTGATAATGGGGAGGCTGTGCATATTTGGGGGCAGGGAGTATATGGGAAATCTCTGTACCTTCCCTGCAGTGTTGCTATGAACCTAAAACTGCTCTAAAATTACTCTTAAAAAAAAAATGAAACCAGTCAGGTTAGGGATGCAGGTTTTAGGGGTGATTTTATTCATCTTTAGAGAGCCATCTTTTGCAATAAGTACACACACACACACTCACCCCCCCAAACACACACGTGCAACCATGGTGGTACTGGGACATCCAAGTCTTTTATTCAAGGTGACAAAGCTTTGTTTTTGGTTTGCTTTGCAATCCTTAGTTTTGTTTATACCGTGGAGCCATATGAATCTCTCACTCAAAGTTCCAGGAAGTTTTGGGGCAAAACGAGCAGCTAATGAGAACTTTCTGTACATTGAGTGGGGAGCAGAGGTGCCTGGCTATTTAAATTATTTATCCCTAGAGAAATTCAGCATCTACCAGCCTGACACTAGACTCTTCCGCTCAAGGGATGGATCTCTCTGCCTAACCCTCCACATGGGTCATGCTGCGTCCCAGAACTACTTTAGGTGGTGCCGGTGCTGGTGCGGTCCTGGAATTCCCCAGGAGAGGTCACCAGCTCTCTGTGCTTTCTGCTTCAGCTCCAACACTTCCAGGTGACATCCATCCTGGGGTCCAAGGTGGAAGTTCTGAAGGAGTCAGAGAGTTTGAGGTAAGACGCTGGGCTTCGCTCCCGATGGGGCTGGATATGTGAGCCCTGCTCCCTCTTGCAACGGCTGCCGGGCACTGGGTGCACCAAATTATATTGGAAGAACCCGATTCGGGTGACCCTGCTGCAGCAGAAAGAGGCTGTCTTGGACTGAAGTTCAAAGAGGGTTCCACCTTTGTTTTGACCGTGTAAACTCCCACACCAGACCATTGATGAGGACCATTGTGAGCTGTCGTGATGTGGGAGCCTTGAATGAGTCCACATTGCCTCAGGTGGCCTTCCCTTATCTGGTGGAAGGAACTCGCCCCATATTTTCCTGGCTGTCACGCCCAGCATGTCCAGATTTTGTGTCTGCCCAGCACCCTCTGGCCTTCATCCTTAAGAACATTCTGGAAGACACTGGGCACCCATTGAGGTCTGCCCTTCTCCTTCCCCACCCTCGCTAAGATGGGGGTTTCCTCCCTTCCCAAACCAAGCTCCCCTTTGTGACTCAGCCAAGCCTGGAATTCTCCCTCGGCTGTGTTTCCCAGGGCTCCCAGCAGCGGCTTCAGTGGCCTCAAAGCTCAGTCCAGCCACCAGCCTGAGGACAAGCCCATCTCCACAGATTCCTCTTCCTTTTTTATTGCAAATTCATTTGTTAAAAAAGTAAAGCCTTTGTGTGGGCATACAGGGATGGGGGATGCTGCTGTGGGGGCAGATGGAGCCCTACTGAAAAGCTTAGGGTGGTCTTCTCCAAGGGGACAGCCTGGGCTATTGTCCCTGGGCGCCTCATCAGAAATGCGAGTGGGCAGGGCTGTCAGCTCCTGAGAGACCAGACTGACACTAGCTATTCTGGAAGGGGCGGGCGCCATTAGCATTTCTCTAGCCTGAGGCCGGAGGCCCTGGGGGCTGCCTCCAGTGGGGGTAGGGTTGGGGGCCCCAGACTCCACTGGGAACTGGAGAGGGGGCGGTAACCTCCCCTGGGAGATTCAATAGGGCCACTTTTATCCCTCAAGATTCTGCTTGCTGGCTAGCTGGTGGGGTTTGGGGTTTTAGCAGTTTCCCCTTTATCGTGGGGCACCTCTCTCTTCCACCTCCATCCACTGTCCACAAAGGTGGGCACTCCCCCAGCCCTCACCCCCGACCTGCCCCATCCCCTCCCTCACCAGGCTATACCAGACACAGGCTCCTTGTTGTCAGGCGAGGGGTGGCGGGAAGAGAGTATTGGGCTGAACTCTGGTCCCAGCTCCTCGCAGACTGGCTGTGTGATCCCCTCCAGTAGCTCCCTCTACCCCATTTCCTCCTCTGTACAGTACTGGAGTCTCAGACACCTCCAGCTCAGGGTTCCTGAGACCTGTGACTCTGAGCCATCCTGCCCGGGTTAGAATCCCAGCTGTGGCCCTGAGCACTCTGAGCTTTAAGCTTCCTCATATACAGCGTGAGTGGGGGATGCTTCCTCCCTGGTGAGCTGGGAAAATGAGAAGCTTTGCAATGCAGGATGCCCTTGGAAGCTCAGCTTTTTGTTTATTCAAGCTGGGTTGACACAGGTACATTTCGTCCAAGTGGCCGCAAGGTTGGGAGCAGCTTGGAGCAAAGAGTTGGCTGCGTACCTGGGTGCTTCCCATGGGACTGACCTATGGGGTGGCGCGCAGGAGGGTCAGGGATGTTTTGGCCCTGACGCGGAAGAGGTGGCCTGGGACCTTGGAGGGGTCCCCCTGACGCCCGGTCCCCGCGCAGTGCCGCTCTGGGCTGCGTGCCGCTGCGCTTCGTCCTGCGCGCAGGGCGCGTGGCACGCCTGTGTCCTGGCCACCCCGAGCCGCGCTGGGCGCTGAACGTGAAGCGCGCTGTGCTGAGCCTCCTGCAGGGTCGCCCGGGCACCCGCAGCCCCCAGACCGTCGAGGAGGTGAGGTTCGAGCCTGGAGCGGGTGGGTGGTCGAGTGAGGGGGGAGCAGGGGGCTGACTGGGCCCCGCTCGCCCAGGTGGATATCCTGGGCAGGTGTCCCACCATGTACCAGCAACGCGGTACCAGGCTGCACAAGACCAAGGACTTGGTGCGATGCTCCCTGCGCTCCCAGGCCCTGCCCGCAGCAGAGGTGAGTACTGTGCCCGAGACCCTCCCATCCTCTTTGCTGTGCCGCCTTCTTTCCCCTCCTCCCTCCTTAGCCCCCCTCCCTTTTCTCTTTATTCTCTGCTCCCCTCCCCCCTCCATCTCTCAGCCCCTCTGCCCACGCCCTGCTCCCCTCCAGCTGCTTCTGTCCTTTCCCTTCCGCCCACTTCTCTCATCCTCCTCTCCCTCCACCCCTCGCCCTACCCCCTCTTGCCCGCTCCTCTCTTGGGTCCGTAGCTCCCTGCAGGTGAAAGTGTTGTGTAAATAGTAAGCAACTGTATAAGGATAAGGGATGGTCACTGCTAACACGATTATACAAAGCCTCAGCATCTAGAGGCTGATGCAGGACTGCAGACTCTGGTGGTGGTATTCATTTTCCAGCTGAGGCTTTATCGTTCCTCTCCTTGGGGTTACTGCTTACTGCCCGTTCTTGCTTTTCTTGGCCTTCCACCTCTCTCTATGGGGAGGGGGGTGCTGAAGCTCCAAGGTAGCCCCCAGAGGGCTCCCCCGCAGCGGGCTCCCCCCCAGCCTTGGCCCTTGCTGCCGGTTTCAGGGGCCCCAGGGGGGTGTTCCCTCACTGCCAAGGCCTGGCCTGAGCCTCCGCCTCTTCCCCCCACGGTCCAGGAGGCCTTCCGCCTCACCTGCATCCAGAGTTTCCAGGCCGGGGTGCTGGGGGAGGCGTCCTGCATGGAGCTGGACACCGTGGGGCCCCTCTCCGGGGGGGCGAGTGCTGTGCAGATGCGGACCCTTTCCTCGCTCACCCTGCTGTATGAGATGCCCCAGGACCTGGCTGTCGCAGGTGAATGAGGGTGGGTACAGGGACCCTTAGTTGAGCCTCACAGCCTCCTCTGGCCAGAGGGGCTCAAGCAAGCCTAGGGTCCATCCCTCTGTCCCTGTCTGGACACTCTTGAACTGTTTCTGAAAGTGGCCATCGTCAGGAGAGTGAGCCTCTCTTTCTAGAAGTTTCTCTGGAAGTTTCTCTTGGCTCACATGGCCCAGGCTTGGTCTTGGCCTCCTCCCTGGGTGGTCCTCAGTGGAGATGAAATCTTCTGGTTCCCAGCTTTTGTGGGAGAATCCACCTTACATCTGATGACCTTTCAACCTGACCATTTTGGGGGCAAACTGACCCAGGTTTCCTGACTTTCTGGAAAGTTCCTGCCAACATGTAGCATCCCCTGGAGCTTGGGTCCCTTCTATGATTTCGCACAGAAAGAAACAAGCAAGGCATGCATCTGAGGAAGAGTTGTTTGTTTTTGTTCTTGTTTTCCATGATGGAAAAATGGCTATTTCCCTGAATAATGAAATAAGGGTAGTTAGTTCTTATTGCTGACAGTTTGGAAGGATTTACTGTGGGCCAGTATCTGTGCTGAGTGCTTTATGTGGATTATTTAGTTTAATTCTCATCATGACCCCATTAGGAAGTTACTGTTATTATTAGCTGTATTTTTCATTTAAGGAAAATGTTTCCAAGAGGTAAAATGACTTGTTTGAAGTCACAGAGCTAATGAGAGACAGAGCTGGGACTTGGACCCCCGGGGTCTTTTCTATAGCCCTGGTGGGTTGAATCATGTTTGCCTCGGAGGACAGACTCCCTGCCTGCACCACCCTGGGGAGAACCCAGCAGGTGGAGACTGAAGCCCTGGGTCTTCCCAGCATTCCCTCTGGCCCCATGGAGCCCAGGCTGAGATCCCAGGCTGACCTGCCCCCTGAGCCCTCCCTCAGGCACAGACACTGGCAGTGACTGGGACATCTAGTGTCAGGACCTGGTGGTTCCCCGTTGAGTGGAATGAGCTTTTCATACATACAGTTTTTAAACAGCTGTAGTTGAGATGTAATTCACATACTGTGCAACTCATCCATTTAAAGTGAACAATTCAGGGAATTCCCTGGCGGTCCAGTGGTTACATCCCGGTGCTTTCACTGCTGGGGTCCTGGGTTTGATCCCTGGTTGGGGAACTAAGATCCCCGTAGCTGTGTGGCGTGGCCAGAAAAAGAAAAAAAAGTAAAGTGAACAATTCAGTGGCTTCTAGTAGAGTCAGAGTTGTGCATCTATCATCACAATCAACTTTACTACGTTTTCATCACCCCAGGAGAAACCTTGCACCCATTTGCTGTCACCTCCTGTTCCCCCAGCTCCTGGCAACCACGAATCTACTCTCTTCATTAGTCCATTCTGGACATTTCATGTAAATAGAATCATATAGTATGTGACTTTTTTTTTTTCTTTTTTCAGCCGCACTGTGTGGTATGCAGGATCTTAGTTCCCTGACCAGGGATCGAACCTGTGGCCCCTGCAGTGGAAGCGCCGTCTTAACCATTGGACCGCCAGGGAAGTTCCCAGTATGGGGCCTTTTATGACTGGCTTCTTTCACTTCCCATAATGTTTTCAAGGTTCATGCATGTTGTAGCATGTGTCACAACTTGATTTCTTTTTCTTGCTGAATAATCTTCCATTGTATGGATGAAGTTTTTATGTTTTCTCTGTCAGTCCCAAGAGGGCTTTGGAGTCAGCTTATTTGGCCATCCCTTACTGATGGGTACACAGGCTGTTTCCCGTCTTTTGCTGTTAGCAGTAACACTGCCATGATTTTTCTTATGCATGTTCCCCTCACCTGTTGCCAGAAACATGCTGAAGGAAGCATTGGCAGAGTGAGGGGGTGGCTCCCAGGGGTCCTTCTACTCACTCTGGCATTTCCCCCATGCGGTCATCCCTGGCAGCACTTCCCATCTCAGATCCAGA
Organism: Lipotes vexillifer; assembly: GCF_000442215.2. Lineage (NCBI taxonomy): Eukaryota > Metazoa > Chordata > Mammalia > Artiodactyla > Lipotidae > Lipotes > Lipotes vexillifer. The sequence goes on from NW_006789814.1 coordinate 2,311,692, forward strand.
TGATGGAGACTTAACCCCAAGCAGCCTGTTATACGAATGGGAGGAGACACGGTCCCAGGCTACGGTGGCCATGGTGGCTGCATCAGTGAGGAAGCTGTGCCTGGCTCAGACCTCAAGCTTCGAGGTAAGTGGCTTCTCCAGCCACAGGCCAGAGTCTGCCTGGGGCCTGGTTCCCTGGGACACCTTCCTCTTCCTACCAGATCCTTTACGGTCTACTTGCTCAGATGTTCAGTATCAGGACTGCTGTGTACTGTTGGGTAGGTTGTGCACTGCACAACTATGCCTGGTTGTGAAAGCAAAGAAGGGGAAGAAATCTAACTGGTGTGTGCAAGCCTTGGCCTAGCGCAGGTTGGATATGAGCTTAGAGGAGGCCTTTTTCTCCTCTGTCTGTCTTTGGGCAAATGGTCCTTTTGGGCTCGTGGACTAACCTTCTGGACCTGTCCTGTCCTAGAGATCTCTCAGGAAATCTCCGGCCATACCCAAGCCTCAGCATTGAGGAGTTTCCACCAAGTCAAAAACACATGGCCCAGGCCTTCCTTGGAATTCCCAGCTGTTTAAAGTCAAGGGGTGGACATGATGTCGAGGTCTCATAGCTCAGAGAGGTTCAGAGGTCTCTGAGACAACTGTCTGGTTTCCTCCTTTGTGACTGATGACAGTGTTCCTGAGAGTACCAAGGCCATGCTGTGGTGATGTGCCTTCTCCGTGCCTGTTTTGTTCTGAGACAGAGCCCTCCACCTGCCTGTAAGAGGAGAGCCCTGAGGAAGGCTTAACGCCCTCCCTGGGGAAAGGAAATGATGCATCTGGGCTCCGTGTGGAGGCTGCCTTCCCACGTTCTCCTGATGGGACCTTCCACGTCACAGGAACAATGTTCCTATTGGCAGGGCCCTGGTTTGCCTAGCCTGTGAACTCTTTGGTTTGTTCAGCAAGACGAGGGGCTTACTCTGTGCCCTTATGATGAATGAGACAGAAATAGTCCCCGCTTTCCCAGAGCCTAAAATCCAGTGTGGGGGAGATGGATGGTAACCACTGCAAATGGACAAGGGTTTTAGCTGTTGATGAGCACTGAGAGAACAGAGCGGGGATGTGGCTGAGTGACCACCTTAGGCCAGGGTTCTAGCAGGATACATTGGAGTTGAGACCTGGGCTGGTCCCTTGGGAATCCAGGGGACTAGTGCTCCAAAAAAAGAGGGTTTGGCCAGGGCCAAAGTCCTGAGTCTGAACCTCGTGGGCATGTTTGGGGAGCAGGCAGCTCAGCCTGGCTGGAGCTCGACGGTGAGGACCAGTGGGGGTCAGGTCCTGCAGGGCCTCGTGGTCAGGATGCCTTCCAGAACATTCTAGGCCCATAGTAATCTTTGTTGTAACATCCCTGCCATCCACAGCTCAGGGCTGGATGTCACCAGTGACATTTTGGGGCCTTTTGCTGCGTCCACTATTTCCGCCCATCTCAGCGTTGCTGATGACTTCAGCGTGAGAAACCTATAGCCTTTCCTGGAAGGCATTAAAGATGCTGGGATTTTTCTGATTCAAGTCCCAGGGCCTGTGTGCCGAGGAGAGAAGCATGGGGTGTTTTTACTTTGATCCCACAACAGCCTGGGAGGGTTCAAAATATACTTGCTTGTTGATTTGGGATGCCGCAAATTTATGAATACCCGTTTCACCGGCTGCTTTCAGAGGACCGAGGACTTGGGGGCTGTCATGTGCCCAGCTGGACAGAAATAGGTCGTTCCAGGTGTGGACAGGGCTGGGTGCGGCACCACTTCTAGGCATGGTGCCAGGTGTGCCAGGCACACCCCCTGCCCTCTGGAAGCTTGGCTTTCCGGGCAGCACTTGGCTAGGGGGCCTGTCAGATATATGGATGCCCAGACCCCAACCTTTGACGTCCTGGCCTGGCAGGTCTGGGCTGGGAACCAGGCATCTGGGTGCAAAGCTTCGTGTTTCTCGGTGTTGCTCACGTGAAGTCAGTGGAAGGATGTTGTGAGGCCAGTGCCCGTCTAGCCACAGCCTCAGATCCAGGAGCACCTTTACTGCCGGAAATGTCTCCATGCGGAATTCTCAGCACCAGAGGCCCTCATGGATGCCTCTGGCTGCGTGAGGTGAAGCATTTAGCTCAGAAGAGAGCAGGGCTGGGGGCATCCAGACTGGGGTTAGCCCCCCTCGGTCCCTGGGGGGCTGGGCCGAGATGGCTCAGACCCTTGTGTCCTGCTCAGATGCAGGAAGCAGAGCCAGGTCCCCCTGCGCCTGAGATCATGGGCCCCAGGGGCCTGGGGAGACAAGTAGAGAGGGGAAGAGGGGTGAAGCGGGCAGGTGGGGGAGGCATGGGATGCAGTTTTAAATGATGGATGCCTGGGAAGGCCTCACGGGGGAGGTGATGTTGAGTAAGGACCAGAAGGAGGTGAGGAGTGAGTGGGGTGGATAGGGTTTGCGGCG
>NW_006789814.1:2315025-2322866 GCF_000442215.2 Lipotes vexillifer
GGTTTGCGGCGGGGGGGCGGGGGGGCGGGGGGGCCCAGCATGTGAGCCAGGGCAGGAGCTGCACAGTGAGCGAGGTTCAGCACCAGTTTGAGTGGCAAGGAGGCCCTGTGACTGGAGCAGAGTGGGAGGGTGAGAGGGGACAGGGTCGCCCCCTTAGGGGAGCACACAGATTGCTTTTTTTTTTTTTTTTTTTTTGCCTCACCGTGCGGTATGCAGTTTCTTAGTTCCCTGACCAGGGACTGAACCCACTCCCCCTGCAGTGGAAGCACAGAGTCTTAACTACTGGACCGCCAGGGAAGTCCCCAGATTGTTTTTACTCAGGGTAAATGAGGAACCTTGGAGGGTGTTGTGATCTGATGTACATTTCAATGCTCACATTCTGGCTGAGGGTGGGGAATAGACTGAGGGCCAATGGGATGTCGGGAGACAGGTTAAGAGGCTGTTACAGTAACACAGGTAGGAGATGAAGGAGGCTTGGTCTGGGGTGATAGCGGGGGTGGGGAGGGGAGAATCAGATTCAGATATAATGTGGAAAAAAACATATCTAAGAATATGTGAATATGTATGAAATATGTTGAATATGTCATCAGTAAATATAGGCTAGTATATATGCACATACTGAATGCATATTGAACACTCACACATGTACACACACATTATACATTTTGCGTGTGTATAGCAGAGACTCGTGTGCAGCTGGCTGTTTACTGTTTCAGGGACCGGGAGGGAGCCAAGGCCCATGCTCATTGCTCTCTGGAATCCTTGATCTCGTGGGCCTCGCGGGAGTCAGAGAGCAGCCCCAAGGAAAGGGCCCTCAGCCCTGCGAGGTGTGGTCCAAGTCCACCAGCTAGTGGCTGACAGAGCGGGCTGTTAGTCCAGGCAGCCCGGCCCACAGCCGGGATTCTCACCCTGGCACTCCTGACTCCTTGGGCCGCCTTGTGCACTGTCGGATGTTCAGCAGCATTCCTGACCATTACCCACTAGATACCAGCATCACCCGCATCCCAGTCATGATAACCCAAAGTGTCTCCAGAGGCTGCCAGCATCCCATGGGGAGCACGGTCACCCCCACTGAGAACAGCCGCTCTACATCCTGTGTTCTAACCTGCCTCCTCCCGTCTGGCCCCCTGACTGGGCATTTCCCCTGACAGAGGTGGCTCAGGGCCAGGCATGCTGTGGGCCTGTGTCTCCCCTCCTGGAGACTGGCGGTGCCGGCCCCAGAGGGTGCAGGGCGGCTGTCCTGTATTTATAGTGCTAACAAGGAAACAAATTGTTCCCACTAGGGAGGTCCCCTGGGCTGGGGGTGAATAACCAAGGACCTTGTTCCTGAAAATGGCTTTTCAGGGATGCTTTGGTGCACGTAAAGCCTCCCCGGGAGGACCGAGTGCCCGCCGGTTACCGGGGGGACCGACCCTGTGGGCTTCAGCTAAGAATGCCTTTGCCCCTCCCCATTGCTGATGGGCAGGAGACAAGATTGGTTTTTCAGTCTGGAAACAAAAGCAGGACTCAGGACTCAATAGAGAGCAAATTCCCCAGCCTGACCCTCCGCAGAGAGGCCCCCCGAGTTTCCATGTGGGGGGCAGCGGGCTGGGATGGCCTGATGGACTGAAGGAGAGGATGGGGGGAGAAGCAAGGTGGGTCGGGCCCCCCACCCCCTCCCAGGGCTGCCAGGGAGGACGCCTGGGGAGGGCACAGCTCCTGACCACCATCCAGGTTGCTCGTAATAGGACACCCAAGTCACAGATACTGATTCAGCACCGACTGTGTACAGCAAAGTGTGGACGGTGGTGTGCGAGGCTGGCTTGTACCGATTTGCCAGAGCCAATGGTTAGATTACAGAAATCCTGCAGACTGGTTGTTAAACGGACATTACTAAAGACTAAGTTATACCGACTTACAATGAAAATGAATCATATTTGAAGCAAAGGTAATGAATACTCAAAATCATCACTACCTAGTTTACTACATTTTTATCTTTGCACTGGAGGTTATTTGCATCTACCGCAGGGTGGAGCTGTGACGCAGTGTTGCGCTTCTGCACAGTGATTCGCACGTCTGCGTTCAGTGATGGCACACGGGCCGCTGGTGATGGGCTGCAGTGGGAGTATTCACAGCTCGGAAACTGGCAAACAGGGCTGGCTTTTCTTTTTTCCCATGGCCTTGAGTGTAGGATCCTGGTTAAGAGTGCGGGTTCAAGTCTCGCTCTGCCACTTAGTAGCTCTGTGTCCACTGGCACCTGACTTAAATGCTCTCTGTTAAGTGAGGGATAATGACGGCCCCTCACAGGGTTAAGGTCAAATGAAATGGTCCCTGTAAAGTGCCTAGAACAGCACCTGGCACACAGCTGAGGCTCCAAACAAAGTAACCGTTGTTATTATGTTTGCATAGATGTTGTTAGTGGCGATGGTGGGGACGGGCTTCTCACCCAGGAGGCAGGAATGACATCCTCCTTCCTCCACCCGCAAGCCTTCCAGGATGAGCTGCTACAGCCCCCTCCTGCTGTGTCTGGCTCTGGAAAGCTGGTCCTGAAGCCAACGCTTGCAGCCTGAGGCCTCCCAGAGCAGGAGGCATGCTCCTGAGCGGATGCCCAGCCAGGCCCGGCGGCTGCACACGTGCTGGAGGTCTTAGAAGCAGATGTGTTCCGAGTCTAGGGAATCACAGATGATGCCCGGGCAAGGCAGCCACCAGCTGGAGGGAAATGCACCTGAGCCTGTCCGGAAGGCGGCAGGGTTCCTGGGGTAGCTGCCCCAAACTAGGCCGATGCTGGTCAGGGCCACTCTAAAGGTGGTGGTCGGCCCCAACAGGGGGCTGCTTGTGTGTCCTGCATGAGGGTGTAAAGGCAGAACGAAGGGTCCCCATCGGCTCCACCGGCAGAAGGCACGCGATGGGGATGCTGCCCAGACCCTGGGGGCAGACATGCTGGTGAGAAGGGAGGGGAGGGTGGGTTACACTGGCCTGTGAGGGGCCTGTTTCGCGTTTGCGTCTTGCTGAGGTCAAGCTCTGTGCACGGGGACTCAGTCCCAGCTGCTCAGAGCAGAGGAGGCCTGAGGTGAGGCAAACCCGTCCCAGCAATTGTGGACCCCTGGCTGGGTGGGGTGAGGGCTCATTCTTGGCCTTCGCCAAGCGCAGCAGGAAGCCAGGACCTCGTCACTCTTTCTGTGGCTTTGGGCTCGGGCCGAGGCAATGAATCTGAGACTGAAGAGGCACCGGGGAGGGAAGGCAGGATGTGGGGCCGGCATCCCAAACCAAGCATCTCCTGAAACCCGAGAGGCGCCGGCTCTGAATAGAGTCCTTTATTTCCTTGAGTTTTTGGAGACTTGGTGACTGTGCTGGTCAGACCTGCAGACGAGGGGCAAAAACTGCAAACCCCTGTTGATTAGCCATCACTGCTCATAACTCTGATAAACGTTCACATATTTTTTTCATTAAAAATATCAGAAAAGACGGCTATCTCACTAACTTTGTGAAATACGCTGACTCATTATAATAGCTAGATTATAATCGTAGTGAACATGTATTGAGCTTTTATTAGAGCATAAAGCCCACAGATGCGGATGCATCTGTCACCCGCACATCCCTGGCCCCTAAAGCATGCCTGGCATGTAGTAGGTGCCCAATAAATGCTTGTTAAATTAAAGAAAAAGAATGGGCCAGCCTGTGTGCCAGGAGCTGGGATTCAGTGGAAGGAAGCCCAGACGAGCAGCCTCATCTCTTTGGGTCTCCAAAGAGACAAAAGCAGGACTCAGGACTCAATAGAGAGCAAATTCCCCAGCCTGACCCTCCGCAGAGAGGCAGATACGCAGAGCGTATTTCATCTCTTTGGATCTCCATAGGCAGGAGATCCTAGTGTTGCCAGCCAGGCCGGGAGGCAAGGAGATGGATGAGGTGACCCTTGCGGTTGGGGCCTCTCACACTTTCCTCTCTGATTTCCAGGCCTCAGAGCTGTTCCTGACGCTGGTGTCTGAGCTCCGGGGCCTCTCTGCGGATGAGCTCATGGAACTCTGGGAACATTCTTTTTTCAAATGCCGCGACAACTGGTAAGGGCCTCTCCCCGAGTCGGGGGCTGGGCCAGGAGCTGCCTGGGGGTCCTGGTGGGCTGGGTAGTCTTATGCTGTCCTAGGTCCCCATTGAGAGGTGGATGGCGACATTTCAGCTCATCCCTGTGATACTGACTTGTCGTCCTTTAGTCTGGGGACGTCTGCCAAGAAGGCGATTAAGAGGGGAGCTTGGAGGGTTCCCACGGGGGCTTCGGGAGACTGGAGGCTGCAGGACCTGGCCGGATAAAGACAGGCATTGTTCCCTCCCCACACAGGGACCCTCTTGCTGAGAGCTGGAATTAGCATTCCAATGTGCCTTGGGTACCTTTCTCCTGGGGGTGGAGGGGTGCTGGGCAGGGCTGGGGTCTCAGCCTCAGAACCTGCTGATGTGAGGCTAGCAAGGGGTGTAGAGAGACCCCCAAGTGTGAAGGGGAACCTCTGAGGACCTAACTCCATCGGCTGAGGCCTGTGGAGGGGAAAGCGCGGCTCCTTCCCCGAGTCCAGCCGTTCACTGGGCCCCTGAGATCCGGATTTCAGGCTTGTGAGCTTTTCAAAGGCTCTCAAAAAGATTTTGAGACCTGAAAAAATGTTATCGACTTGGAACTATGAAACACCCCCATCCCCAAATCAACGTTACCAAATGTCTAATTGAATGACCACCAAACTTAGTAGCTAATAATGCACAGATACCTTCCAAGCGTTTTATCTCTTATTCACTCATTTAATCCTCACAATGACCCCATGAGGTAGGCGGTTTTATTATTCCTATGTTACAGCTGTGGAAGGAAACCAAGGCACAGAGCAGTTAGGAAACTTGCCCAGGGTTACACAGCAGAGTCGGGATTTTTGACCCAGGTGGTCTGTGCTGCTCCATCGAATTCTTATGGGCTTAAAGATAAATAATATTTGACTTGGGCACATTTAATTATCTTTGGTGTAGGAAGGGGCCCCTGAGTCTTCCTGTGGAGCTGCCTGTTCCCTTCGTGACTCACCCTACTTGTCACTCGGGATTTTCCCACAAGCCCCTGTTTCTCACTTGTCTACCTAGATGTCGGGATTCAGGGAGAGGGGAGACCCTCCCCAGCTCTAGAAGTTTCCAAGAGGACTGACACTCTTGAGAGATTTTTTTTGCCCTCACCTCCTCCTCCATTTCTGCCCAGAGGCTGGTTTTCCAAGGCCCAAATCTATAAGGGAAAGAGAGGAAACACAAGGGCAAGAGATGGGAAGGACAGGTAGGACATTCCTCAGATGAAGTGGCCTGTGTTCCTGAGGGCTCACGCTCATCTTGGGGCTGGTCTGGTCATCAGCATTCCCATTTTACAGATGAGCAGATTGAGGCCAGAGACTATTTATGGGCAGATGGTATGTGTGGAGCGGGGCAGTGGGGGTGCCTGGTCCTTTGTGGCCATGGATGCCACTCATCAGGGTTGATGGGGTGGGGGGCTCCGAATCTACCCCACCCCCCCCCTCCGTGTGCCCTGCTACCTCGTGTGACCCCAGCTCTGGGAACCTCCCGTTTCTACTGTGACCTATGTACCCACCCCCATTCAGTCATCATTTTCCTGTTTAGACCCATCATTGTGCAAAGGTTGGAAACCTTTCTGGAACTTCTCAACCTTTCGGTAATCTTAAAAAAAAAAAAAAAAAAAAAAAAAGGGAAAAGATCCTGATGTTGGGCTGAGAGCATTAGAGGTTTCATGGGAGGCAACCTGCTAATTGTTGATTCCTGTTCTATGCAAGGGGTTCTCACCCTACATGGTCACCATGGTTGGTTTCTGGAGAGCAGTGGGCAGGGACTCATGTTGCCCCAAACCGCCGTGTCTCCAGGGTGGGCAGAACTGCAAGGGTTTAGACTGGACTGCTGGTGTCTCTGTGGCCCTAAGAGCACAGGCCCTCAGCCAGGCTTCCTGGCTCCCAGGCCTGGCTCGGCCCCTTCCCAGGGGTGTGAGTGTGGACAGGTCCCTGCTATACCTCTCCGAGGCTCCGACTGTTCCCGGATGACCTGAGGCTTCACAAGAGATGTCCTGGAAGGCTCCTGGGGTGTGTGGGTCGCCATCATGATGTTCCCTGGGCCTCTCTCCATCTCAGGCAACCGCTGGTGGATGCCCTGCCCTCCTGTGGCACCAAGCCTTGCGTGAGCCTCATGGCGGAGCTCATCGTGTCCGGGGAGTTGGAGGCAGATGAGACAGAGGCATGGCTCTGGTCACTGGCGTTTGTCCCGCAGCCCACAGATGCTATGGTCCACGCGCTGCTGGTGAGCCTCTGCATACCACCCTGCCCCGTGTCATCCCTCCCCTGCTCCACTGCTGATTGGATGCAGTGGGGAGGGGTGGGGGAAACTTCTGTCCTCCGGGCTTTGTGCCAGCGCCTTGTGGGACCAGTGGAGGCAGGTCAGAGAAATCCGGGTTTGAGTCTCAGCAGTGTCCCTCCCAGCTGTGTGATCCTAGGCAAGTGACTTGACCTCTCTGAGCTTGTTTTCCAATCTGTAAGATGGGGATGGAGCAGTACTTCCCTCTTGGGCTCATGGTGAGAAATGAGATGCTGAATGTGAAGCAGTTCTCCTGATGCCTGGCACAGAGTCCAAGCGCTTTAAATTAGAGCTGCTATTATTCCTGTAATCAAGCGTATTTAATGAATCTTGAGATTAGGAAAGCATGTGAAACTAGGCCAATAATTTCTGACAACACAAGGAGGTCTTATTTAACCCCCATGATGCCTCTATGAAGTAGGTGCTTTTATTACTCCCATTTTACAGATGAGGAAACTGAGGCCCAAGGAGGCTGGGTAGCTGGGTGATGCAGCTGCTGTGCCTTTCCCTTGGACCGTGGCGGGTGTCCTCACTCAGCTGGTGGTGGGGTCACTTGTCAGTCCTCACCCTGCTGTCCCAGACTGGTAGTGGGCCAGGATTCAGAGGTCACCAGTGGGGAGTGGAAGCGGTGATGGCCCAGCCAGGGTCCCTGGACCCCTGTGCTGGCTGATGAGGGGGTCTCCAGCAGGATCTTTCAGTCCTTCATGCTGGAGGGGCTCTGGCCACTCTCCAGTTGGAGTGTAGGGAGCATTCCCCCCGGGCCTGACCCCTGACCCACGACTCCAGAGTTTGCAGTGGGGCTGTTCTAGGCTGTGTGGTTGGCTCCATTCACTAGGGAATCGGGCACCGACTTGGAGCCAGACGAGGGCCAGGCCCCAGGGGGCATCACCCATAGCTCATGGCCTAGCAGGTGACACTCTGACCATAGGGATATCAGAGCCATCCAGGGCCTGCGGAGGCTCAGCCAGTGCTGGGCAGGGTTGGGCTCCCTATTCCGTTTTTGTTTGTTCGGCATGAATGCAGTGGCCAAAAGCACAGACTCTGGTGCTTGATCCCCCTGCTTCAGAACCCAACCCTGTCCCTACCAGCACAAACTTGGGCAAGATGCTTCACTCTTCTGTGCCTCGGGTGCCCATCTGTGCGGTGGGGGTAACTCGTAGGGTGACAGTTGTTATGACGTGGGCTAAGTGTTATGTACGCACTGGTGTCGCTGCTGTGACCACTTGCCAGGGACACGCCGTGAGCAGAGCAGGCGGGTCCCTCAGCTGTCTCGGAGCCCAGGATCTTCTCTCACCTGCTTCTCGTAGGTTCTCATCCTGCAAGACCAGAGCTTGCACGTCTCTGGACTGTATTTGCTTGTTCTCTCAACCTGTCACAAGGATGCACATCTGCTGTGCTGGGCATGTGCTGGGGATGCAGGCTTGCTTTGTGCACCCTGAAGCGGGAGGATGGAAGGGAGAGGGGGGTAAGAAAAAGAGGGAGGGGGAGGGGAGGGA
>NW_006789814.1:2323017-2336581 GCF_000442215.2 Lipotes vexillifer
GGTACACGGGCTTCTCACTGTTGTGGCCTCTCCCGCTGCGGAGCACAGGCTCCAGACGCGCAGGCTCTGCGGCCATGGCTCACGGGCCCAGCCGCTCCACGGCACGTTGGATCTTCCCGGACCGGGGCATGAACCCGTGTCCCCTGCATCGGCAGGCGGACTCTCAACCACTGCGCCACCAGGGAAGCCCGGCAAGAGATTATTTTAATACACTTTTTATTTTAGGATAATTTTAGATTTACAGAAAAGTTGCAGATAGTACAGAGTTCCTGTACACCCCTCCCCACTTCCCCCATTATTAACATCTTAAATCACCAGAAAGTGTTTGCCACAACTAAGAAACAGACCTTGCTACCTTACTGTTAACCAACTCCAGCTGTTCAGATCCTACTGCTTTTTCCACTAATGTCCTCTGTCTATTCCAGGGTCCTGCCCAGGGTCCCACGTTGCAGTTAGGGGGTGTGTGTTCTTACATTTTAAACTATACATTCGGGAGACTGCACTGCTCTTAAGTATCCAGTTTGATGTTTTCGCATCCGTGTTCACCTGTGTAACCACCCCTGGACAAGATACAGGACATTTCCAGCTCCCAGTCGGTGACCCCAAAGGTCATGGTGATTCTGACTTTTCTGACCATCGCTAGGTTTTGCTTGCTTTTGACATTCACACCCGTGGGCTCGTGTGCATCTGGAGTTTGGCTTCTTTCTCCCACGTTCTCTGTGAGATTCTGTCCGTGCCGCGTGTGCATGTGTCGGGACTTTGCTCTGTTCTGTTGCTGGGCTGTATTAATGGTGTGTTTTGCTGAGCAGAAGTTCTTCATTTTGGTGAAGTCCAGCTGATCAGTCTTTTCCAGCTAGTGATTCACCTCCCCAAGGTCATGGTGCTTCCTATGTCTTTTTTTTTCCTACCAGCTTAATTGCTTGGCCTTTTGGGGAGGGTTGGTTTGGATATGAGGAACTGGGTTTGGGACAAGATGAATGGGTATTAAAGTCACATTGGAAAAGTGGTCAGAGGCTTAGGGATGATTTTATCTTTCCATCTTTAAAGATTAAAAAAAAGAGAAAGTTGAATATTTTAAGCAGACTTTTAATTGAATTATTTTTTTAAAATACTGTTTTATTTATTATTTATTTATTTATTTTGACTGCACTGGGTCTTAGTTGTGACATGCAAACTCTTAGTTGCTGCATGTATGCGGGATCTAGTTCCCCGACCAGGGATCGAACCCGGGCCTCCTGCATTGGGAGTGTGGAGTCTTACCCCCTGGATCATCAAGGAAGTCCCGAACCAAACCTTTTTAAGTCAGAGATTTTGGCATTAAGATCTGGTGTTCTGACTCTTGTGAAATTGAGGGAGGCTGGCAATTCTGGACAGACCCCCAGGGCAGCCATCAAACAAGCAGGGTCATTACTGTCTGGACACTCTCGGAGCCCAGACCTGACACTGGCCCAGCTGTCCTGGCCCTGTAGCTCCCAGTTGGGGCCTGGCTCCTAGCAAACCAAGTGGCTACAGCTGTCCTGCCCTCCCCACAGAGCCCTCCCAGGCTTCTGGCTCCATCTTTGGCCCTGGGAGGGCCCAAGTCTGCCCTGCCTTCCTGCTGGCAGCCTTCCTGGGGCAGAGCGGGCAGAGGTGAAGGCCTCTGGCAGGCAGGAGCCCTCATCCCGCGGGTCTGAGTGGCTTCTCTCAATCTTTTCATAACCCCTGCATCCCAGCTAAGCCCTGCTTTCCCTCCTCTGTGTTAAGAAAACAGAGTTTGTTTTCATTTGCCAAATCTGGAATAACATTGCACATGCTTTTCCAAGCCACAGGTCCCCATTCCTTCCACAAAGGAAACACACACACACATACACACACACACACACACACACCCGAGACTCACATACGTATACCCTGAAGACGGTTACATGGGAACATATGGGGACACACACCCACAGGAGGACACATCCACACGTACCCACATATTGAGACATACACACCAAGACTCACACACGTGTACCTGGACATGCAGATGTACTCACACAGGCATGCCATACATGTACACACACACACGCACACCAGGACACTCACAGGGACAAGCAGGGACATCCACCCACACCTGGAACACCCCCCCCAGGATAAACTGGGACAAGTGTGCATTCACACACTGGGATTTGCATGTGTACATACGGGGATACACCCACGTCAGTACATGTGCACACACACATCAGGGCACACTCGAATGAGTGCACACACACGCATTGGGACACGTGCCCTGGGATATGCATGTACACTGAGACACGTGCACACCTACCCAGGAATGCACACACCCACAAACACTGAGATTCTAAAACACACACACACTGAGATGCACGCACACAGATACCCTTGCGTGGACACACAGACCTGGTTAAGACCATGAACCCAAGGGAAGAACAGCTGGTGCAGAGGCTGCCAGGCGGTCCCTGCTCTGGGCTGTAGGAATAATAGAGGCCACTGCCTGATGCCCAGTGCCTGGGTCTGGTTTTCACAAATGAGCCCAGAATATGTATTTTGAGAAACAGTGAGTGCAGGGGGACCGCCCAACCTGGGAACCAGACCCTACAGGGTCAAGTTTGTCTCTACCACTTTCTGGCTGGGTGACCTTAGGCAAGTTACTTAACCTCTCTGTGTCTCAGGCTCTAAGCAGGTGACATGCGTGCCCTGTTAACAGCAGAGCCTGGCACACAGGGAGTGCTGTGTGTTTATTAAATAAAATACGTCTTTCTTGGTTTTCCTCCGAGAGGCCTAGAACCAGCGCTCCCCTCTTCTGAGCCCCCCGCCCCCCCCACTTTTGTCTTCATCTCAGCTGAAAGCTTCAGTGCCCTGGGGTAAGGGTGGCTGAGCGTCTGGGGGAGCTCTGCTGAGCAGCTGGAGTGACCCTCCTCCGACTCAGCCTGGGCTGAGTCCCTGCCACTGTGAGGCCCCCAGAAGAGGGGGGCCTGTTTGAGCTGGGTGGGTTGGGCAGTCTGACCCCCAAAGGAGGGCTGGGTCTCCTCCTGCTCTTCAGGGAACCAGACCGAAAAGGGCCCCAACATGTGCTGTGGGAGAGTCTTGGTTTTCAGGTAGTTTTCGAGCTGATTGATAAACATAACCATTATTAAAAATTAAATGAGCTAAGCTTGCAGTTAGAGAAATCATATTAAAATAAAGGTACGAGATGGATAACTTATTTATTATTTATATTTTGTTGCACTGGGTCTCTGTTGCAGTGAGCGGGCCTCTGATTGCGGTGGCTTCTCGTTGTGGAGCACAGGCTCTAGGCGGGCGGGCTTGAGTAGTTGTGGCACCCGGGCTCAGCAGTTGTGTCTCGCAGGCTCTAGAGTGCAGGCTCAGCAGCTGTGGCGCACGGGCCTAGCTGCTCCGCAGCATGTGGGATCTTCCCAGACCAGGGCTTGAACCCGTGTCCCCTGCGTTGGTAGGTGGGCTCTTAACCACTGCGCCACAGGGGAAGCCCCGAGAGATGGATAATTTCTAATGCTCTTACTATGCGGTCCCGTGTCCACACCTTCAGGCTTATTTGCATTGCTTGTGTCGTGTGTGAACCAGTCACAGGAGGTGTGCCTGCTGCTGACTCCCCATCTCTTCCCAGATCCCTTGTAGTGACTCAGCTCAAATCGCCAGGATGTGAGCATTTACACCATGGAAATTGGCAAGCACTATACACAAGGGACTTTCTTATTTCCTGGGTCTGTGTTACCAAACTCAGGATCAGCTGCTCACCACTAAAAAGCCAATAATTCGAGAGGCAAGTGTCAGTAGAAAGGAAAGGTGCTTTAATCAGAAAAGCCAGCAGTCTGGGGAGAAGGTGGACTTGTGTGTTGAGACCAGCTCTGAAGATTCTGCTCAGCCATGACAGTTTTTAAAGGGAAACATGGGGGGAGAATCTCAGTGAACCACTGGGACAGGAGATTGGGTTCTGCATTGTTCTCTGCATGCAGACTGGCTGACTCTCTCTTCAGATGTTATCTTGCCCGCGTGATCTGCTTGCAGGATTCCTTAGGGGGCTATTGGGGGTAGAGAGCTAGTCGTTCTTTATTCTTTCCTACTTTCTTCTTTATTCTTACTTCTTTTTATCTAGGAAAAGAATCAACAGGTTAGGCAAGGCATGGTGTGCATTCAGAAAAGCATAAGTCAGGAGGAGTTCGTTTTAACTGCTTAGTGATCTCATTCCTATAATTAGGCTTTTAGGGTTAGAGGGGGACAGAAATGGGTGAACAGGAAAGGGGCAAAAGAGCTGCTTTCATCAGTAGGTGGGCTGGGCAGTTGCTAACCATTTACCCTAATGCTACTGACCGTGCCTTTCCATTTGGCTTCTTTTGGATTGGACCCAGAGCCACCTCTGTTAAAGACAGTCTCCTCTCAGAGCACATCCTTTCCTCTTTCCACCTTTTTGTCCAACTTCCTATCAAGACCCTGGGAGAAGAGCAAAGCCAATGCTGGGTGCCCTCAAGCCCCCACCAGGTCCAGGACAGCATGGTCCCAATTGCCCCAGCTGACAAGCAGGAGGTACAGTGGCCTGGGAGCTCTCTCAGCCCTTGCCAGTTCATCCCTCTCACTCCCAGAACTGGGGGCGGGTGATGCTATTTGGAGAAAACCAGCCTGGCTGGACGGCAGGACACAGCTTGTCTGGTTTCCATCTCCCCTGCTGTAGACAAGGGACTGTGACCACTACTTGGGGATCCTGTGGTCCCAGAAGAGATGGTTGGTCTCTCATGCAGCTTTACAGAAGGGCATAAAAAGCTGGCTTACTTGTTTTGCCCACTGATCACAGAGAGAGAACTTTGGTTTTATTTCTTACATGTTTCATATATCTTGGGAGGTGGCAGAGCCGTGCCACCACCCGGGGTGGGCCCTGACACTTTGTCAGAGATTCTTCACCATATTCCACCCAGAAAAACCTCACCACCCCCACCCTGCTCCCCCAGACTGGTGATTTAGCCCAGGGTTTCTCAACCCTGGCACTGTTGACATTTGGGGCTGGATTCTTTGTTGTGGGGCTGTCCGCTGTCTTGGAGGATGTTTAGCAGCATCCCTGGTCTCTGCCCACTAGATGCCAGCAGCACTGTCCCCCATTTGTGACAACATCCCATCTCTAGACATTGCCAAATGTTCCCTGTCCCCACACCCTGAGGTGTGGTTCTCCATCCTCGATGCACATAAATGGTCGTCTGGGGTGTTTTAAGAAATGCCCCATGCAGGTCCCACCATGGACAATTTATTCAGACCCTCAGGGGTGGGGGGCCGGGGCCTCTGTATTTTTAGGAAGCACCCTAGATCTGCACATGGCGAGACCTGTGAAGGACCACTTACCAGGCTTCTCAGCTGGGGTCGGGGGGCCGGTTTCTGTCCCCAGCCACTGCTTCAGACCCCAGAGGCCCAGCCCCAGCGCCTTCCTGGGCATCTCAGCTCTGGTGCATAACCTCTGTGTGTCTCTGGATGGGCCCTGCGGGCAGCTGCCTGGTGTTGGCTCCCTCATGAGGATCCTGGAAGACGCCTTGGGTGCCAACTGCACCTTCCAGGAGCCCTCAGATGCTGATCAGGTGAGGACGGCCCCATCCTGGGCACGGCCCCTTGATGGGGTCCCTGTCAAGTGGGCGAGCTGTAGGCTGAATGGGTGAGCTGGGCGTACCCATCAGGCCTCAAGGCCCCACCACCATCTTGTTTCAGCTCCAGCTCGTGCTGAAGGCCATTGGCAATGCTGGTCTGGCGGCCGTGGCTCTCACTCCCAAGCTGAGCACTTATGCGTCCCTGAGGAGCTGCCCCCTTGAGATCCGGCTGGGGGCCATCCAGGCCTTCCGGAGGGTTCCCTGCTCTGCAAACGTGAGCTTCTGCATGTTATTTCATTGTGGTTGGCATTGGGCAGTAGTGGGTCTCAAACCACTGTTCACTTCTTTATTTGCTCATTCATTCATCACATTTACCGAGCACTTGCTACATGCTGGGCACTGTGATAGGTACTTGCGTGAACAGGTGTCCAGGTCTCTGTTCTCACAGAGCCTGTGTCTATGTGGGAGGCATATATTTATCAAATAAATATACAAATAAGTATATGATTACAAACAAACTATATATAAGCCACCTGTGCTGCAAACGCTCTGGTTCAGGGGTTGGCAAGACATGGTCCATTGTCTACATCCAGCTTATTGCCTGATCTTGTATGTAAAGTTTTGTTGGAACACAGTTGTGCCTGTTCATTTATGTGCGGTCTGGGCTGCTTTTTTGCTACGACTGCAGAGTTGAGTAGTTTGCAAGAGAGACTGCATGGCCTGCAAAGGCAAAAAAACATTGACTATCTTTCCCTTTACAGGAAAAGTTTGCTGACCCCTGTACTAGTGGGTCCTGTCTCACTTAGAGTCAAAGCCAGAGTCCTTATAATGACTTGTCAGGACTGTGGTCTGACCACTGACCCACTAGCACCTCTCTTCACCTCCTACTTCCCTCGCCACCCCCCCACTCCTCATAAGCCACACTGGTCTCCCTGTTGTTCTTCAAGCCTGCAGGGCTTACTTCTGTCTCAGGCCATTTGCACATGCTCATCTCCCTTCCTGGAATTCGTTTCCCCTGTATATCCCCAGGCTTTACTCCTTTACCTCTGGAAGGCCTTTACTTAGAAATCACTTTGCTGTCAGTCTCCCTTGGCTATTTCACCTGAAATTGACCTTTTCAAGCCCCCCACGCCTCCTGCTTCCCCATTTTATTTTTCCCTCTTTAGCAGTTATTATCACCTAACGTATTATATATTTCACGTATTAACCTTATTTAGTGTCTGTCTCTGCACTAAAATGTAAGCTTCAGGTGGCTAAAAGCTGGGTTTGTCTTGTTCATAATTGTCACCCAGCACCTCGCACCTTGCCAGGCACATAATGGGTGCTCAGTAAATATTGCTGCATGAGTGGATGGGTAAATGGCTGTGCTGTGAAGGAAACCAACAGGTGATGGGGCAGAGAATCATGGGGTAGGGGAGGTGGCTTGCTTAGGAAGGGGGATAGGGAATACCTCCTGTGTGTCAGTTGCTGTGCTGTGCTGTTTCTGTAAATGAAGTTTTCTTGGAATGCAGCCACGCCCACTTGTTTATCCCTTGTTACTTGTGGAAATTGATGAGGCTCTGGCTGGCCTGTAGGAGGATGGGGATTAGCAGTGACTGGGGAACCTACCACCTCCCACAACCGGGCCGCAGGTGAGAGTGTCTAGAGCAGCTCTGGAGACGTCGGAGAGCTGGGGCAGGGCATCGGGGCCACCTGCTGGAGCCACTGCAGATGAGGGGACATCGTGCTCCTGGGTGGAGGTGGGTGGTCCCTGAGTGATGACTTTCCCCCTGCCCGAGGCAGCGATCCGTGCTCTCCAGCCTGTACCAAAGCCCCGAGGAGGATGCTGAGATCCGCATCAGTGCCTACCTGGCACTGATGAGGTGCCCGGGCGAGGAGGTGTTTACCCAGGTGCGGCGCACCCAGGCAGGAGAGCCGTCCACCCAGGGTGAGCAGCTGCAGGTCGGGATTGGGGGGCTGGGGCTGGCCTGGTGCCACCTGGTGGGTGCAGGGTTTCAGGAGCATGCTCACGCTCCATCCGTCAGGTGTTCTGTCCCCTTCCCGTTCCCCTTCTCTTAGCACACTGTCTGGACAAGTGGCCTTGCATGCTCCCCTCCCCCATGTGGCAATTGAACAACCTTGGAGAAGTTGGTTCTCTGTGGTCCTCAGTTTCCTCATCTGTAAAGTGGGGTGGAAGTCGCTGAGTTCCCTTCTAGCCCTGGTCAGGTCATGGCACAGTACCTGGAGGAGAGACTTGAGGCAGAGGAGGGACAGTGTCTGCGAATCTCAGATCCCTTGTGGGGTCAGAGAGTTCCCTTTAAACAGGGGGAACTTCAAAAAATAGGTTCAACTAATTTTCAAAGTTTTTACATAATGTACAATGAGTTGACATAATTTACAGTGGGCTGAGAGCCTGGGGCCTGCCAGCCTGTGTTCAAATCCCAGGTCAGCCACTTCCTACCTGTGTGCCTTTGGACAAGTGACTAAACTTTTATGAGCCTCCATCTCCATCTGTGAAATGGGGATAATAACAATACCTCCCTCGCAGAGGAAGCATAAAATGAGTTAGTACAGGAAGACATTTAGAACATTGTAAGAGCTGTGTGCATAGCTGTTACTTTTAATGTTATTATCACCATTGTTATTACTACTATGTAGCCAAACTTTCAAAGCAGATGGCAAAATATAAATGGAAAGTTAAAGTCTGCCTTCCATGTCTCCTGATCCCTAAGTCCTGTTTCCTGAAGGTACTGACTGTGACCAGTTCTCTTGTGTGTCCCATCAGAACGTGTAGTGTATGTATGAACATGGGCGTGTATCTCCTTAACAGCAGTAGCAACTCAGGATCATGTTATACATGCCATTTTGCTCCTCAGTGCGTCTGGGAGCTCTTTCCACATCGGCACACTTGGACTCTGAGCTACAGCTGTTCGGTGTTCCACTAGGAGCTTAACCGTCATCGACTTTACCAGCCCCACCGATGGGCACTTAGGTTGTTTCAGGCCTTCTGCCATGAGGAACAACAACCAAGATGAATCTCTCTCTCTATATCCACTCCTGGGCCCTTGTGCTAATCTAGCCAGAGGAGAAATAGCCAACGTAAGGGGGCGCACTTTTTTTTTTTTTTTGCGGTACGCGGGCCTCTCACTGCTGCGGCCTCTCCCGCTGCGGAGCACAGGCTCCGGACGCGCAGAGCCTGCCACGGCTCACGGGCCCAGCCGCTCCGCGGCATGTGGGATCTTCCCAGACCGGGGCACGACCCCGTGTCCCCTGCATCGGCAGGCGGACTCTCAACCACTGCGCCACCAGGGAAGCCCAGGGGCACAAATTTAAAAGTCTGAAGTGATACTGCTAAACTACTTTCTAAAGCAGCAGCAAACCCCGCCCCCTTGCCAAAAGGAAAAGAAATGGTGCTACTAGGAGCTGCAGACCGCTGTTGGCAGGTTCAGGGGTGGAATGGGGTCTGGGAGAGGGGCCTGTTCTGCATCAATAGGCCACTGGGCCAAGCCCCTCAGAGGGCATCAGCCAAGGGCCAGGCCCTGGGGTATCAGGCTTGCATGTTGCCTGATGGAAACAAAAGGCAGACTCAGCTCTGTTCCGTGTGGATTGTTCCAGAAGCTCCCTGCTGGGCATTCTGAGACATCCTCTGGGACAGGCAAGAGGATTGGGGTTCCCTGTTAGAATAATATCCTCTGTTGGACTTTCTCATTGGTGCTCTCATTTCATTTTTACCACTCTAGGGAGCCTCAGAGGGTCCCCATCGCGGATTGCATGTCACCCCTTTCCCAGCCCTGAAAGATACTCAGTCCTTTAGGTCCAGGCTCTGCCCTTGACTGATCTGCACAAACAGCCCTGAGAGATAGGTCATTATAGTTCATTTTACAGATGAGGACACTAAGGCTCAGAGAGGTGGAGTAACCAGCCCAAGGTCACACAGCTCATAAATGGTGGAACTGGGATTCAGACTCGGGGCTGACTTTCAAACCAGGACTTTGCCCACAATACCCCCCTTTTCCTTCTGAAAAGCATGTCAGAATGCCCTGCACAGGCTAGATTTCTAAGTTCCATTAAGGCACTGCTCTTTGCCTCCGTTTCTTCAAAGAGGACGTGGTTCTCAGTAGCTAGGCTCCTGAGAAGCCCCTGGTGGGTGGAAATAGCAGGACCCAGGAAGGGGGGTTGCGGGGTCTTTTCTCTGTGTTGTGCCAGCACCGGGTCCTCCCTCACCGTTTCCCCCTCCCTTCCCCACTGGCTGCGCTGGGACTCCAGTGGGCTCCTTTGTGTGGGGTCACCTCCTGCAGCTGCTGGAGACGGGTGACCCCCTGAAACAGGCCCTCCGGGAGGCCATCCCTGAGGACATTGTCAGCCAAGAGTTCCATCCAGAGACCTGGAAACACTCGTCCTACTCTGACGTCACCTTCCGCTCAGGTATGGGCATCCTGGGCAGGTATTGTCCTGCTCTGGGACCACAGAGGCTTGGGGACCTGGGAGTTCTAACTCCTGAGGACATGTGGATCCAAAGATACCATTTCCCAAATGTCAAATATTCACATGCCACTTGCTTGATTTTTTATTTTTATCTGTTTGCTATATCCAAAATAGCACCTGCCGTTTTTGTTGGAAGAGTTAAAAAATAGTTAAGTATGAGCCACTTCATAGCATTCAACTGAATAGTACTTCCATCTTTTCTCTAAACTGGTTCTTTTAAACTTACACTTATTCTGAAAGGAAACCTTTTATCCCTACCATTAGTGGAAGATCAGTTTAACTCTGTAAAAATAGGGTTATCCTAAAAAGAAATGCAATATCCGTGAAACACTGTTGTTCAATTCTCATGGATTCTTGCCTGCCGAGGGCTGTGAATTTGAGAACTGCTTTTTCCTGGGTGAAAAAAGGAGATTAGCATCGAAGAGAGACAGCTGCCTCCTTGTAGTTAATCAGAATCAAAAAGGGACCCTGTTCTAGCTTAGGTACCCAAACCCCCTCAACTGCTCAGCAAGTCTGGGGGTGGGGTGCTCTGGCTGCCCCCTCTCTGCCTATCAGCAGTTGTGGGCACATTTGTGACCCTTCTGTTCTAGCCTTCCCTCTGCCCTTGGTAAGGCTTAGGTCTGAGCTTCCTATCCTGGCCAAGAGGATGCACTGTGTGTCTGGCCCTGTCTCCGGCGATGGCCCCTTGGTGGCCAGCTCCCACCCGGTTAATGGTGTGGTGTATACTGATCCTCTGTTCTAGCATCGGGCAGCCTGGGAGCCAACCTGGAGGGTACCCTTCTCTTCTCTCCGGCCTCCTTCCTTCCCCGTTCTGCCACAGCCAACCTGACTGTCCATGCCCTTGGTCGTGCCTTCAACCTCCTAGCGGTAAGAGGGGGCCTTGCTTCTCCTCAGGGCCTCTCCTGGGCTTGGGGCCATTCATCTACCTTTCCATCCATCACCTCTTGTGTCTATAGATCTACTCTCACATCTTATACTTCCAGCTCTTGACGTCTACCCACCCATCTATCTGCCTATCCACCCATCTATTTACCCACCTACTGACTCATACATAAATCCATTCAACTACCACCCACCCCATCCCTCCTTCCCTCCCTCCTTCTCATCCATCTCATCCATCTATGTACTTTGCATCGTCTCTCCATCTGCCTTCTCACCTACCCATCTATTCTTCCAGTTATCATCCATCCACTCACCTATCCATCCTTCTACCCACCCATCCATTCACACCCCATCTGTCATCCATCCATATATTCATCTATCCATCTCATTAATCCCTCTCATCCATCTATCCATTTATGTACCCTCCCACTCATCTCTCCATCTACACTTTCACTCAATCATCTGTTCTCTCAGTCACCCACCCATCCATCCATCTAGTCACCTACCCACGTACCCATCCATCCACCTGCTCTTCCATACGTCTATACCTCTTCTCTGTCCATCCATCCACCTATCCATCCTTCTATCCTCATCCATCTATTTATTTATGTACTTGTCTACCCATCTCTCCATCTACCCTCTCATTCACCTATTTATTCATCTACCCTTCCACCCACCCAAACATCTATCTATCAGTCTCCTCACCCACCCATCTCTTCATCTATTCTCCCACTTATCTATCCATCCTTGCATCCATCTATCCACCTGTCATCATTGGACAATATCCATCTTCTACCTGACATGTACCAGGCCCTGTGCTGGGCTCTGAGGATATGATGATGAACAAGAGAGGCATGATCTCTGCCCGCTTGGTGCTCACAGCCCAGAGAGGTAGACAGATAAGAAATGAGTAGACACATTGATAAAACGATGGCAACTTTAAGTAGTGTGTTTAGGGAGGTGAAGTTTCAGCTGAGATCTGAAGGATGAACAAAAGCAGCCATGTGAAAAGCTGAGGTAAGAGCCTTCCAGGGAGGGGGCCCAGTATGTGCAAAGTTCCTGAGAAGAGAAAGGGCTTAGTGTGTTTAAGGAACAGAAATAGAGTAGAGAACAGTAAGTGCTGGAGAATGGTAACATGGGAGCACAGTGAGGGAGTAGGGCCGTGTCAAGGAAGGGTTTTGAGTTGGCGAGTGATAACTTGAACGTTCTGGCTGTTGTGTGGAAAATGGATTGTGGGGGTTAGCAGCGGATGAGGGAAGATCTCTGAGGCCGTATGTCCAGCAAACTTTATTTTTATTTATTTTTTGTGTGTGCATCTGGCAAGTGTTGATTTTTCTTTATTGTCCAGCAAACTTTAAAGTAATGGATTGACTTGGGACCCTTGCGTCTCTTCCCCCCAGGTCCCTGTAGCTTGTCTGAGGGCGGGTGCCCTGTGCCGTATCCCAACCCTTTCTAACTTATGGAGAACAGGGAACCTATCATCCAAACTTTGCCCGCTGGGCTTAAGGCTGACCCTCTGGTGATTTCTCTGCAAATGCTCTCAGAGACACTTGGATGGGAGGATGGAAAGAAGGGATGCAAGAGTGAGTGAACAGATGGGTGGATGGATGGGCAGATGGAAGGAAGGAGGGACTTATTCATTCATCCATCAGATTTTGAGAATCAACCAGCTCATCTGTTAGTCAGGGCTCTCCAGAGACATAGAACTATTTCAATAGGATTATGGAGGCTGACAAGTCCCAGACCTGCAGTCAGCAAGCTGGAGACCCAGGAGAGCTGATGGTGTAGTTCCTGTCTGAAGGCAGGAAAAAGCCAGTGTGCCAGTCTGAAGGTAGTCAGGCAGGAGGAATTCCCTCTTATTTGGAGGAAGGGCAGACTTCGTTTTATTCAGGCCTTCAACTGATTGGGTGAGGCCCACCCACATTATGGAGGGCAATTTGCTTGACTCAGTCTACTGATCTAAAATGTTAAACCCATCCAAAAATGCTCTAACAGTAACACCTGTAATAATGTTGGACCAAATATCTGGGCACCCCGTGGCCTGGTCAAGTAGACAGAATTAACCATACCACCAGGGGTTGAGCGTGCTTAGTGAATGAGACACAGGTCCCTGCCCTCATGGGACTCAGGATCTTGCAAGGGAGACACACAAATTAGTCCGAATGTGACCTTGGAGTAGTGCGCTTGACACTCAGAGGAAGGAGTGATAAATTTGGCTGGGGGAGGGGAGGGGGAATGTGTGAAGGGAGTGATATGGGAATTTAGGGAAGGCTTCCCAGAGGTGGTGACATTTGAACCAGGGCTTAAAGAATCAGTAGGAATTCTTGCTTTGTGGCACTTGCCAAGTAGATCTGGAGCTTGATGACTTTCTAAGATTGTAGCTCTTGGCATTTGGGCCTGGATGGACTCTGGGGAGCCCAGGGCCCCCTGTTCAAGCTCCCAACCCCATAGCTCTTGGTCAGCCTTGTGACTGGGTTACTCCTCCCTGAGCCCCTGGCTTTCCTTCCTAGCTGGGGCTCCGGCTGGAAAATGCCGAGGAAATGGCCCACAGGCTATTTGGCCCGAAGTCATTCTGGGGGCAGGAAGAGGAGGGACAGGCCCAGGCGGAAAAGCCCCCAGAGCCAGGACCAGGGCCTACACCGCAGCCAGCGCCC
>NW_006789814.1:2336671-2361795 GCF_000442215.2 Lipotes vexillifer
CCGCGGCCCCCCCCCCCGCCCCCCGCCTGTCCAGGAGAAAGGTCCAGAAAGATGAGAGACCTGCAGCAGAAGGTAAGGGGAATGCCCAAGCCCACCTCACGCCCACTCCTCTATGCTGTCAGGTGTCAGCTTGGGCTTTGGGACTGGGGGACCCAGGTGTCCATGAACTCTGACCCCGCCCTCCCACCCCCTTACAGAAGCAAATTTCCGGTCCAGATCTCAGTAGTGAGCTGTATCACATACATAGAGAGGTGCCCACCTCGTGTGTTTCCCCCAGTGGAACACATCTTTACAACCAGCACCCAGACCCTCATCAGCTCCCCAGACACCCCCTTCGGCCCCCCTCTTTTGGCTTACCCACCCATACCCAAGGGTAACCACTGTTCTGACCCCTAAAAGCATCAATGAACTCTACTTTAAAATCAATTTTGTTGAGATATAATCGAACTACAATAAATGGTATGTGTTTAAATTGTACAATTTGATAAGTTTTGACATATGTATATACCATGAAACCATCACCAACTAAATCAACATATCCATCACCCCCAAAGTTTTCTTTGTGCTTCTTAATCCCTTCCTCCTGCTCCCTGTTGTGATAGGCTTTTTCTGTCAAGATAGATGTTTGCATTTTCTGGAATGTTGCATAAATGGAATTATGCAGCGTATACTTTTGTTTTTAAAGCATGTCCTCCTTTTTGGCCTGACTTCCTTTATTCAGCGTAACTATCTTGAGATTCATCCATATTGTAGAGAATACTAATAGTTTATTTCTTCCTGTGGCCGTGTAGTGGTTCATGGTATGGATGAACCACAGTCTGTTTATGTATTCACCTGTTGGTCCATATTTGTGTTATGTCCTGTTTGGGGCTGTTACAAGCAGGACTGCTGTGAACATTCGTGTACAAGTCTTCATATAAATATATGTTTTCATGTCTCTTGGGTAAATATCTAAGGATGGGATGGCTGAGATCATATGGTAGTTGTATGTTTAATTGCTGAAGAGTTGTACCAGTTTGCATTCCCACCAGCAGTGTATGAGAGTTTTAATTCTTGTACATCCTCGCCAACACGTGGTAGGATTAGACTTTTTAGTTTTTGCTATTCTAATTGTTTGTAGTAATATCTTGGGGCTTTAAAAGTACATTTTCCTAATGCTACTGGTGTTGGGCATCTTTTAGGTGCTTACTTGTCATCCATACCTCTTTGGTGAAGTGTACGTTCAAATATTTTGTCCTTTTTAAAAAATTCGGTTGGCTTCTTATGACTGAGTTTTGAAAATTCCTGCTCTATTCTGAACACAAGGCTTGTATCAGATATGTGACTTACAAATACTTTCTCCCAGTGTATGGCATGGTCTTTTCGTTCTCTTAACAGTGTCTTTTGAAGAGCAGATGTTCTTGATTTCAGTGAACTCAAGTTTATCCATTTCTTTTACGCATAAAGTTTTGGGTGTTACATCTAAGAAATCTTTGCCTAATGCAACGTTACAGAGATCCTTGGGACTCTCTGGAGATTTCCAGAGTTCTTGCTCTGTGTGGCTCTTTCCTCTCTTGTACTCTGCCCTGCAAAGTCCAGCTCCCTTGGTCTCCCTGGACTCCCAGATCCTCAGCCCTGAGAGTCTGTCATGCCCCGCTGTTCCCCTCCCTGCACCTCAGCCTGAGCTCTCTCCAGGCAGTAAGCTGGGGCTCACCTTGCTATTTCCCATCTCTCGGGTTCATTGTCTCACATTACCTGATGTCTAATGTCTTGGGAACTTTTGTTTAATCTGTTTCGTCTGTTGCTCCACGTGGGAAGATAAATCCAGTCCTTGTTACTTCAATATGGTTGACAGCAGAGGTCACATCCAGCTTCTTTTGTGAACTTAATATAAATGGAATCATTCACCGTGTACTCTTTAACAAAATGAGGTGAAGTTCACATAACATAAAATTAACTATTTTAAAGTATACAATTCAATGACACATAGTATATTCACAACGTTGTGCAACCACCACCTCTGTCTAGTTCCAAACATTTTCATCACCCCAAGGAGACCCCACGCTCATTAGTGGTCACGCCCCATTCCCTCATCTCCCAGCCCCTGGCAACCACTAATGTGCTTTCTGTCTCTATAGATTTATCTATTGTGGACACTTCATATAAACAGAATCATACAATATGTGGCCTTTTGTGTCTGGCTTCTTTCACTGAGCACGTTTTTAAGGTTCATTTGTATTGTAGCAGGTATCAGTAGTTCATTCCTTTCTTTTTTCTATTGCACAAATAGTTTTTTTTATAGAAGTATAGTTGATTGTAATGTTGTGGTAGTTTCCGCTGTACAGCAAAGTGATTCAGTTATACATATACATACATTTATGTATACACGCATACGTATATGTATACATACATATACATATGTATATATACACATATGTATATATACATACATAGGTGAATATATACACACACACATATATACTTTTTCAGATTCTTTTCCATTATAGCTTATTACAAGATATTGAATATAGTTCCCTGTGCTATACAGTTGGTCCTTGTTATTTATCTATTTTATATATAGTAGTGTGTATATATTAATCCCAAACTCCTAATTTATCCCTCCCCAGCCCCTTTTCCCCTTTGGTAACCATAAATTTGTTTTCTATATCTGTGAGTCTGTTTTTGTTTTGTAAATAAGTTCATTTGTACCATTGTTTTAGATTCCACCTATAAGCGAATCATATGATATTTGTCTTTCTCTGTCTGACTTACTTCACTCAGTATGACAGTCTCTAGGTCCATCCATGTTGCTGCAAATGGCATTATTTTGTTCTTTTTATGGCTGAGTAATATTCCACTGTATATATGTACCACATCTTCTTTAGCCATTCATCTGTCAGTGGACATTTAGGTTGCTTCCACGTCTTGGTTATTGTAAACAGTGCTGCAATGAACATTGGGGGGCATGTATCTTTTCAAATTATGGTTTTCTCAGGGTATATGCCCAGTAGTGGGATTGCTGGATCATATGGTAGTTCTATTTTTAGTTTTTTAAGGAACCTCCATACTGTTCTCCATAGTGGCTGTATCAATTTACATTCCCACCAACAGTGCAGGAGGGTTCCCTTTTCTCCACACCCTCTCCAGCATTTATTGTTTGTAGAATTTTTTGATGATGGCCATTCTGACAGACGTGAGGTGATAGCTCATTGTAGTTTTGATTTGCATTTCTCTAATGATTAGTGATGTTGAGCATCTTTTCATGTGCTTTTTGGCCATCTGTATGTCTTCTTTGGGGAAGTAACTTTTCTGTATGTCAAAAATTATTCCAAAATAAAGTTTGCTAAAACTGTGCAGGTCCAAGAAAGCACATCTGCAGGTTCTGCCTCTGGGCCATGAGTTTTGCAAGCCCTGTTCTGGACCCCACAAGCCCTTCACTTTTCTCTCCAGGTGCCCCTTCCCCCTCCCAAAGTCCAGGTACCTTGCCCGGTTAACCCAGACCTGTTCCTGGTCACAGGTGGCCCAGAGGCATCGGGAGCAGCGGGCGCTGCAGTGTAAGCTGAGCATGAAGGTTTTTGGGCATGAGTTGAGCTTTGTGAACTGCGGGGCGATGGGGAGTCATGTGACACGCCAGTCCCTGAACCTGGCCGAGCTTGCTGTCAGGCTCCTGAAGGTACCTCAGGCTGGGCTCTCTTCCTCCCTGCCCTCTGGTCCGAAGATGTTTCCTTTGATGCTTTGGGGGAAATACTAAAGTACTTTCAGACTTAAGAGCATGGAATTTGGAGCCAGACTGCCCAAGTTCAAAAACTGGCTGCACCACTTACCTCCTTGGGCATGTTGCTGAACTTGCCACGGCCTCAGTTTCTTTATCTGTGAAATGGGAATGATAGAATAGTAATAGTATAATAATACCTACTTCATAGAGCTGTTGAATCAAGTGACTTAATGCCGTAAAAATGCAACAACACGTTTAGAGTGTGCCTGGCACATACTAAGTGCTCTGTACCACAGGCAGGGCCCACACCCCTCCTTACCTGGCTGACCCTGGATGCTTGACCTCTGACCATGTCCCTTGGTTCAAACCCCAGCTCTTCCTGTTTCTAGCTACATGGGCTCGGCCGGGTTATTTTATCTGTTTGTGGGCTCTGTTTTCTCATCTGGAAACTGGAGACAATGATAAGGTCCCCTCTGAGGGCTGTGTTAGGGATAAGTGAGGCCGTCACATGCACTCTTACAGTTCTCTGACTGCAGGGGCAGGAAGTGCAGGTGAACCGAAGGCTGAACCTAGCCATGGAGGAGCTCACTTTTCCCACCGTGTCTGGACTCCTAGCCCGGCTGACCCTAAACGCCTCGGCTGCCATCAGCATCCAGGTCGGAGGGACAGCCAACTTCCAGCAGCGCTCGGATTTCTCTGTGAATGGTTATGTCAAGCCCAGCTAGCTGGCTTCTCAGAGGTGGGTGGGTGGGGGCCTCCCCCTGCAGAGAGCTGGGGCATCAGCATGGGCTGGAGGGGAGCCCTGCTCTGCTGACCACCTGTTGTATCAGCTACTGTTGATGGAGTGTTTTTTGTGCCAAGAGACTTTGAGGAGAACCTGGGCGGCTACACCCACTTTACAGGTGAGAAGACTGAGGCTTGGCAAGGTGAGGTTCCATGCCCGAGGTGGCACAGCAGCGTGAGGCAGCTGAGATTCGTCTCGTGCCACAACTCCACTCTTCCCTCTGCCCCCTCTGCCTCTGAGGGGAGGGGAGATGGGAGAGAGGGAAAAGCATTTAAGGCACATGGGCTCTGAGCCCACTGAACCCACATGGCCACTCACGAGGTGGGCACTTTCCTTCTTCCCACTAAGGGTTGAGGAAACTGAGACTCAGGATGAGTGCACAGCTGACCCAGGGCCACATGGCACGAAGGATTTTGAGCAGAATTTGACAATGCTCACTTTCCTAGCCCTGCTGGGCGACTGTCCCAGCCACTAAGCCGACCTGTCCTTGGTTTCTGGGTCTGATGTGGGGTGTGTGGGTGTGCTGTGATGGCTGCTCTTTGGCATGGAGACCCTGGGTTTGGGCTCAGTCAGCTGGGGCTCCAGAACTGGCTGTTCCATGTCCCAACTGTGGGACCCACACAGCTGGTGTCACCTCTCTGAGCCTCGGTTTCCCCACCTGTAAAATGAGACTAGTAATGGTGAGGATTCGATGGCGATGTGTAGAGTGCTTGGCACACATGGAGTGCATGGTCAGTGGTGTCCATGGTGGAGGGGCTGCTCTGGCTCAGGACCACGGAGAGCAGCCGGGTGGGTTGGTGCTGGCTTTGCCGTTGCCTGGGGCTTCAGGATGCAGTTGTGTGCCTCTTCCTCAGAGCCCTGTTCCAGATCTCGGCGCAGATGGGCACAGTGGGCACCCTGGGGCAGGCTGGGCTGAGGTGGGTGACCGGCGTCCGTGGCACCGCCGGCCTGGATGGAGGGATCCGGATAAAGAAGGGCCAGGACCTCAGGGTGCATCTGAACACACCCGAGGAGGCTGTGGAGCTGCTCCGCTTCAGGTGGGTTCCTGCACCTGGAGAGGGAGCCTGTGAGTGCACCTGTGTGCGAGCCAGGCTGGGCACAGGTGTGGGTGCATGTGTCTGTGAGAGTGTGTGCACGATCACCTTGCATGTGCACCTGTGTCTGACCACGTGTATCTGTGAGTGTGTGCACCTAAGGATGTGCCTGTAAGTCTGTGTATGTGAATGTGTGTCTGTGGACATGTTTGTGCGCATGTCAGTGAGTGGGCTGTACGTGGGCGTGCGTGTGTGTGCACATGTGTCAAGGTGGGGTGGGTGTGTCTGTGACAGGGACTGAGGGCAGCCTAGAGGTGGGGATTCACACACTCCTCAGCAATTTACGGGGGTCCCTCCTGAGGCCTGCTTGTCCCCAGCCCCCTGGAGAGGTGACACTTAGAGAACAGTGATTTCCAAGGAAACAGGAGAAGCCAGGCTGCCCCCACCTCCACCTGCCTCCTTCCCTGTGTCCCACCCTTGCTGGAGGCACTGCTGCCCTCCTGACCCTCTCCTGGCAGCAGCCAGTAGGGTCCTTTAAAATTTCAGTTAAGTCCTATCGTGCTCCCCCCTCCCCTGTTTAAAATCCCTTGCTTGCTTCTAGGATAACCCAGCTCCACATGATTCTCCTGCCTGATGGAGGCCCTGCCCACCCCCCTCACCTGTCTCCTGTCACTCCTTCCTGCCCTTCGCTACCCCCTTCCATTCTGACCCCCTCTCACCACCCTTTTATCTGTGCTCCCAAAGAGCCCCCTTTTCTCCCACCCCAGGGCCTTTGCACCTGCTGTTCCCTTTGTTTGGAGTGCTGGCTCCTTCTCATCCTTTGATTCTCTGACCGAATGTTACCCCTACAGAGAGTCCTTTCCAAACCCTGAGCTGAAGAACGTCCTGCTCTGTCTCCAGGACAGACCCTATGACCATGACGTGCCCCATTTTAGGTTTTTCATAGTGCTTGTCACCCTCTGTGTTCATGGAGTGTCTCCCCCACCAGTGTGCAGACTCCCCAAAGGCCTGTCCTGTTGATAGTGGGATTTGCCTTAGTGCCTTGCCCTGGTGGCTTTATGGTTGAATGAGAACAACTCGCCTGGCACTTTCCTCCTTTCCCACCCAGCTCTCAGCTGTTTCTCATCACTGGGGATGGCATGAGGAGCCTCAGTCACGCTCACATCCCTTCTGAGGCCCAATCCTGTACCGACAAGGAAGGTAGGTGCCAGCAGGGCCTCCATGTCATTGTCCCAAGATGGTTGTCCTGGGGGCTGAGGGGTAAGATGCCAGGTCCAAATTCCAGAGTTACTCTTCTGCCCTAAAAGTACTTATGCCCCTTAACTCAATGATGCTGCTTCTAAAACTCTACCTTATGAAAATAAACCAAAATCATTTAAAAATGCCCTGTGCCCAAAGATGTTCGTTGCCTCATTATTTACAGAGCAAAAAATAGGCAGCAACTCAAATATCCAACAGTAGGCTTATTATAAGGGCCTTTGAGCTAAGAATAGACTTTTACATTTCCAAATGCAGAAAAATAATCAAAAGGACTATTTCATAACAAGAGAAATTTGTGAAATTCATATTTCAGTGTCCATAAATGACGTTTTATTGGTACAGAGCCACGCCCATTGCCTGTGGCTTTTCTTCAGCAACAGCAGAGTTGAGTAACAGACTGTGTGACCAGCAGAACCTCAAATATTTACTATCTGGCCATTTACAGAAAACATTTGCCAACTCCTGGTTTAGTAAAGTACTGAGATATCCCATAACTTTTAAGCTCTGTAATGAAGGGCATATTTTAATAGCACGAGAAAATTTTTTGATAATAACATCAGGTGAAAGGCAACAAAATTGAAAACAGAGGGGAAGGAGGTATACCAAACAGTCACAGATCTTGCAGTCATGGTGGGGGTGAGGTGGGGGAGGGGCCTACTTAAATGATTTCTTTAGGCTAAATTCTGTCCTAAATGCTTGCTGAGCTGTTAATCCTCACAGCTACACCATGGGGCTGGAGCTGTTATCACTCGCAGCTGACAGATGAGAAACACCGAAGCACAGAGATGTTAAGTAACTTGTCCAAGGTCACACAGCCCGGAAGTGGCAGAACTGGAATGTGGATCCAGGCATTCTTGCTCCAGAGCCTGTGTTCTACACAGTACTGCCTGACACTCTGATAGTCTACACCAGGGGTACTCAACTGGGGACAATTTTTGGCCCCTCAGGGGACATTTGGCGATGTCTGGATACATTATTGGGTGTCATCCTGGTGCGGGAGGTGCTACCAGTATCTAGTGGGTTGAGTCCAGGACAGCTTCCCACAACAAGAAATTTTCCAGACCAGTGTGTCGTTAGCGCCAAGGCTGAGAAACCCTGGTCTACACAGTACCGCCTCATACAGTTAATGTCTACATAATACTGTTTCTCAAAAGAATGTGGAGATGCTCCTTCTTTGCTCCAGCCCTCTGGCTTTCTACTGACCATGCTGCCTGCTCCCTTTCTCACAGTGTCCCGCACTTGGGGCTGGCAGCTGTGCACTGAAGTGAGCTGGCCTCCAGCCAGGCAGCCCTACCTGCTCTCCGTGCCTGTGTTTGCAGCTGTGATGCTGAAGAAGCAGGACCGGGGGCTCCAACACTATCTGCTGGAAGCTGCCTATACCCTCCACCACCCGGTAGGCCCTACGGAATGGCTCCTCCTTTCCCAGCCAGGTTCTGGATCTCCCTAGGTCTTCTACTCAGGCCTCAGACTTGGGGATCACTCATAAAGACATGGGCCTCCTCCCTGGAGCAGGACCAGCTGGGCTGGTCCTGCTGTAGTCTCCCTCCTGCCTCAGGACCCTTGCACATGCTGATCCTCTGTCCCTGGCTTGATGACTTGTAACTCTGAATCAATCTTCAGAGCTCACTTTAGGGGGGTCACCTCCTCAGTGAAGCCTGCCCTGATTACCCCAAACTGGTCATATTCCCTTGTTATGTGCTCTAGTACGATCATGTTCCTTCCCTTTAGATCACATTTATGTTCATTACTGAAACCAGTTGGTTAAGATCTGTCTTCCCCACTAGTCACTCAGTTCCTGCGAACAGATCCAGTGCCTGTTTTTCTCACCCCTGTGTCCCCAGCACCTGGCACAGAATGGGCACTCAGCAGCCCCCTATCTGATTTCCCAGTTCCCGCTCTTGTCTCCTTACCATATGTTCTCCACCAGCAGCCAGACAGACCTTCCAAAATCCCAAAATGACTGTGTCCCTCCCCTGCTCAGAACTCTTCAGTGGCTCCTATTCCTCTCAGAGTAGGACCCACTCGCCCTGACCAGTAGGCTTTCAGTGATCCAGCCATGCTGGCCTCTCCTCCCCATCTCCGCAAATGTTTACCAGGCTCACCGCTCTCCAGACACACCGACCTCCTTTTTATTAAATGCCAAGTGCATTGCTGCCCCAGGACCTTTGCACTGTCTGTTTCCTCTGCCTGGAAGTCTTTCCCAGACATCCACTCAACTCCTTCCCTTGCTTCCTTCAAGTCTCATCAAATGCCCCCTCCTCAGAGACAGCTTCCCTCCCTGACCACCCAGTCCAGAACAATGACCCTGTCAGGGCCCCTGACCCTCTGAGTTTGTCAGCAGAGTGCTCAGCAGCTGGTGGTGGTGAGCTGCTGTCTTACCTACTTCTGTGTCTGGAGGTCCTGTGCCTCCCCATCTAGAATGTAGGTGCCAAGAGGGCGGGACTTTGTGTCTAACACTCAGTTGCATTCCCTGTGCCTGCAACTGTGCCTCACACACAGTAGTCAACATTTATTGGTACTAAATGAATGACGATGATGCAGGGTTGTTTTTTTTTAATTAATTAATTAATTTTTATTTATTTTTGGCTACGTTGGGTCTTCTTTGCAGTACGTGGGCTGCTCATTGTGGCTTCTCTTGTTGCGGAGCACGGGGTCTAGGCACGTGGGCTTTGGCAGTTGTGGCATGCGGGCTCAGTAGTTGTGGCTCGCGGGCTCTAGCGTGCAGGCTCAGTAGTTGTGGCGCATGGGCTTAGTTGCTCTGCGGCATGTGGGATCTTCCTGGACCAGGCCTCGAACCTGTGTCCCCTGCATTGGCAGGCGGATTCTTAACCACTGCACCACCAGGGAAGTCCCTGATGCAGGTTTTTAAAGGGGGCCCGTGTCTTAGGCTGTGTTTTCCCAGAAGCAGACTGGAGCCAAGGATTTGGGTAAAAGTGTGGATGAAGAAAAGACTCCAGGAGGACCCAGGAAGAGGGTGGAGAAAATAGGGTAGGGAAGGGGAAGAAGCTGAGCAGGAGTGATGGCAGGTGCGGTGGCAGCCTCAGTATGATCCCTGGGCAGCCCTGGAGCAGGAGTTACACCTCAGAGTTTGGTCCCCTTGAGGCTAAGGAGCCGGGATGTTTTTCCCTCCTGTGCCGGAGGGCAATGCTCTGGAGGTGCCAGGGGTTAAGAGCAAAGTGCACAGAGGCTGGGAGATGAGCATGCTGAGCTGGTCAAGGGGTCCGAGGGGATCTGAGCAGGGTGCCGATGGTGTGCGATAAGCCTCCTTCCCTGGCTGTTGGCTGAACAAGCTGAGATCCTGTTCCCGTGGTCCTGAGTTGTCCTGTAGGACTCTCCTCCAGGATACGGGTCCCCCAATTCCTGGTTTGGGGGTTCATATCTGTTCTTAACAGGACAAGGATAAGCATAAGAACTCAAGTTTTTGAAGGTGGGGGGAGGCCTGGATGGGTTCTTGATCTTGAGGACTCTGCTGTGTTTCCAGAAGGACTGCTGGCTCCCTCAAGAAGCCTCAGCGCACGTCTTCATGGGCACGCCCAGGTCGGAAGTGCCCAGGGACGTCGGGGTGGATGTCAGCTACAGCTGGCCCCAGAGGAAGTTCCGGCTCAAGCTTCTCCATCCCAAGAAGAAAATTGAGCTGGATGGTAATGACAATGTTCCTACCCATCACCGTGCCCTCGGCCATGTGCCAGATGCAGCCTGCTCACTGTGGATTCCTCAGCCACCCTCTGAGGTCGGCACTAAATATAGCCCCGTTTTATGGGCTAGGAGCCACAGGCTCGGAGATTAGGAAACCAGCAGGACATCCCCTGGTGAACACAGGGGCGGATCCAGGATGCTGAACCCTGGTCCCTAAACTCTCGCTTTGTCTCCCAGGAAAGTTTGACATTCTGCAAAGTGCCTGCATGGGTCACCTGGAACTGATACTGGACGACAGGGACGTCTACTACATCAAGGTTTGTTCCCTGTCCTCAGCCCACCGGTGTTGGCTCCTGCCACCTCCCTGGGCATTTCAAGCCCCAGTCCCTGCTTACTCATCACCACCTCCTTTGGTGTTTTAGCTGTTCGTCTCCTTCCGCCTACCAATAAGGTTTGTGACTTCTTGTTACCCAGAAGAGTAGGAAGAAGAAAAAAATGAGCTCAAATCTCACCACTATTGATGTCATAAATTGATAATATTAATAACACAGGAGCATGCTTTAAAAAATTCAGAGTAGAGAAAGGTATAAAAAGGTAAGTAAAAGAGTGCCACTCCCCAGATTTCCAGAAGAAATGTCAATGCACACACCAAGAAATCTGTATGAGTTCCCCAGGGCTGCCTTAACAAAGTGCCCCAAATTTGGGGGTGCTTAAACAATGGAAAATTTTCCCTTGCAGTTCTGGAGGCTGGAAGTTCAAAATCAAGGTGTTGGCAGGGTTGGTTCCTTCTAAGGGCTGTGAGGGAGAATCTAGTCCGTGCTTCTCTCTTAGTTTTTAGTAGCCTCAGGCATTTCTTGGCTTGTAGATGGCTGTCTTCTCCCTGTATCTCCACATTGTCTGCCTTCTGTAGGTATCTGTGTCCAGATTTCTCTTTTTGTAAGTTTACCAGTCAGGCTGGATTAGGGCCCATCCTAATGAACTCATTGGATCATCTGCAAAGTCCCTTTTTCCAAGTAAGGTCACAGTCACAGGTCCTGGGGGTTAGGACCTCAACTTCTTTTGAGGGGGAGCACAGTTCAACCCATAATACAGTTCAACCCATAATACTATAGATTTATAAAACCTTTCAGTTTTGAGTTTAGTTTTTGTTTTATTCTTTGCTTTTTCAGTCAAAAATATATCTTTTTGTACCAGAACATACTGGTACAATTTAATTTAGTTAAAAAAATAGGTAAGGGCTTCCCTGGTGGCGCAGTGCTTGAGAGTCCGCCTGCCGATGCGGGAGACGCGGGTTCGTGCCCCGTTTCGGGAGGATCCCGTGTGCCGCGGAGCGGCTGGGCCCGTGAGCCATGGCCGCTGGGCCTGCGCGTCCGGAGCCTGTGCTCCGCAGATGGGAGAGGCCACAACAGTGAGAGGCCCGCATAACGCAAGGGAAAAAAAAAAAAAAAAAAAAAAAAATAGGTAATACATTTAAATGATTCCAAGTTCAAAAGGTACAGAAGGGCATAGAACTGAGTGTCTAGTACGATGGCCCCCATACAAATGACTATTTAAGTGAGTCAGAGTAACAGAAAGTTAAAGATATGGTTTCTCAGCTGCACTGGCCACTTTTTAGAACTTTCCCATCATTGTAGAAAGTTCTATTGGTCAGCACAGGTATACAGTTAAAAACTTTCCCTTACACCCCTCCTCAAAGCCAATCATTGTTCATTTTCTGTGACTCCTCTTAGAAATCATCTATGCCCACAATCCCCAAATAGATATCAATATATTCCCCCCCCCATCTTTTATTTTAAAAACAAGAATGTCTACCATGTATTTTGAATGGCCGCATAATAGTCAGTGGGATGGAATTTATTTAGCTGGTTCCGTAGTGGAGGGCTCTGGAGTTTTTCCCGGGTTCTTGGTCTTATAAATCACCCTTCCATCTTCAGGGTAAATTCTTAGCAGTGGAATTCCTGGGGCAAAGGTGTGTGCATTCTTCTCTTCGTTATAGGTACTTTTTAAGGTTCTCAACCAGGAGGACCTGGATGGGACTCAGTGGGTCCATTGAAGCCCCTGCAATTGTGCAGAAGTTTTGTGTCTGTCCCCCTTCTGGGGAGAGGGTTTAGACTTTCCATCTGATGCTCAAGCAGGTCAGTGACTCCAAAAAGGATAAAAACAGCAGCTGTAGACTCGCTCCTGCCAAGCAGGACCTCTGGGCCCCTTTGGCCATGAGTCTGGTGATTCTGCCTCGGTCTCCAGTGATTTCTCAGAGAGGTCTGGGTTGAAAATCTGGAGCCAGGGCTGGAATTTTTGCTACATAAACACACTCTCAGCTCCTAGATCTGCTTCCTTTCTGGGTGGGAAGACCAAGTATCAGGGGAGAGCATCTTCCCCCTAAAGCCCCAGCTGCTTGACGGCTGAGACTACAAATCATTTTCAGAGCTCCCGGGAGCCCTTGAAGCAATCCCTGTTCACTAAGCGCACAAGTGCTAATTGCCTGCACCTCCCTGCAGACCTGCCTGCCGCTCTCCAGAGGGCTGTCTGCAGCCTGGAAACATTGGCCTTTAGAGGAACTCCAGTTCTAGCTGCCTCAGACCCATCATGATTAATGGTAACAGCTGGGGCTCTGGAACTTTCCAAAGCCTGTTCTGTGTGGGGGGGGGGGGGCACGGGTGACTTTGACCCCAGGTCCCTCTTTTAGTCCTCTTGGTAAGCCCATAGGAGATGAGGAAACTAAGGCAGATGAGCTCAGGAATACAAAGCAGCAAAGCTGGGTTCGACTCAGTTGAGTGTTTATGGGGTTTAAGGATGGCGTGGAGGAAAGCGTTAGATTTCAGTGCCCTCTCCCCTGGGTGCAATGATAGAGCATCCCCAAGTCCCAGGTTACCTGGAGAGCCCCAGTTTACCATTGACCCAGCTCAATATGATTAGTGGTCTCTTTAACCGTTAAGTGTCCTGGTTTGGATGAGAAATTCTACAGTCATCCTGTTCATGGGCTGCACTTTGAGAACAGCTATAGCGACTGCCGAGAAGCTTCTGATACAAACCAGAGAAAATCATCTCCAAGACACACCATTAAGTGAGAGAAGCAGAGGAGAGTGGAGAGCCTGCATCTGTTTTTGTGCAGAGTAAGAGGGAAGTGCACGTGTGTGATGGAGCGCACACGTACACACACGTGCGTGCACACGCACATATACACACATACATACAGACTCATACATATAGGCCCATGCTGTCTCTGGAAGATGCCCAAGAAGTGGACACAGTGGTTGCCTTGAGGGAGACTGGGAGACCAAGAAGGGGAACGAAACCTATATTTTTCATTGTCTTTATTAATTTCTTCAACGACTGTCTATCAAGCACCTACAGTGTGCCGGGAAGACAGCACACAAAAGAGATACACACACAGAATTCTCTCCTTTTGGAGCTTACATTCTCATAGGAGAGATAATCAGTAAAATAAATAAGCAAATTGTGGTGATAGCTGAGTGTAAGCACTATAGGAAAAGGGAATCAGTGAGCTGGATCCAGGGGTCTTAAGTTATGTGAGAAGAAGGGTCTGAGGGTTGGCTTCAGTTTTATTTTTTTAAATTTTTATTATTTTAAAAAAATTTATTTGGCTGCGCCGGGTCTTAGTTGCAGCACGCTGGATCTTCGTTGCAGCATGCGGGATCTTTCTTTAGTAGCGGCACGCGGGATCTTTAGTTGCGGCATGTGGGATCTAGTTCCCTGACCAGAGATCGAACCCGGGCCCCCTGCATTGGGAGTGTGGAGTCTTAGCCACTGGACCACCAGGGAAGTCCCACGGCTTCAGTTTAAAATAGGCTGACAGGCTAAGCCTGATTGAGAAGACAGCTTTTAGCTAAGACATAAAGCGTGTGCAGAAGAGAGCCATGTGGTTCTCTGGGGGAAGGGTACTGCAAGTAAAGAGCACAACATGTGCAAAGGTTCTGGGGCAGGAATGTGCACCGAAGCACAGCCTGAGGCCCCATGTGCTTGGAGCGGAATAGGAGAAGGGACAGAAAGGTGGGAGGACAGATCATGTAAGGCTTTGCCAAAGAGTAATCAGAAGAGAGTGATTTGTGACTGTTGTCAAGGAACAAAGGCAAAAACAGGATTTACAAGAGAGTATAAAGTAGTGAACAGTCTGGAAATAGTGAGGTCGTTTTTACATCTTTTGGGTAAACAGATAAGCTGGCAGCAGCAGAGAGGTCCTTAGGATTGGCCTACAGTTGGGGTGGCTGTCAGAGATGACAGCTGTCATTGCTATGGGCTGTAGTTGCTCTGGAAAACCTCAACGATGGAGACAGACAGCACGTTTGGGGCCATCTGTGTGTCCTGCCTCCCGGTGTCTGTGGGCAGTTTTGCCTTCGTCTGGCCAGGGCTGCACTGCTGACTTCCGGAGAAAGTCTTGGCCCTGTTGGTCTTTGCAAGGACTTTGGCTTTTACCCTGAGGAAGAGAGGTGTGCCATGATCCTATGGAAGGGCTTGCCCTGGTCACCAGGGTGGGAGCCAGGAGAGCCGGGAGAAGAATGTCACAGGAACACAGTGGCGATGAGCAGGCTCAAGCCGGGGCAGTGGTGGAGGTGGCTGAAGTGGTCGGGTCCCAGAATATTCTGCAGGGAGAGCTGGCCAGAGTCCCTGATAGATAGGATGGGGTGTTGAGGTTGGGGGGATAGAGAGGAAGGGTCCTTCAAACTTATGTCTGAATTTGTAACAGGGATGACCTATTTTGAACAATATCGAGCTTAAGAAATTGCAGCAGGATCAGCCTAGAAGCCCATTAACCAGGCTGTGTCTCCTGCCCTCTGTCCGGTCCTGTTTCTTGCGGTCTGGGTGGAGCCTGCTGGCAGAGCCTGTCCCCTCAAGGGATGCTGGGGCCTTTCCAGGGCCGGAGCAACCTGTGGCCAGCAGCAGGTGGTGAGGCTCAGCGGATCGAGGCCCAGCTGGAGGTGAAACTGGTGACATCGGGCAGCCCTGTGGTCCTCGCTGGGAACCTCAGCCGGCAGGCAGGCAGCAGGCTGGCCTTCTCCATGTCACTGAGCAACCTGCTGAGTGACCAGGCCCACGTGTCAGGTAGGAGGAGGGACCCCTTTCTGCCACCTTTCTTCAATAGCCAGGCTCGGGGAGGGGAGGGCGGAGTGCCCCACTTGGAGTCCCCATCACCCGATCCCCCAGTATTCACATTCCATCCAAGGAAAATCCAGGCTCTGTATCTGCTCGCAGCTTCTGCCTGAGTCCCCCAGATGCCCC
This sequence comes from Lipotes vexillifer, assembly GCF_000442215.2. Taxonomy (NCBI): domain Eukaryota; kingdom Metazoa; phylum Chordata; class Mammalia; order Artiodactyla; family Lipotidae; genus Lipotes; species Lipotes vexillifer. The sequence goes on from NW_006789814.1 coordinate 2,352,318, forward strand.
TCCAGTGCGCTCGACTGCTCTGCAGGAACCGTCAACCAGCACCTTTTGGGGTGTTTGGATTCTGACCCACATTACATGTTACACAACATGTAAAAAACACATTTCACATTTTGACCCGAACTGCATGGGGCGCTGTTTGTATCTTGAACACACAGCCTGGTCTGGGTACTGACCAATCTGACCAGATGCCCACCCTGGTGCCGGAGCTGGCTTGGAGCCCTCCTGGCGATGCTGCTCGTGGGGTGTTCTCGGAGATTCCAGGGGAGTGATGTGAGTGGCTAGGGCTGTTGACTAGCTGGCCTATGCTTTTCTTTTTTTTTTTTTTTTTTTTGCGGTACGCGGGCCTTTCACTGTTGTGGCCTCTCCCGCTGCGGAGCACAGGCTCCGGACGCGCAGGCTCAGCGTCCATGGCTCACGGGCCCAGCCACTCCACAGCATGTGGGATCCTCCCGGACCGGGGCACGAACCCGTGTCCCCTGCATCGGCAGGCAGACTCTCAACCACTGCGCCACCAGGGAAGCCTATGCATTTTTGATATTTTAACCTGCATGGCTATACCTGTGTGATCTGGCTGAATATCAGTGTAGCAGAAACAAGTTTTAGAAGGTGAAATTTACCTGATGATCCTTGATGCACTGTCATTTATTTTCTGGTCCATTCTATTTTGTTCTACTTTATTTAAAACTTTTGGTCTGGACCCACAAAAGTGACTTTTGGGGTTGCCACCTGGACAGAGCAAAACATTGTCAGTGGCCCTGATGTCAGCCTTCCTTGGCGGAGACCCAGGCATTGGTTCTATCGGGATACCCCCCTGGGCGGTTCCCACTTCCTTTCCTCACCTGGTGCTGGGGGTAGGGTGTCAGTCTCTGGGGCGCAGGCCATGACCACACCATGCCTGCTCTCCCCGCAGCACTGCTGGCGAAGAAGGCGGAGGAAGGGCAGCAGGTGGTGGCTCTGGGTGGCGAGCTCTTCGTGCCAGGGCTTGTGGGGCTGCGCACCCTAGGCCTGCTGCAGCAGCGGGCCCGCCTCTGGACCAGCTCCCTGAGGATCAAGTATGGCCTCCTGGGTACGGCACCGCATGCTGGCTGTGGGCGAGGTGGGGAGTGGCCGGACCTGCACCGTCTCCTGGGGCTGTGGCTCCGAGGGCTAAGGTGCCACTGTCACCTCAGGTGTTTTGGCCTCACCATGAGGCTCCTTAGCTAGTGAGTCATTCCATTGGCTTTGTATGGGGCTGAGCACCTGCCTGTTAAAAAAACAAAACAAAACAAACAAAAAACACTACACGTGTGTGTGTGTGTGTGTGTGTGTGTGTGTTGGGGGGACATAAATCTATCTCTTAAAACCTCCCCGTCGGCAGGTTCCAATGAGTGACATTAGGTGAGGCAGATCCAGGGGGCTGGCTGAAGCTGGGCTGTACTGGATGCTCCTCTGCTTGGAATGAGGATGGAGGGCTACCTGGCAGAGGAAGGGCAGGGGTTTTTGGGTTGCCCTGCACAGGTCAGGCGAAGCAGCTGGCACAAGAGTGCAGCACCAGGCAGAAACTGCGGGTGGAGAGCGGCTCAGAGGCCACCTACAAGCTGCAGCTGGACCTCGAGCTCCACTGCACGCAGATCCCAGCATTCAGCCACAAGGTGGGTGCCGGGGCTGGGCAGAGGGTCTAGAGAGAGCCCCCGGGGTTAGGGAAGTGGTGGGTGAGCACCCTGAACCCATCCTCAGAGAGATGTATTTACTCAAGGTCGTGTATGGGAACGGATTAGGGATTGGAGCTTTAGTCTCATCTTTCCCCTGTTCGGTTGATGTTTATTAAATACCTACTCTATGCCCAGCACTGGGAGAGAGCTGTGCTTAAGGCAGCACCTGGTCTCTGCCATTCCATTGCTGGGGGGAGGGTGTGTGGCAGAGAGCAAGAGACATGGACCAAATCAAGGGAAACGTAAGTGCCATGGGTGGTAAACAGGGCAGAGGCCGAGAGAGCGTAGCACAGGGGAGTCTAATTTGGACAGGGCAGCAGGGAAGGCTTCTTTGGGGAAATGGATTTTAAGCTGAAAATTAAAATGTGAGATAGTTCTGTTCCCAAGGAAGTGTGCCACAGGCAGAGGGAACAGCAAGTACAAAGGTCCTGGGGCTGGAGGGTGACTGGAGCGGTTAAAGACCTGGTAGTTCATCAGAGTGGCTGGTGGGGTGAGCAAAAGGTAAAAGTGACTGTTCCTTTGTTAATTGTTACAAGTTTGCTTCTCCCCCTGAACTGTTGCCCCCACAAGGGGAGGGGGCTTCTGGCTTCTTCATTCCTGGCTATCTAGTGCCCAGCCAAGTATCTACTTGGTACTTGGGGGAAAACGTGTTCAGTGAGTGAATAAATGGATGAGCCTGTGTTGCCTTGACCTGTGGTTCAGAGGTAGGAGGAGACAGTGGCTGCCAGGAGCCCACAGGTGGGAAGGCCTGATCCACAGAGGATCTGTCCAGGGAGCCGGAGGCTGCTGTGGGAGAGTGAGGGGAGGGGGAGATTTTGGGTTCATATGAAGCAGATCAGGAGTCATCTTCCCATGGCAGCTGGCTCTTTCTACTCCTTATCAGGGCATGGACCAGCGTGGGGCAGGTTAGTTTTTCACCTCGGGGCCAGAATTTAAGGGGACACCAGAAACTGTGAAGGTGAATCGTATTCTAATGCAATATTTTACAAAATCAAAACCAGTGCAAAAAAATCCATACATCCTACAGAGCTATCACCCCAGATAAGCAAGCCTGCATCTCAGGGCGGGTGGCTGTGAGGAGGCTCAGGTCTGCGTACACAAGGCTTCCTTGGGGGTCTCCCTGGTGGGGTGTCCCAGGTCCAGCTGCGGCATGAGGAGGGCTCAGGCCACCTCCACTGGGAGCTGGAGGCGAGCTATGGGAGGCGCTGGGATGACAGCCGCAACGAGAGGCACCTCTGCATCAGCCAGACCTTCCAGAACGACTCGGGCCCAGCCCTGAGCAATTACTTCATGGAGGTGAGTCCAGCCTCCGCAGAGCCGCGTCCCTGGGGCTCAGCTTGCACATGGCAGCTGGGCAGCCCCGCTGCCTGTCCCTGCAGGTCTTGGTTGCAAGGACGCAGGAGCTAAAACTCAGGCTCAGAGACCTTACCTGTGGCATCTCCAGCCCCCACGCCCCTGGGGCAGTTAAACATTTGCTGGTGTGCCAAGGATTGCCAAGGGGCAGTTTGCAAGAGGGGCTTGGGAAATACAGATTTCCAGCGTAAAAATGCATTTTGGAAACGGTTCACTTGCAGGTTTTCCTGGAGGGTGAACTCTTTTTGGTAAATCAGGAGTAACTGAGTGCTTAGCCCCTGAACAGCTATGTGCTCTTATAAGGCACACGTTACCTTTCTGAGTTTCCTAATTGTTTTTAAAAATGTTTAATCGTGGTAAAATATACATAACGTGACGTTGACCATTTTCACCATTTTTAGGCATACAGATGAGCGGCATTAAGCACACTCATATTGTGCGGCCATCACCACCGTCTATCTCAAGAACTTTTTCATCTCATAGAACTGAAACTCTGTACCCATTAAACAGTAACTCTCCATCCTTCCCTCCCCCAGGCCCTGCAACCACCAATCTACTTTCTGTCTCTCTGAATTTCACTACTCTAGGTAAACTCATATAAGTGGAATTGTATAGTATCTGCCTTTTTGTGACTGGCCTATTTCACTTAGCATAATGTCCTCAAGGTTTATCCACATTGTAACATGAGTCAGAATTTCCTTCCTAGTCTGCATAATACTCCACTGTATGGATGGACCCCGTTTTTTTGATCCATTCATTCATCAGTGGACACTTGGCTTCCACATGTGGCTTGTGTGAATAGTGCTGCTATGAACATGGGTATACTAATATCTGTATGAGTCCCTGATTTCCATTCTTTGGGGTGTATATCCTGAAGTGGAATTGCTGGATCATACAATAGTCCGACTTGTAATTTTTTGAGAAACTGCCATATTCTTTTCCATAGGAGCTGTACCATTTCACCATCTTAACATCAGCACACAAGGGTTCCAGTTTCTCTACATCCTCACCAACACTTCTTAATTTCTGGTTTTTTTTTTTTATAGTAGCCATCTTAATGCGTATGAGGATCTTGTAGTTTTGATTTGCATTTCCTTAGTGATTGATGACATTGAGCATCTTTTCATGGGCTTATTGGCTGTTTAATTATCATCTTTAGAGAAATGTCTATTCACATTCTCAGCCCATTTTGAATCAGGTTGTTTGATTTTGTTGTTGTGGTTGTTCAATTGTAGTTCTTTATATGTTCTGGATATTAACGCCTTATAAGATATATAGTTTACAAATATTTTCTCCCATTCCGTGGGTTGCCTTTTTACTCTATGAATAGCATTCTTTGTTGCACAAAAATTTTTAATTTTGATGTCGTTCATCTTATTTATTTTTACTTTTGTTGCCTGTGTTTTAGGTGTCACGTTCAATAAATCAATTGCCAAATCCAATGTCACGAAGCTTTTCAATCCCGTGTTTTCTTCTAAGAGTTTTACGGTTTTAGTTCTCATGTTTAGGTCTCTGATCCATTTTGAGTTAAACTGTGTATATTCATTCTTTTGCATTGAATATACAGTTTTTCCAGCACCATTTGTTGAAAAGACAGTCCTTTCCCCCAACCATAAATGTGAGAGTTTATTTCTGGGCAATCTGTTGTATTCCATTGGTCTATGTGTCTGTCTTTTATGTCACATCATATAGTTTTGATTACTGTAGCTTTGTGAGACCTCCCACTTCGTTCTTCTTTTTCAAGATTTTTTGGCTATTTGGGGGTCCCTTGAGATTCCATATGAATTTTAAGATGGACTTTTCTATTTCTTCCAAAAAAATACCGTTGAGATTTCGATAGGGATTGCATTAAATCTGTAGATTGCTTTGGGTAGTATTGAACCTTAACAATATTAAGTCTTCCAATTCATGAACACAAGATGTCTTTCCATTTATTTATGTCTTCTCTAATTTCTTTCAGCAATGTTGTGTAGTTTTCAGTGTACAAGTCTTTTGCCTCCCTGCTTAACTTCAGTCCTAAGTATTACGTTGATTTTAAATCATACCAATACTCCATGAATAAATTCTCCTTGTGAAAAAATATAACATTTAAAGTAAGGCTAAAATTCCCTTTCACAGTTACCATCCCTTTTCCTGGTCCCCTCCTAGGCTGCCTGGAGAGAACCATGGTTATAATCTGGAGAACTGGAAAGGAGATCTTTTTCTATACATTTGCTCTGTGGAGCTGTCACAAGCACTTAGTTTTGTTTGGTGAGTCATGTTGTATGTCCTTTAGCAATGGATCTTGGAGAACTTCATGTGTTGTTGTTGTTAATTAATTAATTAACTTATTTTTGGCTGCGTTGGGTCTTCATTGCTGTGCACGGGCTTTTTCTAGTTGTGGCGAGCAGGGTCTACTCTTCGCTGCGGTGTGCAGGCTTCTCATTGCGGTGGCTTCTCTTGTTGCGGAGCACGCTTCAGGCACGCGGGCTTCAGTAGTTGTGGCTCGCGGGCTCTAGAGCACAGGCTCAAGTAGTTGTGGCACACGGGCTTGTTGCTCCGCGGCAAGTGGGATCTTCCCGGACCTGAGCTCAAACCCATGTCTCCTGCATTGGCAGGCAGAGTCTTAACCACTGCGCCACCAGGGAAGCCCCTATTGCATCATATTCTTGATTGAAGTTGTCCTTGGATAACATTGCCTACCTCTAATCATGCCCTGCTTCTGTCAACAGAAGCAGAAGTTTCTTATTTCTGGAAAACATCTGGCCCCAAGGGTTTTAGTGAAGAGATTAGAGGTTTGTGGCAGCATTTCTGCAAGCCTTCATAAGTGTGGCAGACACCATGCTAGGTTCTGGGGAGACAGGTATGAGTAAGATAATCTTTATCTTTAAGAAACTGACAGTGAGTAGAAGAGGGAAAGGCAGAGTGATCAATGGTGAGCCATTAATTATTGCCAGACTATGTGTCAGAGGCTTTGTTTGTATTATCTCATTTAATCCTTGTGAGGCAAGAATTATCTGTTCTCACTTTACAGGAGAGAAATGGTGTAAACAGACTTAGCTGAGGTCTCACGGCTACTATGTGGCAGAATTGGGATTGAAAGTCCAGTCTGCCTCCTTTCAAACCTCAGGCTCTTAGCCTCTTGGCTGGACTGAATAGTGCCAGACTTAATTTGCTATAAAATAAATTTACTATAAAATAATTGACTAAATGATCTGTCAAGACAAAACTCTTCCCAGTTCATTCTATGCAGCCATTATTATCCTGATGCCCAAACCAGAGGAAGACATCATAAGAAAAGAAAAACTAAAGACCATTACTCTTATAAATACAGATGCAAAATCTGCAAGAAAATACTACCAAACTGAATTCAGCAATATATAAAAAGGATTACACAACATGACCAAATGGGGTTTATCCCAGGAATGCAAGGTTGGTTTAACATTTGAGCATCCATCAAGGTAATACATCATATTAATAGAATAAAGGACAAAAACCGCATGATCGTTTCAATAGACACAGAAGAGTATCTGGCACAACACCATATACCTTTTCATGATAAAAGTACCCAACAGTCTAGCAATGGAAGGGCACTTCCTCAACCTGATAAAGGCCATCTATGAAAAACCCACAGCTAATATCATACTTAATGGCAAAAGGCTAAATACTTTCCCCCTAAGATCAGTAACAAGATAGGATGTCTGCTTTCACCATTGTATTTAACATTGTGCTGGAGGTTCTAGCTAGGGTGGTTAGGCCAAAAAGAAAAAAAAAAAAGAAAAAGAAAAAAGAAATGAAGAAAAGGCATCTAGATTGGAAAGGAAGAAGTAAAACTATTTCTATTTACAGGTGATACGATCTTGTATATAGAAGACCCGAATGAACTCACCGAAAAATCCATTAGAGCTAATAAATGAGTTCATCAAAGTTTCAGGATACAGGATTAATATACAAAAGTTAGTTGTATTTCTCTACACTAGCAATGAAAAACCTGAAAATGAAATTAAGAAAGCAATTTCATTTACATTACCATCAGAAAGAATAATACTTAGGAATAAATTTAACAAAAGAATGTAAACCTAATACTGTCAAAACTACAAAACATTGTTGAAAGAAATTCAAGAAAACCTAAATAAATGGGAAGACATCCCATGTACTTGGATTGGAATATTTGATGTGAAGTTGGCAATACTTCCTAAATTGATCAACAGATTCAATGGTCCCCATCTATTCCTATCAAAACCCGAGTTATCTTTTTGCTAAAATTGACAAGCTGATCCTAAAATTCATGTGGAATTTCAAGGGACCCAGAGTAGACACAACTGTCTTGAAAGAGAAGAACAAAGTTAGAGGATTCACTTTTATTGATTTCAAAACTTACTTCAAATCTACAGTAATTAAGACAGTATTATTGTAGTGGTATAAGGATAGACATATAGACCAACAGAGTAGAATTGGGAATCCAGAAATAAACCCTCGTATTTACAGTTAGTTGATTTTCGACAAGGGTGCCAAGATAATTGAAGAGGGGAAAGAAGAGTCTTTTCAACAAATGGTGCTGGGACAATGGATATTCACGTGTAGGAGTATGAAGTTGGACCCTTACCTCATACCATGTATAAAAACAAACTCGGGCTTCCCTGGTGGCGCAGTGGTTGAGAGTTTGCCTGCCGATGCAGGGGACATGGGTTCGTGTCCCGGTCCGGGAAGATCCTACGTGCCCCGGAGCGGCTGGGCCCGTGAGCCATGGCCGCTGAGTCTGCGCGTCCGGAGCCCGTGCTCTGCAACGGGAGAGGCCCGCGTACCGCAAAATAAAAAAAAAAACAAACTCAAAATAGGTTGTAGACCTAAATTTAAGAATTATGAAACTCTTAGAGGAAAACATAAGAGTAAATCTTTATGACCTTGGATTAGGCAAGGGTTTCTGAGATATGACACTGAAAGTATAAGTAATAACAAAAATACTTTGGTATTTATCAAACTTAAAAAGATTTGTGCTTCAAAGGACACCATCAAGGAAGTGAAATAACAGCCCACAGAAGGGAAGAAAACATCTTCAAATCGTATGTCTGATAAGAGATTTGTATCCAGAATATGTGAAGAACTCTTACAACTTAACAAGAAAAAGACAAAGGATTTGAATAGATATTTCTCTGAAGAAGGTACACAAGTGGCCAATAAGTACATGAAAAGTTGCTTAACCTAATTAGTCAGTAGGGAAATTCAAATCAAAACCACAGTGAGATGCTGCTTCAAATCCACTAGCATAACTGAAACGGAAAAAAAAAAAAAGACAATAACAACTGTTGGTGAGGATGCAGGGAAATTAGAACTCTTATTGGTGGGATCATAAAATGGTGTGACCGGAAAAAGAGTTTGGTGTTTCCTTAAAATGTTAAACACAGAGTTACCATATGACCCAACAATTCTACTCCTAGGTACTCAAGAGAATTGAAAACTTATTTCCACACAAAACATTTATAGCAGCATTATTCATAATAACCCCAAAGTAGAAACAACCCAAATGTTCATCAATGGATGAATAGATAAAGTGATTTATCCACACAATAGAACGTTATTCAGTAATAAAAATGAACTTCTGACACCTGCTACAACATGGATGAACCTTGAAAGCATCATGCTAAGTGAAAGAAGCCAGACACCAAAGGCCACAGACTGTATGATTCTGTTTGTAAGCCATGTCCAGAATAGGTAAACTCATAGAGACAGAAAGTAGGTTAAAGGTTTCTGGGGTCTATGGGAAGGAGGCAATGGGGAGTGACTGCTAATGAGTGCAGGGTTTCTTTTGGGGGTGGGGTGGGGCAATTCCTGGTAGCCAGGGATCTCAGGTTGCAGTGGAGAGCCAGTGGAATGTTCTAGGTCAGGAACAGCATGATTTGATTTGCATCTTGGGTGTGGGTCTTCTCCAGTTTGTGCTGCAGGTGCCCGCGAGGCAGGTGGATTGCCATACGCAGCTGCACCACTTGACCCTCCGCCAGCCCCACGTGGAGAGCAGCACATACGTGAAGGTGCAGTACAATGGGCGGCTGCCCTTTGTGGCAGGCTTGCAGTGGAAGGACACATCCAGGGCCACCCTGTGGAAGTGGGAAGGTGAGTGTCATCTAAGGAGTGTCCTTGGCTAGTGGTGAAGATTTCTGCCCTCTGGGCCTTTGCTCAAGCCTTGCCCACTAACTGGAACACCCTTCCCTTTTGTTTGCCTGGGTAATTCAAGACTCAGACCTCACATGCGGCCCAGGAAACTTAAAATCACATCCTGATTTCTTACCCTCACCCATAGAGCTCTACATTACAGGGCCTTGCCTACTTCTCCAACCTTATCTCACCCTCCTTTTCCCATTGCTCATCATCCTGCAGCCCCACTGGCCTCTCTTCTGTTCCCCAGACATACCTCAGGGCATTTGCACTTGCTGTTCTTTCTCCCTGGAACACTCTTT
>NW_006789814.1:2362297-2376069 GCF_000442215.2 Lipotes vexillifer
ACTCTTTCTCTCATTTAAAAAATGAATTTACCATGGTTTTATCTTTGAATTTTTTTTTGAACTAATTTTTATTTTTATTGAAGTAATACATAGTTTAAAAAGTGAATTAGACTATGACTTGGTAATTGTTGAAGATGGGTGAGTGTTATATGGGAGCTCATAATATTCTCTGTGTTCATGTAATATGTACTTGAAAAAATTTTAAGTTTTTAAAAGTTAAGGTTGTAGCAAATACAGTAATTTTCTGCTTCACGTCTTCCAATCCCAAATTTTGCTGAAAATGGCAAGCACTGTAAATTCTTTTTGCTGTTTCTCGTCAGACCCTCCATCTTTTAAAATGATCACACTTATTTCTTGATTTTTCTTTCATAGGCATTCTCAATCTATTTCTTACTAGAGAGGAAGAAAATTTAACTCTTACACCAGCCCTTTTCACATGCTTATTTCCCTCCATCCCCGTAAAAGAGTTATAGTTTGTTAATAGTCAATGTTTACATCATTGTGGTGATAAATGTCCCTCACAGCTAAGGCACATGGTATACTAGGATTCTAACATTTTGTTTTTCCTGGAGTTATAATAGCCTTTTTTCCCTGTTTGATTAGTTTTCTATTTTCCTCCTTCTGATTATTCCCAGAATTTTTAGCAACAATGCAAAATTCTTCTCCAGATTGTTGAACACGTCAGATTACTTGTCAGCTTCAATCAGTTCTCATATTTTTCTTGTAGACCCTCTTCCTGGAGCCTCTGTTCTGCTGCTCCAGTGTAGACCAGTTGCACAGCGGTAGTCCTAGGGCATCCCCTCACTATCATCCTGGGAGTGCCTTCCACTTCTCTGGGTCACAGCCCCTGCTTCTTGCACTCATGTCATCTTCTTTCCTGGTTAACTCTTTTGTTCCGATGGAGTGCGTCTTCCAGTAGCTTCCTGAGAGAGGGTGCATGGGAGATACATTCATTGGCTAGGGCTGCTTTAACCAATTACCACAAACTGGGTGGCTTTAAACAACAGAAATTTATTCTCTCACAGTCCTCGAGACGAGAATTCTGAAATTAAGGTGTCAGCAGGGCCACTTTCTCTCTGTGACCCTGGGTAGAATCCTTCCCGCCTCTTCCTACTTCTAGTGGTGACCACTGATGCTTGATGTTCCTTGGTTTGTAGCTACATTGCTCTAATCTCTGTCTCTGTTGTCACATGGTGCTCTGTGTTTGTGTGTGTGTGTGTGTGTGTGTGTGTGTGTGTGTGTGTGTGTGTGTGTGTGTGTGTGTGTGTGTGTGTGTGTGTGTGTGTCTGTGTCCAAACTTCTCTCTTCATATAAGGACACCACTCATATCAGATTTAGGGCCTCCCCTACTCCAGTATGATCTTATTTTAACTAATTTTATCTGCAATGACCCCATTCCCAAATAAGGTCACATTTTGAGGTACCAGGGGTTAGGACTTCATATCTTTTTGACAGACACAATTCAACCTATAACAGGATGTAAACATTTTGAAACCCTGAATGTTTAAACTTTTTTTTTTTTGATGTGGACCGTTTTTAAAGTCTTTATGGAATTTGTTAAGATATTGCTTCTGTTTTATATTTTGGTTTTTTGGCCGCGAGGTATATGAGATCTTAGCTCCCCAACCAGGGATGGAACCTGCAACCCCCTGCATTGGAAGGCAAACTCCTAACTACTGGACCTCCAGGGAAGTCCCTAAACTGTCTTTATTTGATTTGGCTGAATAGAGAATTCTAGGCTGGAAATTATTTTCCCTTGGGATTTTGGAAGATATTGCTCCACTGTTGATTTGAATCAGTTGAGAGGTCTGGTGCTATCTGTGATCCATCATCTTTTGTCTATGACCCTTTTCTCACTCTCTGGAAGCTTCTAGGAGCTTTTCTTTATTCCTAGTGTCTTTAAATCTTATGATGATGAGCCTTGGTGTGAATCTCTTTTCATTCACCGTACTGAGCACTTAGGCCCTTTCCATTTGGAGACACACCATTTGGGTCTTGGTAATTTTCTTGTACAGTTTCTTTGGTAATTTCCTTCCTTCTGTGTTCTGGATTTCCTGTTGCTCAGATGTTTTCCTCAGAAACTAAGCCTTTAATTTTCTTTCTTTTCTCTCCTTTGTTCTATCTCTTTGTCCTTTTGCTCTGTTGTGAGGGCTGATTTCCTCAACATCATCTGCCAGCACCTCTACTGTTGTTTTAATTTTAGCTAGCTTATATTCCCAAGAGCTCATTTTTTCTTCCTGAAAGTTCTTTTCTTAGAGTGTCCTGCTCCATGAATACGTTATATTCTCTTCTCTGAAAGCATAAATTATAGAATTGGGGGGCTTTGGTCTGTTCTCCCTGAGTTTCTTTTTCCTTTTTATTTCTGAGGTTCCTGTTAGTGGCTTTTCCCACATGCCAGGCAAGACTCGGATATGTGCTTTTGTTTAAGAGTCGGTCACTTGGAACTTGTTTGGAAGGATGCTCTATGTGTGTGGGGGTGGTGCTCTTTTTTAAAAAAATTATTTTATTGAAGTGTAGTTGATTTACAGTGTTGTGTTAATTTCTGCTGTACAGCAAAGTGATTCAGTTATACATATATATGCATTTTTTCGTATTCTTTTCCATTATGGTTTATCACAGGATATTGAATAGTTCCCTGTGCTATACAGTAGGACCTTGCTGTTTATCCATCCTATATACAATAGTTTGCATCTGCTAGTCCCAAACTCCCAATCCATCCCTCCCTCACCTCCCACCCCCTTGGCAACCACAAGTCTGTTCTCTATGTCTGTGAGTCTGTTTCTGTTTCATAGATAAGTTCAATTGTATCATTTTTTTAGATTCCACATATAAGTGATATCATATGGTATTTGTCTTTCTCTTTCTGACTTACTTCACTTAGTATGATAATCTCTGGGTCCATCCATGTTGCTGTAAATGGCATTATTTCATTCTTTTTATGGCTGAGTAGTATTCTGTCATATATATGTATGTGTGGACGTGCTCTTGTTGACTGGTGGGCTTCCCTGTTGCGTGGTTGGGTGGGGTCCTGGCTCTCCCTGAGGACCTGGGGCCCATATCTGTGGACCTTTTTTTTTTTTTTTTTTTTTTTTGTTTTTTTCTTTTTACACATTACCTAGCAACCTTCATAAAGACGAGACGTACAATTTCCATACAGTTCCCGTTTTTGATTCATACCCTCAAGGAACAGACGGCACACGAGTTATATTCCCTTATTGTTTTAAAATACTACACCTTAGAGTCTTATTCTCAAAAAGGGAATTTCTCTACATTATAAGATCTAAATGCAAAGCGACACTAGGCCACACCCGCCCTAACACCCTGGGGTCAATGAATCTCTGTCGCAGGTGCTGGCGCAGGTTTGACCCTGACCTCTTTTTTTTTTTTTTTTTTTTTTTTCAGTTATTCTGTTCTTCTGTGGAGCAATCTTCCCATCTCCTGTGGAGCAATCTTCCCATCTCCTGTGGGACTGGTACCTCAGGGCAGGGCATTGGGCTGCTCTCTATTCAGTGTCTCCCTATTCTCAACTTGGCAGCTCACCCACTGCCCTAACTGTGTTGGATCCCCCTGCATCCTGGCCTGTCCGCCTCAGTTTCCCCACATAGTGAATCTCCCATCTCCAGCAGGAGGTGGGGGAGGGTTTCTTCCCTTTGACAGACTCCACTGCCTCTCATTTAGGGCTCAGCTCAATGGTTATGTGTTTATGGGAGCCTTCACTGACCTGCCTGACCTTAGTCTAACTCCCTCTTTCTTTTCCTTCCTAGCACTGAGCATTTTCTACTTAGGTAGGTCTCATTGTATGTTTATTTGTTCGAGATCTCTCCCCCATCCCCTTACCACCCCCAAACTGCAAGTTCCATGAGGGCAGTGACTATGCCTCCTTGTTCACTGCCAAGTCCCAAGTGTCTCAAGCAATATTTACTGAATTAGTCCTTGAATGATTGGGAGTATTTATTACAAAATATGAGAGGGGTCCAGCAACCTGGTTTTAGTTCATCATGGAAGGGCAAAAGTTTATGCAAAATGTCAACTTTTTGATGATGGTGATGATTGGTCTTTACTCTTCTGAATGGGTGCTTCCTCTGTCCCAAGACCCAGTGATCAGTACTGTTGTACCCATTTTACAGATGACGGAAGCACGGGTTCGAAGAGGTCACACAGCTTGGAAGAGTAAAGGCCATGTTCTTGATCACCACACCCCAGTGCCCCCTCTCCAACTGTCCCAGCATTTCTTTTGTCTAATATGTCATGAAAAAATTTCAAACATACAGAAAAGTGCAAAGAGTTGTGCAGTGAACACCAACATACTCTCAACCTAGATTCTACCATTAACATTTTACTCCACCTGCCTTCTTACACATCTGCCCACTTATCCATCCATCTTATTTGTTGGTGCAGGTCAAATTAAGTTGTAAACTTCAGTACAATTTCACCCCTACACATTTCAGTATTATATCATTAGCTAGAGCGAATTGCACACATCTCCAGGGTACCATTTGATGAGTTTCGACAGGTGCACAGACCCGTGAAACCCAAGCGCCTGCCAAAATTCAGAACGTTACCATCATTCCAGAAAGTTCCCTCATGCTCCGTCCCAGTCATTCCAAGTTTTGAGATATGCCTATAGTGACCGTGATGAGACTATGGGAGCCTCTAGCTCGCTGCCTGCGCTCCCTTCTTCAAAGCTCCCCTCTTGCCGGGGATGCCATTTCTTCCTCTCTGCCTCTCTCAGGAGCCTTGAACCTGGATAGTCCATGGCTGATGGTCTCGGCGGCTCACAGGCTGTACTGGCCCCACCGAGCCACGATCCAGGCTGTTTTGGAGCTGACGCTGGGCAAGGCCTGGACCCTCAAGAATCTGGTGATGAACATGGCCTGCAAGAGCCAGGGCCTCCACAGGGAGGGCAAGATCTACGTCTACACCCCAGCTACCACCTACCTCCAGGTGCGCATGCTCGGCCACACTGCCTGCCCCTCACTCCCACCCCCGCAGACAGGGAGCCTGATTTCCTGCAGTTTAGATCTTCTGTGCAGAGGGTTAAAACCGAGGTCCGGGGTCGATAACAGGTCGCAGATGTGTGACATCTGGCTCACACACTGTTAACATTCTTCAGAATTTGTTGCCAAGTGAGTTTGGGAGAGGGAAACGAAATAAATCTCAATTTCCCATATTCTTGCTTAGCAGCTGATAAAGTAAAATATTAAAGTAGTTTGAACTGGTACCTCGGAAACAGGTAGACATCAGGCTTTTGCTTAAACCCAGAATGGAAACTTCAAGGATGTAGGTCAGTTTCCCGCCACCTGCTCAGTGTAAGTCTGCTTCTTTGCACACGTTTGATCGTTTGGCCGTAGAAGCATAACAGAGTTTGGAAGAAAAGCAACCAGAGAAGGACTTCCCTGGTGTCACACATGGGAACCTGGCACATCAAGCCTCTCCCTGTGTTGGGGTGATGAGCGGACACAGGGTGTGGTCCAGGCCTGACGTGGGCCCAGAAGGAGGCAGCTCGGTGGGCATTGCTAGGGGACAGCTCAGTCCCCTCTGAGGCAGGGGCCAGGTGGCACCAGAGTGGAGTCGGAAGGAGCAGGTGACTCCTGGCAAGCTTAGGGACCCTGAGGAGGCCACTGTGTGACAGACAGACCCAGGACAGGATACAGGGTGGGGTTGACCAGCCCATTTCTTCAGATGACCCAGCCCTGGGAGGGGCAGGTGGTGGCCTGGTGGTTTGAAGGTGTAGCTGACTGATTTGCTGACAGATTTGCTGATGGATTGGTTGGGGGAGGGGGTGAAGAAAAGACAAGTAACCCCAAGTTTTTGGTTCAAGCAGCTGGGTAGAAGCAGGTGCCATTTGCTGAAATGGGGAAGCCAGCAGTGAAGGGCCTGCAGGTTCTGGGGGTGACCTGAGGTCGGTGACATAGGGGGTAAGGTCTTGGGGAGTTCTAGTATTTGTCAGGAGGTTCAGTAATTCCCAAAGCCCATCTTGGCCCTGTCACCTCTCCTCGTGAGCCCCCCGAGGGAGCTGCGTGAACAAGGGACAGAGGCCAGCCGGGCACGAGGCACCTTGATGTTCCTAGTAGGGCTTGTGCCGAGGGCGGTGTGCTGGGGTACACAGCCCAGCACAGGGCTGAAGTGCTGTGCCTCCCCCAGCCCCAGTGCAAGCCAAAGTAACACCCAGCTCCTCCCAGGGCTCTGAACACCATGACGATGATGCAGGGACAGAAATCCACCTGCAAGCGTGTGCCCTTCAAGACACAGAGACCCTGCCTGCTAATAACAGTGGCTCAGTAGATCCTGTTCCCTCCTTGAGCTGAAGGGGAGAGAGGGGAAGGGATGGTCTTCTCTGATAACTCAGATTCTCTCTCTGTTCGGGGTTGAGAGGGAGAGAGCAGTTTTTCCTCTTTCCTCATGACCCTGTACGGAACAACCAATTCTGCTTGGACCCATCGGGAAAGGCCTAGCAGAGATGGCACTGGAGGGGTTTTGAAGGATGAGTGGGAGTTCACCAAGTGGGACTGGGGAGCAAGGGCATCCCAGGTGCAAAGACACTGGTCAGCCTCTTCATCCTCACTGCAGGTTTCCACAGTGACAGCCGTGGCACAGAGCATCTTTCGCAGCTGGAGTAAAGTAGAATCAGCCTGGAGTGCAGCAATGCAGGGTGAGATCCATGCCGAGAACAGCCAGGACCGTAAGATCCTTCACGGCTGGTTGAAGGGCCCCCAGCAGGAGTTGAATTTAACGGTGGCTTACAGGCATACAGAGCAGGTAAGGGGTCCAGGCGGCCTGTGCTGGAGGTTCTGCCATCAAGAGACCCCAAATCCATCACCTGGGATGGGAAAGGGCTACTAGCTTGGCCTATGACCTTGGGCCTCCCTGAGCCTCAGTTTCTTTATCTGTAAAATGGGCCCCAGCTATGTTAGCACAGACCTCAGAGCAAAGGTCAGCCACCTGGAGCTGGAAGCCCAAGTCCTTCGTTCCTGCTGGGCACCTGGGGAGGTCTGGCCATGGCAGTGTCCCTGTGCCACCTCGTGGTCTGATGAGGTGGAGGCAGCAGCCCTTCTCGGGTGGTCCGGTCAGTGGGAGCTGTCCCTGGTGACCCCCAGGGCAGGACGTTTAGCAGCTTGGACCCTGCGGGCATCCCTCTGCATCAGCCTGGTCCTCGTTGCAGCCATGGAAGAACCACGTGTTGCTGATGGCTCTGGGGGCCAGTGCCGAGGGCCAGCCTCAGGGCCTGCAGCTGGAGGGCGAACTGGAGGAGCTAATGCAAGACAGGAGGTTGTACCAGAAGCAGGGGACTTTCTTCCTTAGGTATGTTTGGCCCCTTCCCCCAGGCCGATTCCCCTGAGGTGTGGTGCCGGCCTGGGTCTCCCCTTCTCCAGCATGGAGGGTCACCAGGGAGCAGGGTGTGCAGTGCTGCCACAGGGGCCCAGACAGAACCCAGAGCTCAGAGTGAGTTGCCCCCCCCCCGAAAGCCCCCATATCCCTCACCCCTTTCCGTTAGTGTGCTACGGTGGGCACAGAAATCAGTCTCATCACCCCAGCCTGAAAGCTGCTCTGGGGAACCATTTCAGTTCTTGGAGGCACAGCGGTTAAAAAGCTTGTTCTTTGTGGGAGGCGAACAGCACAGGGTTGGAGTCAACAGCCTGAAGTCCAGGCTGTGCACTGACCAGCTGAGGGACCTTAGCCATCTACTGTCAAAACAACAGCAATAACCCAAAAGTAACAGCAACTGTCATTTGCGAAGGTCTCATTCATTTCTTTATTTCATTTATATTTATTGAGTACCTAGTACGTGCCAAGCACTTTCCTGGGCCTGTGGAGAACAGCAGAGAATAAAAAAGACAGAAATCCTTGCCCCTAGGGCATCTGCATTCGTGGCACATACATTATCCCTAATAACTCCACTGCTGTGTGAGTTGGGTATTATTATTTTAGCCCCCACTTGACAGATGGGAAGACTGAGGTACAGAGAAGTCAATCAAGTCCTTTGCTGCCCAAGGTCACAGAGCTAGTGAAAGGCTGAGCCTGGATTCCAGCCCCAGTCTGTGTGACTCCAGACCCCATGTGCTGCCTGGACCCTGGGTCTCTGCTGCCAAGTGGTGACCCCAGCTGTGTCCAGCTCACTGGGTTGTCGAGAGGGCACAGCGGGATGGTGAATGGGTGTTGATTGGCAAATGTAACGCACAGGGCTGATGTGTGTCCTGATGTTCTTCTCCTGTCTGACAAAGTCTTAACTCTGCAAGACAGTGACAGGCCCAGTCTGAGCCCCTGGGCCACAGTTGTCCCCTGACCCTGCCAGCTACTTTAATGACTTCAGCCTGTTTCCCCCTCTCCACACCAGGCACCCGTGGACTCTGCCCATCCCGCAAAGCATCCTCCTGCAGGAGACCTTCACGGCAGACAGGCAGCACCAGCGTTACTCCCTGGAGACGAGGGTTGTTCTGGATGGCCAGGAGGAGACCCTGCAGACCGTAGTCCTGGGCTACCAGGCTGGGCACCCATATGTGAGTGGGCTCCAGGGTGCAGTGGGAAGGGGCCTGAGAGCGGGAGGGAGGGCCCCATCTGCCTCTGACGTGTGTGTGTGTGTGTGTGTGTGTGTGTGTGTGTGTGTGTGTGTGTGTGTGTGTGTGTGGTTCACCCATACAACAGCAAGGCCATCCCCAGGAGCTTGGAGGGGTGCGTGGTTGCGTGGAACCGGCACATCGTAAGTGAGGATCCCAGAGACCTTTTCACCCCAGCGGTCTGCAGTTCAAGCTGTCATCTTCTCTTGGCTGGATGAACAAAACATTCCCCTGCCTTGAGTTTTCTGTTCCACTTTCTCTGCCTGATCCAACCTACTTGACATTAGTCTTCCTAGGAGTGAAACTCATTTTGCCTCTGTGTCCTTAGCAAATTATCTCATGTCTCTGGACCTCAGTTTCCTCGTCTGTACAATGGAGACAGCAACACTCTTACACAGTGGTTGTGAGGATCAAAGTGTAGTACAGTGATCTCTCTTGAGTACTTACGACATGGCCATAGGCCCTCATCCAAGTCTCCTTCCTGACCCCTCTAGGAGTAGCATCTCTGGGAGGTGCCTCCATTCTCCAGCAAGCATTTATTGGCACCTACTGTGTGCTGGGCCCTGGACAAGGAAGATAGTGGTGGTTTCTCCCTTGTGGGATATCCAAAGGCCTGAGGGTGAAACCGGGCCAGCTGTTGAGCATGGAGACCTGTGCTTCTGGGACCTCACTTCCCCGCTTGTTAAAGTGGGCTGTAAGCAGCCCCCAGGTTTGGGAGCTGAAGTTCTTGGAGCTCCTGAGGGGAAACAGCAGGCAGGATGGCCACCCAGAACACCTGCAGAAATGTTTCCCAGTGAT
Organism: Lipotes vexillifer; assembly: GCF_000442215.2. Classification (NCBI taxonomy): domain Eukaryota; kingdom Metazoa; phylum Chordata; class Mammalia; order Artiodactyla; family Lipotidae; genus Lipotes; species Lipotes vexillifer. Next base: position 2,371,651 of record NW_006789814.1, read on the forward strand.
GTGTACTGTTTTCTAAACCAGACATTGCAAAATGGTGACATGGGCCGAATCCAAGCTGCAGATGTGTTTTGTTTGGCCTGGTCAGAATTTAAATTAAAAAAATAATAAATTATCAACATTTAAAATCAGAAGACTGGGAGTAAAACCCGGATCTCTGCTTCTAATTTAAAAAAATCGGAAGATCTGACCCACCCGCCAACAACAGGCTAGAACCAAGTAGATGGGGATCCTTTAATGTAGTTTAATTTGGCTGTCCATTCTTTTTAAAACCCTGCCTTTGTTTAATGACACACATTTTTCTCTTCTCTTGGACCTTTGTTTATTCTCCCTCCACCCAGGCTCTAAAATAAAGCTGTGTATTCTTTTAAAGATGTACACCGATGATAAAATTCTGTGGCAAGAAACTTAACTTTTCAGCACAGGTGGGAAAAGGTGGCAACCTGCTACTTGTACGTTGCGTGGGCAGAAGCTAAGTGGTTGTTGAGTGAATAAGTGATTAGCTATGTGTATGTGTTTTCTATTGCTACTATAACAAATTACCACAAACTTAGCGGCTTAAAACAACACAAATATATCTTACATTTCTGGAGATCTGAAATCCAAAATGGGTTTCACTTGGCTAAAATCAAGGTGTTGCCAGGATTGCATTCTTTCTAGAGGCTCCAGGGGAGAATCTGTTTCCTTGCCTTTTCTAGCTTCTAAAAGCCACCCATGTTTCTTGGTTCATGGTCCATTTTGCTAAAAGCCAGCAGAGTAGCATCTTCCACTCTCTCTGACTGTGACCCTCCTGCCTCCCTCTTATAAAAACCCTTGTGATGGGAATTCCCTAGTAGTCCAGTGGTTAAGCCTCCATGCTTCCACTGCAGGGGACACGGGTGCAACCCCTGGTCGGGGAATTAAGATCCGGCATGCCACGTGGCATGGCCAAAAAAAAAAAAAACCCAAAACAAACAAACAAAAAAACCCTTGTGATTAGCCCACTGGATAATCCAGAATAATCTCCCCATCTCAAGATCCTTAACCGAAGTCCCTTTTTCCCTTTAAGGTTACAAATTCACAGGTTCCAGGGTTGAGGACATGGATATCTTTGGGAGGGCTGATATTATTCTGCCTGCCACACTGTGAGTTAAACATGCTTCCACTTAGCATGGCCTTTGGCTTTGGGGTTTCAGGCTACAACTACAACTAGTGATTCTGCGTTCTTCTAGATATTTATTGAGCACCTACTATATGCCAGGTCCTGTGCTGAGTGTTAGGAATATAGCAGTGAATAGAACAGACTGATACCAGGGCACTCCCTGTGAATGAGACACAGGCCCTCAAGCCCACCGCACTAATCCTACCTGTGGGCTCTGGAGTTTACCATACCTGTTCAAAGACTCCATGTGTACCTGCCCTGCACTTTCTCTCCTGTGAGCAGGACAGTGTAGACTGTGCTTTCACCCATCAATCTTGGGAACCACTTTAACTGCTGGGTTCCAAGGGTGGCCTCTGCGGGCACTCAGCGATGGGAAGTCCCCTCTCTCAGGGCCGTTGGTCCTTGTACACCCAGGCTAAGAACAAGGACGTCGAGGTCACTCTGAAAGTCAACCAGAAAGTCTTGCTGCACTTGAAGGGTCTGCACCATGACCGATCTCGGCGTGGGGAAGTCTGGCACAGCCTGGCCCTGGATGTGGCTCACTCCTCCCAGATACCCATCCCCGCATCGGGCAAATGCTGGTTGGTGGCCTCCAGGCAGAACTTGACTGTTGGTGAGAGTAAAGGGTACTGTCGGTTCCTTCCTAGCTGAGGTTCCCCCAGGCCCTGAGTTTGGATGGGGACATTGTCTTCAGGCGGAGTCACCAGGGAGCATTTGACTGCGGTGTGGATGCACGGGCTGCCATCAACCACAATGTCATGTCCCAGGTCAGAAGACTGAGTTCTGCCTCCTTGCTGAGGGAGGAGGGGATTTAATGTTAGCAAGCAGGTGTCCTGTATGGGACAGCACAGGAGGTGGCAGGGTGGCCCTGGCAAACTGACAACACAGCCCTTATTTTGGCAGTGTGCATGTGATGAATCAGGATGCACTATTGTAATAAAAGTTTGCTTTACTGTGAAAGTTTATTCCCCAGTCATGTCACAGTTCAGTGTGGCTCTGCTCCACAGTCAATCGGGGACCCAGGCTCCCTCCACCTTGTGGCTCTGCCCAGCTGGTGGATAGTGAGAAAGAGGGTGAGAATTATGCAGGAGGTTTTCATTGGCCAGGCCCATATGTAGTCCATGGCACTCCTGCCCACAGTCCATTGGCCAGAACTCATCACATGACCCCACCCAGCTGCAAGGGAGGCTGGGAAATGTAATTTTAGCCGTGTGTCCTGGAGGAAAAGGAAATACATTTTGGTAAATACATAGCAGCCACTGTAGGTATATTCATTAATTCACCATATACAGATTGTGTCTTTGCTGTGTGCCAGGCTCTGTGTGATGTACCAGGGCTGCACAGATGACCGTGTTTCTGTTCCCATCTCCAAGGAACTTTCAAGTTCAAATCCCAGCTCCACTGCTGACTTGCTGTGTCACCTTGGGTAAATTACTTAACCCCTCTGAGCATCAGTTTTTCCATCCGTGAAATGAGAATAGTAATACCAGCATATAAGAGCAGGGGTGATGATTAAATAAGACGATAATTGTAAAGCCAGCTTCCCAGTGCCTAGTTCATGGCCAGGGTCAAATAAATGGCAGCCGTGGACATGGGAGGCATGAGCAGGCACCATGGCAGGGGAAGGAGGGGGTGCAGGGTCCCAGAGCTGTACTCCCAGCCCCGTGTCTTGGGCCTCACTTCTCAAGCTTCCGAGTAATGCAGCCTCAGTGAGATTTAGGCTGAGAACCATCCAGGGAGGGTGGTGGCTTTTGGCATCTGCCGTGGGGCCCGGGTTTGGGGCAGACTCTGGGATGACCTGTCCCTCCTCCACGCCAGCAAGCCACCTTCTGGGATTCTGCATCTCATTCTTCTGCTCCCTCTGACCATGCTTCTCCAACTCCCCCTCCCAACAAGTCTCAGTCCAGCTGAACGGGTCTGACTCCCACTTGGTGTTTTCCCTCCAGCTCAGACATCCTCACAGACCAACATTTCCTCCAAACTTACAGGTATGGATGGTGCTCCCTTTGGGATGACCTCAACTACCTGCCAAGTGTTGTCTCCAAGCAGCCAGCTTGCCGGGAGATGGGGTGGAAGGAAAGGAGGATGGAGACCCCGGGGAGGGAGCAGAGGGAGGGCCACATCACGATGTTAAGCTTAGCCAGACAGCCCCTCCAGAATCAAGAACAGATGGCAGGGAGGTTTCCAAATCCATCATTTGGAAGTGATTGTCCAGGCAAGAAGGGTTTTCAGTTCCCTGGCAGGGTGTGTGTGTGTGTGTGTGTGTGTGTGTGTGTGTGTGTGTGTGTGTGTGTGTGTGTGTGTGTGTGTGTGTGTGAGAGAAAGGATCACATTTCACCCTTGAAAATGGAGAGAAGCAGAATTGTCCTCAAACCCTGTCCTGTAGCTGGATTGGGGGGAAGCTGTATGATCCTTCAGAATGGCTTTTTCAACCCCAGAGTATTTTGCCCAGTGTGGGGTAGAAACACTAAAGGGTTTCACTCTACAAGGAAAGGAAGGGGCAGAGAAAGGAGACGAGGTGGGAAGGTTGTGCTCTGCTCTTCCAGGGCTGGCTCCTTAGAAAGCCCCCCACGTCGGTTGCTTCCCTAAGGAAGCCGTGTGTGCTGTGTATGCAGGAATTAGGCCGTGGGCTGGGGAGATGGAGGTGTGGATGGGTAATCCCAACAGGGATGAGGACTGGAATTCGATAGCAATTTTTTTTTTTTTTTTTGCGGTATGCGGGCCTCTCACTGCTGTGGCCTCTCCCGTTGCGGAGCACAGGCTCCGGACGCACAGGCTCAGTGGCCATGGCTCACGGGCCTAGCCGCTCTGCAGCATGTGGGATCTTCCCGGACCGGGGCACGAACCCGTGTCCCCTGCACCGGCAGGCGGACTCTTAACCACTGCGCCACCAGGGAAGCCCTCGATAGCAATTTTTAAATGCCTGCTGTGCCTGTGGGTTTTGAAAACTTGAGTGGAGCCTGAGAAGGGCTCTGAATTATGGAAACTGATCATTCTCAGAGGCACGTTTTTTCACATGTCGGCATCTGTGAAATCAGATGTGTCTTCAAATCCACGCTGGTTCATTGTTTCATTAGCAGCCTTTTCACTTTCAAGGAGATATATAAAATCATGGCACATCTGAGGGCAGCTGGCATCTAGGATTTGAAACTGTGCCGTCACTGTCATCAGTTGTAATGGGAGCTGATGTCCATTGAGTGTTTACTGTGTGCCAGGCTCTGTTCTAAACCCTTTATGTGGATCATCTCACGGATGCCTCGTGGTGCTGCTGTCTCGGCATT
>NW_006789814.1:2376079-2376815 GCF_000442215.2 Lipotes vexillifer
GAGACAGAGAGAGGTGACGTGACCTGTACAAAGTCATGGAGCGCATAAGTGCAGGATCTTGCATGGGGACCCAGGCAGTCTGGCTGCAGAGCCCATGCAGCCTCTGGCACTCAAGGCAGATGGTTGGTGGGTGGTCCTGCTGGAAGCTTGGATGCTGGGTCACCTAATGGGTTTGTACTTTATTATTACTTTTTAAAGCAGCAGAATCCTTTGCTCACATTATCTCTGTGATTGAATGGGAGCTGGGGATGGGGACAGGAGCCTGGCCTTCTCAACCCCATCCTCCCTCTTGAAATCCCTCTGGGGTATCTTTCCACTGGTGTTTCACAACCTAATTTTCATTATTGCCTCCCTGCCCAAGGAGACTTTTTAGACATTTTTTTCCTCTAACCGTCCCTTTTATGAAAATTTAAGTCCACAGATGTCCTTTATTTCTGTTATGTGCTGATGCTTATATAAGATGTTGTTGTTTTTTTTAGCCTACCTGCTAAGAACCAATTATGCATTTAGGGCGATATTGCCCCTGTTGAGAACACACACTCTGTAGGACCCCTGAGGCCCACAGAAGCCAATCAGAGAAAGAATGGAGTACCCTGGACCTTCCCAGCCCAAGCTGCATGTTAGAATCACCTGGGGAGCTTTTAGAACATACCTACCTGGACCCCAGCCTGGAGATGCTGAGTTGATTAGTCAGGGGGTCACAGGCACACTTTTTTTTTTTTTTTTTTTTTTGGGG
>NW_006789814.1:2378305-2402734 GCF_000442215.2 Lipotes vexillifer
TATCCCCTGCATCGGCAGGCGGACTCTCAACCACTGCGCCACCAGGGGAGCCCCACTGGCACACTTTTTAAAAAAATTAATAAACTGCATTTTTTAGAGCAGTTTTACGTTTACAGAAAAATTGAGCAGAAAGTATGGAGAGTTCCCATATACCTCCTTTCCCCACAATACAGTTTCCCATCTTATTAACATCTTGCATTAGTGCGGTACATTGTTAAAATTGATGGACCAGTGTTAATTTATTATTAACTAAAGTCTATAGTTCACGTTTAGGGTTCACTCTTTGTGTCGTACGTTCTGTGGGTTTTGCCAAATGCATAACGTCGTATATCAGCCTTTACTGTATCATACAGAGTAGTGTCACTGCCCTAAAAGTCCTTCTCAATCCACCGATTCCTCCCTCCCTCTCTTAACCTCTGGCTGCCACTGAGCCATTTTCTGTCTTTTTGGTTTTACCTTTTCCCTAAACGTCATATAGTTGGACTCATTCAGTATGTAGCCTTGAAATAAAAGATTGGCTTCTTTCGTTTAGAATATGCAGTTACATTTCCTTCATGTCTTTTCATGGCTTGATAACTCATTTCTTTTTATCACTGAATAATATTGCATTGCATGGATCTACAGTTTATCAATTCAAATATGGAGGGACCAGGCATACTTACAAAAGCTTCCCATGTGGTTGTAATGTGCAGACCGGACTAGGCCAGTTTCTACCCCGTAGATGGGGAAACTGAGGCCCAGATCAGGAAAGGGCCTTCAGGTCCTGCAGAGCTGGTGGAGGAGTGGGCCTCGCTTCTCCCACCCCCACTCCTCCCCACCCCCCGACCATTGCCCTGGTCAAGCCTTTGCTCCAGCCCAACCCCCGGTGTGGCCCTCTCCTTATGCACTGGGCACTCTCCCCTTTGACCTCCAGAGCTTCTAGGGGTCCTCTGGGCCCCAGGGCACACTGTTAGGAGCATCCTTTTCTGTAACTGAGCTGCACAGGGGTCCTCTGCTTTCTCCAGCAGCCCCCTTTCAGGTACAAGCATGAGTTTTAGAGCCAGGCAGGCCCAGGTTGAATATGTGACCCTCTCTGAGCCTCAGTTCCCCCATTTGTAAGAAAGCAATCCCACTTGATATGTGGTGGAAAGGACAAGATGAGACTCTGTTCCTGGGCCAGGAGCTGGGGTCAGGGAAGGCTGTCCCCCATTCTTCTCTCTGTCTCATTTCTTTTCCTGAGTGTTTGCAGTCTGCTGCATTCGATGATGCTCAGAGCTGGAGTGGCTCAGGAAGACTTCCTGGAAGAAGGGGCCTTCTGCATTCCCAGCTCCCACAGACCCTTCCTGTCCCCCCTCCACTTCTGAGCTCTCTCCTGCCTCCCTGCAGGTGCAGGCAGCTGCTGGGCGCTACAAAGAGCACAACCTCAACAGCTCCCTGTCTGTGCACGTGTCTGGTGAGGTGCTCGTTCTGCTGGAGGCCACTGCCAGCCAGGATACCTGGAGGAGCAGCCGGGGCTGGGGCATGAGCGTCCTTCTCCGCCAGGAGGTCCTCAGAGCCCCCAGAGCTGTTCAGCTGCAGCTGTCCGGCAAGGTCGCCCCAGACAGGTACCCATCCCCAAGTGGCCTGTGAGGGGTGAGGGGGCCTCCGAGGTCAAAGGCCTGGCGTCCTGGGAGATGGAAAATCATCATCCAGAGGTGCCTCTGGAGCCATGCCTGAATTACCCCCGTTTGTGCCATTCTTGATTTTTAAGGCTTTGAGGGAATGGAAGGGAGGAGGCATTCAATTTTCCACTTTGATCTGTTTTCTTTTTTAGTTACAACAGCATTCATTTTAGATGACTTGAAAGACTATAATAATGAATAAGGAGTAAATCAAAAATCACTAGAGGCAGTCATGGGGAATATGTTGGTGTATTTCCCTCCAGTTTGTCATCTCTGACTATATTTTCACATAATGACATGTTCACTATGATATGGCCTGGGATAGGGAGCCAGCCTGGGTTCAAATCCCAGCTCTGCCATTGCTGCCTCGGGAACCTTGGGTGAGACACTGTGCCCTTCTGTGCCTCAGTTTCTCAACCTGCTTCTTTGGGTTGTCCTAGAATTAACTGGACAGCACGTGTGAATTCCAAACCAGCTTCTGGCCATTCACGTTCACTTCCAGCTGCCATAGAGCTGCTCCTTTGAGTGTGGCACATTCTGGCACATATTAGGTCTCTGTTAAATGGTAGTTTTCCTTTTTCCTCTGCAGTCCTAGCTTTGGCAGCTTTTTTGAATTCAAGGAGATTTAAGGCTTTGGACATGGTCCTAGATAACCCTGTCCCCGGAATTACCATCTATGGCTGTCTGTCCACCTGCCTATTCATCCATCTGCGCATCCTTATTCCCAATCTAAAAAGGGTTTGAGGCAGATCATGAAAATATATATTGTTCTAGGTCAAGAATTAGCAAACTTTCAGGAAAGGGCCAGTTGGTAAATACTTTTGGACCTGTGGGCCATGTGGTCTCTGTTGCAAGTACTCGTAGATGACATGTAAATGAATGGGTGTGGCCGAATTCCAATAAAACTATTTACTAAACAGGGGGTGGGCTGGTTTTGGCCCACAGGCGCATAGCTTGTCAACTCTTGTTCTGGGTTTTAAAAAAATACATAAGGAAATTAGGGTGAAGGGAAGGAAAAGTGGGAAAAATGGGAAGATGCTCAAAGTGGCATTGGTAAACAAAATGCATGCCATTTTCTAGAGTGGAGCTGAAGATTTGGCTCTGGGCTTCCTAGTAGCCAGTGCAAAAAAGAAAAACCAACCAATGGCATTATTTGCAAACAGTGCCCTTCCTTATGGGAAAACACACGCCCCCTCACATACCCGTGTGAATGTTCACCAAGGAAAGCATGGCTGACCTTGTTCCTGGTCTTGGTACCTGAGGGAATTATCTCTTATGGTGTCCTATCAATAACATACCACAGGGATGATAGGGACCATGTCCCCTGCTCCAATTCTCCAGGAAGTTTAACAGCAGGCTTCCTGGGGCTGTTTTTTCCCTTGTCCCTCACCATAATAACATACATCGATAACTCATTAGCAATGTCAGCTCATCAATATCAGTAGTTCCATTTTTGCCTCCACTTTACAGAAGACGAGACAGGTTCAGGGAGGTCATGTCCTTGTGCAAGGCCACACAGTGAGTGAGCAGTAGCCCTGGGATTCGAATTCATGTTTGACTGACCTCAAGGTCCATGATCTTAACCCCCTATTACCCTGTATCCCTGTGGGCTGAGGGCCAGTAAGGCAGTCCCTTGATGGGTCTGGACAGTGGGGTTCAGGAATGCACCTCTTATGGGCTGTCCTGCTTATTTGAAGAGGAAAAATACCATTTGCCTGCAGGGATAGATGCCAATGTTTTCCATGCCCCCATCACTTTCCTTCCTAGGATTTGGCTGTTTTCCAAGGCACTGCTAGACCAGAACACAGTGCAGCTTTTTCTCAAGGCATCTGAAGAGCAGAGGGGAGGCCAGGTCCTGACCCTGCAGAGCCAAGCCCAGCATACCTGGGCAGCCATGCCCCGTCTTCTGACCCTCACAGGTGTGCTGAAGCAGAAGGAGACACTCACAGAAGGTGAGAGTCTGGGGAATGCCACGGGGCAGGGACAGTGGGGATCTGGCAAAACTTTCTGTGGGTCCACAGCGTAGATGAAATCCTACACATTTTCAAGTCCATTGATGCTCTGTTCCAGTGTCTGACACATTGGCGAAACCCCTCTGTCAGAAATTAATACCCGTTCAGACAAAGTGAATCTTCTGCTGTCTAAATACTAAACAGGCTTCCTTGTGCAGGACTTGTCAGAGCCTTAACATGCTAATGGACATTGGAAATATCCAGGTAGGAGAGTTGGGTGCAGTGTTCCCCAAACAAATTTTTTCTAACACCTTTTTTCTTCCAGTTGTATTGAGATGTAATTGACAAGAAGCACTGTATAAGTTTGTGTACCACATAATGATTTGACTTACATACATCAGGAAATGATTATCACAATAAGTTTAGTGACCATCCATCATCTCACATAGACACAAAATTAAAGAAATAGAAACTTCTTTCTTATGGTAAGAACTCTTAGGATTTATTCTCTTAACAACTCTCATATATAACAGAGCAGTGTTAATTATATTTATCATGTTGTACATTGTATTCCTAGTACTTATTTATCTTATAACTGGAAGTTTGTACCTTTAAAAAAATTTTTTTTTGGAGTATAGTTGATTTACAATGTTGTGATAATTACTGATGTACCGCAAAGTGATTCAGTTACACATATATACACATTCTTTTTTAAAATATTCTTTTCCATTATGGTTTGTCATAGGATATTGAATATAGTTCTCTGTGCTATACAGTAGGACCTTGTTGTTTATCCATTCTGAATATAAAAGCATCTGCTAACCCCAACCTCCCACTCCATCCCTCTCTCAACCCCCTCCCCCTTGGCAACCACCAATCTGTTCTCTATATCCATGATTCTGTTTCTGTTTCAAAGATAGGTTCATGTGTGTCATCTTTTAGATTCCACATATAAGTGATATCATATGGTATCTGTCTTTCTCTTCCTGACTTACTTCAGTTAGCATGATAATCTCTAGTTGCATCCATGTTGCTGAAAATGGCATTATTTCGTTCTTTATTTATGGCTGAGTAGTATCCCATTGTATATATGTACCACATCTTCTTTACCCATTCATCTGTTGGTGGACATTTAGGTTGTTTCCATGTCTTGGCTATTGTGAACAGTGCTGCTATGGACATAGGGGTGCATGTATCTTTTTGAATTAGAGTTATGTCCAGATATATGCCCAGCAGTAGGATTACTGGATCATATGGTAATTCTATTTTTAGTTTTTTGAGGAACCTACATACTGTATTCCACAGCGGCTGCACCAACTTACATTCCCACCAAGAAGTTTGTACATTTTGATTGCCTTCTTCCAATCCCCGCCCATCCCCCACGTCTGGTAACCACAAATCTGATCTATTTTTTTGTTTTTGTTTTTTGCGGTACGCGGGCCTCTCACCGTTGTGGCCTCTCCCATTGCGGAGCACAGGCTCCGGATGCGCAGGCTCAGAGGCCATGGCTCACGGGCCCAGCCACTCCACGGCATGTGGGATCTTCCCGGACCGGGGCACGAACCCATGTCCCCTGCATCGGCAGGCGGACTCCCAACCACTGCGCCACCAGGGAAGCCCTGATCTTTTCTTAAAAAATTGATGTAGAGTTGATGTACAATATTATATAAGTTACAGGTGTACAATACAGTGATTCACAATTTTTAAAGGTTATACTCCATTTAAACTTATTATAAAATATTGGCTATATTCCCTGTGTTGTACAATATATTCTTGTAGCTTTTTTATTTTATACATAATGGTTTGTACCTCTTAATCCCCTACCCCATTCTTGCCCGTCCCCCGCTCCCTTCTCCCCACTGGTAACCACCAGTTTGTTCTCTATATCTGTGAGTCTGTTTCTTTTTTGTTACATTCACTAGTTTGTTTAATTTTTAGATTCCACGTATAGGTGATATCATACAGTATTTGTCTTTCTCTGTCTGGCTTACTTCACTTAGCATAATACCCTCCAAGTCCATCCATGTTGCTGGAAAATCGCAAAATTTCATTATTTTTTTATGGCTGGGTAGTGTTCCACTGTATATATATACCACATCTTCTTTATTCATTCATCTGTTGATGGATGAATTGCTTCCATATCCTGGCCATTGTAAATAGCGCTGCTATGATCATTGAGGTGCATGTATCTTTTCGAATTAGTGTTTTCATTTTTTGGATATATACTCAGGAGTGGAATTGCTGGGTCATATTTTTTGGATATATACCCAGGGGATATATACCCATATATACCCAGGAGTGGAATTGCTGGGTCATATTGCTGGGTCATATTTTTTGGATATATACCCAGGAATGGAATTGCTGGGTCATTCTATTTTTAGTTTTTTGAGAAACCTTCATACTGTTTTCCATAGTGGCTGCACCAATTTACATTCCCACCAACAATGTACGAGGGTTCCCTTTTCTCCATGTCCTCTCCAACATTTGTTATTTGTTCTTTTTGGTGATAGCCTTTCTGACAGATGCGAGGTGATATCCATTGTGGTTTTAATTTGCATTTCCCTGATAGTTAATGACGTTGAGCATCTTTTTCATGTGCCTATTGGCCATCTGCATGTCCTCTTTGGAAAAATGTCTATCCTCTTTGGAAAAATGTCTGTCCATTTTTCACTCGGGTTGTTTGTGGGTTTTGGGGTTTTTTTTTTTTTGATGTTGAGTTATATGAGCTATTTATATGTTTTGGATATGAGCCCCTTATCAGTCCTATCATTTGCAAACATTTTCTCCCATTCAGTAGGTTGTCTTTTTGTTTTGTCGATGGTTTCATTTGCTGTGCAAAAGCTTTTAAGTTTAATTAGGTCCCATTTGTTTATTTTTGCTTTTATTTCCTTTGCTTTAGGAGACAGATCCAAAGAAATATTGCTATTGATACGATTTATGTCAAAGAGTGTTCTGCCTGTGTTTTCCTCTAGGGGTTTTATGGTTTCTGGTCTTACATTTAGGTCTTTAATCCATTTTGAGTTTATTTTTGTGTATGGTGTTAGAGAATGTTCTAATTTCATTCTTTTACATGTAGCTGTCCAGTTTTTCCAGCACCATTTAGTGAAGAGTAATCTTTTTCTATGAGTTTGTTTTTGAAGTATAATTTTGAAAGTACAGCACTGTGTTAATTCCTGTTACACAACATAGTGACTCAATATTTCTGTGTTTCAAACTGATAACAATAAGTCTAATTATGATATGTCACCATACAAAGATATTGCACAGTTATTGACTCTGTTCCCCACATTGTACATTTTATACCCATGACTCATTTATCTTGCAGCTGGAAGTTTGTGCCTCTTAATCTCTCTCACCTATTTCTCTCTTCCTCCCCCCCCCACCTCCCCTCTGGCAACCACCTGTTTGTTCTCTGAATCTGTGACTCGGTTTCTACTTTATGTTTGTTGGCTTATTTGTTTCTCTTTTTAAGATTCAACATATAAGTGAAATCGTACAGTTTTTGTCCTTCTCTGTCTGACTTATTTCACTTAGCATAATACCCGCTAGGACCATCCATGTTGTCGGAAATGGCAAGATTTCATTCTTCTTATGGCTGAGTAGTATTCCATTTTATATATATATATATATAGACATACACACACACACACTACATCCTCTTTATCCATTCATCTATCAATGGACAGTTAGGTTGCTTCCATATCTTGGCTATTGTAAATAATGCTGCAATGAACGTAAGGGTGCATATATCTTTTCTAATTACTGTTTTCATTTTCTTCAGATAAATACCCAGGAGTGGATTTGCTGGATCATATGGTAGTTCAAGTTTTAATGTTTTGAGGCATTTCCATATTGTTTTTCAGAGCGGCTACATTTAATACTTTTTATTTTGACATGATTTCAGACTTACAGAAAGAGTAGCAAGAATATTACAAGGAATCCCATAGGCTCTTTACCTAGCTTCACCAATTATTGACATTTATCACAATTGCTTTATCATTTTTATTCTCTCTCTTTGTCTGTTTTTCTGTCTCCCCATGTGTGTGTGTGTGTGTGTGTGTGTGTGTGTGTGTGTGTGTGTGTAAAACATTATTATTTGCATATAAGTTTTTTTTTGGCCAAGCCATGCAGCATGCGGGATCTTAGTTCCCCCACCAGGGATCAAACCTGCGCTCCCTGCAATAGAAACACAGAGTCTTAACCACTGGACCACCAGGGAAGTCCCTAAAATTTTTTATTCTTGAACTGTATTGTACTAAGCTGCAGACAAGATATTTCTTCACCCCTAAATAGTTCAATGTTTATTTCCTAAAAATAGACATTCTCCTACATTCCACAATACAGTTCTCAAAATCAGAAAATTAACATTTATATAAGGCTGTTATCTACAAACCTTATTCAGGTTCCGCCAGTTATCCCATTAATGTCCCTTATAGTAAAAGAAAATCCTGAATTGTGCATTACATTTAGTCGTATTGTTTCTTTGGTCTCTTTTATTTTGGATCAGTTCCTCTGTATTTCTTTCTCTTTCATGATTATATTTAAAAGGGTACAGGGCAGTCAGTTTGTAGAATATCCCTCATTTGAGGTTTGTTGGATGCTTCCTCATGACTATTTTCAAAAAAGCCTCGGCAGAATCCCTGTCAGTTTGTCCCAGTGCTTCTGGTGACATCAGTTTTTATTTCTTTTTTTTCAATTTAAATTTATTTATGGCTGTGTTGGGTCTTCGTTTCTGTGTGAGGGCTTTCTCTAGTTGCAGCAAGTGGGGGCCCCTCTTCATCACAGTGCGCGGGCCTCTCACTGTCGCCGCCTGTCGTTGCAGAGCACAGGCTCCGGACGCGCAGGCTCAGTAATTGTGGCTCACGGGCCTAGCTGCTCCGTGGCATGTGGGATCTTCCCAGACCGGGGCTCGAACCCGCGTCCCCTGCATCAGCAGGCGGATTCTCAACCACTGCGCCACCAGGGAAGCCCCATGACATCAGTTTTGATCACTTGATTAAGGTAATGTCTGCAAAGTTTCTTCACTGTTAAGCATTTTTCCCCTTTGTATGCTAACTTCATAAAACAAGTTGAGAAGTACTTTCTTCCCTTCTATTTTCTGAAAGAGTTTGTATAAGATTAGTGTGAATGCTCCCATAATTGTCTGATGGACTCTAGGAGAGAAGCCATCTGGACTTTTCTTTGTGGAAATTTTTTTTTTTGAAAATGAATAGATATATAAAGCTATTCAGATTTTCTATTTCATCACGTGTCAGTTTGTGTAAGTTATCTTTTTCAAGGAATTTGTCCATCTCCACTAAGTAGTCAAATTTGTTGGCATAGTTGTTCATTATATATATTATAATCCTTTTCATGTATGCAGGATCTATAGTGATACCCTTGCTTTCATCACTAATAGTTGTTACTTGTGTTTCTTCTCTCTCTTCCTTATTAGTCTAACTTGGATTTCATCAATTTTGTTAATCCTTTCAAAGAACCAAATTTTGGATCTCTTAATTTTCTCTCTTGTCTCTTTTCAATTCCATTGATTTCAGCCATTATCTCTATTATTTCCTTTCTTACACTTAATTTGGGTTTACTTTACTCTTCTTTTTTAAATAAATTTATTTATTTTTGGCTGTGTTGGGTCTTCATTGCTGCACGTGGGCTTTCTCTAGTTGCGGCGAGTGGGGGCTACTCTGTTGCGGTGAGAGTGCTTCTCATTGCACTGGCTTCTCTTGTTGCAGAGCATGGGCTGTAGAGTACGTGGGCTTCAGTAGTTGTGGCTTGCGGGCTCAGTAGTTGTGGCTCGCAGGCCCTAGAGAGCGCAGGCTCAGTAGTTGTGGCACATGTGCTTAGTTGCTCCGCGGCATCTTCCCAGACCAGGGCTCGAACCCGTGTCCCCTGCATTGGCAGGTGGATTCTTAACCACTGCAGCACCAGGGAAGACCCTTTTGCTCTTTTTTTATAGTTTATTTATGGCAGATCCTCAAGCCATTGATTCTTAGACCTATTTTCTTTTCTAATATAAGCATATAAAACCATACATTTTCCTCTTAAGTTCCTTTAGCTGCATCCCACAATTTTTTATGTCATGTGTTTTCATTATCATTTATTTTGAAATATTTTCAAACTTGTGATTTCTTCTTTGACCCATGTATTTGAAATATGTTGCTTAATATCCAAATATTTGAGATTTTTCTAGATAGCTTTTTTTTTTTTTTTTTTTTGTGGTACGCGGGCCTCTCACTGTTGTGGCCTCTCCCGTTGCGGAGCACAGGCTCCGGACTGATTTTTTTTGTCTGGTTATTGTATCAATTAATGAGAGAAGTGTGTTAAACTCCAACTATGTGGATTTCTCTATTTCTTGCTTTCAGTCTATTTTTGCTTCATGTATGTTGATGTACTAGTATTAGGTGCATAAGCAAATATGACTATTATGCATTCTTGATGAATTGACCTGTTTATCATTGTGAAGTGGACTGTTTATCTCTCACACAGTTCTTTGTCTTGAAGTCTGTTTTGTCTGTTATTAACATTGCCACTTTTGTTTTTTATTGGAATTTGTACTGTATATATTTTTCCATGCTTTTTCTTTCAAATATATATTTCCTATATTTGAGGTACATTTCTTGTAGCCCACATGCAGTTGGATTTTGCTTTTATTTCCAGTCTGACAATCTCTGCCTTTTAATTATGGTATTTACTTGATTTATCTTTAATGTAATTATTGATATGATTAGATTTGGGTCTACTATTTTGCTGTTTTTTTTTTTGTTTTTTTTTTTGTTTTCTTTTCAGTACGCGAGCCTCTCACTGTTGTGGCCTCTCCCGTTGCGGAGCACAGGCTCTGGACGCGCAGGCTCAGCGGCCATGGCTCACGGGCCTAGCCGCTCCGCGGCATGTGGGATCTTCCCAGAACGGGGCACGAACCCATGTCCCCTGCATCGGCAGGCGGACTCTCAACCACTGCGCCACCAGGGAAGCCCTATTTTGCTGTTTTGTTTTCTACTTTCCCGTATATTTTTTTGTTCCTCTGTTACTCTTTTTTTGCCTTCTTTTGGCTGATTTTTAAAAAATTTTAGAACTCAGTGTTAATTTATCTGTTGCTCTTTCAACTATGTTTCTCTATGTTCTTTCACATTCTACTTAGAGTTTCTGGTATCATTTCTCTTCAGTATAAAGAATCACCTTTATAGAAACTAACATGACATTGTAAAGCAACTATACTCCAATAAAAATTAAAAAAAAAAAAAGGATCACCTTTCGCATTTCTTGTAAGTCTGGCTTACAACAGTGAACTCCCTTAGTTTTCATTTATTTGAAAATGTCCTATTTTGCCCTGATTCTTGAAGGATATTTTAAAAATGCATATGTATATCTCTTAACACATTTAGAAATTTTTCATATTTACTTCTTCAAAGGTTTCTTTCTGTCCCATTCTCATTGTCCTCTCCTCCTGGGATTTCTAACTGCATGTGCTTTAGAAGTTTCTATATTGTTCCACAGATCTCTGAGGCTCTGTTGAGCTTTTTAGTCTTTTTTCTCTTTTCTTCAGTTATCTATCAGTCTATCTTCCAGTTCACTGGCTCTTTAATCTTTCTTGTCCAAACGCCAGCCAATAAAAATGTTAAGACCATCCAATAATTTCTTTTCAATCACAGATTTTATGTATTTTATTTAGTTCTAAAATCACCACTAGGCTCTTTTTATTAATTTATATTTTCCTTATATTTTTGAGCATGGTTGTAAGAGCTGCTTTAAAATCCTTATCTGCTAATTTCAACGTCTAGGTCATCTTGGGGTTGATCTCCCTTGATGATTGCCCTTTCTCTTAAATATAGGTTACATTTTCCTATTTCTTTGTATGTCTAGTAATTTGAGATTGTATTCTAGACATTTTGAATGATGTTAAGACTCTGATTCTTTTATATTTCTCTAAAGAGTATTGTTATTTTTTAAAATTTTAGCATGCAGTTAACTTGGCTGGGCTCAAAATCCAAACTCTGTCTTTCCTCTGGTGGGCTGCAGTGGAAATAATTTTCAGCTCTTTTATCTTAGCTGGTCTGCTTGGAGTCTGTACCACCCTTGTGAAGTTCAAGGATTAGCTTTGGAGAGAGTTTATAGGTAGAATTTGGGATTCCCCCATGTGGCTCTCTCTGGAATTTCTCACTTCACTTTCCATTTGCTATTGTCACCTTGAACTCTGTTCTTTGATTCTTTAATCAGTAAGACCATAGATTTCTGTGTGAGTTTTCTTCACCCTGCATGGCACCAAAAAAGAATAAAAACATACAGCTCAACTATTGCTGGTCCTTTCCTCCAAGTTTTAACTCCCATCCACTGTCTGCCTGTTTATGGTAAGTCTCCAGCCACTTCAGGTAACTGTTTCATATATTTTGTCCAGAGTGTACAATTGTTACCTTGGGAGGGTTGGGCCATTTAAGTGTCTCCACCATTAATGGAAATAGAACTCCTCCTGGGTCCTTTTGACATGTCTCTATCATTCCTTGACCACTTCCTTCCTTTATGACCAAAAAGATGTTTCAATCTCATGTTATATTTTCCCTGAGATGGAATAAGTCATTTCTCCAAGGATTCCTGGTTCCTTTTTGTGCAAAATGGTATTTAGAAACTGAGATCTGGGTTCTAGGTGTATTTACTCCTACTGAAGTATCCGTCTTTCTAGGCCTTCTCAATGGACAGACCAAGAAAATATATGTATGTGTACATACATGCACACAACCTATATCTGTCTGTCTACAGATAAATAAGTTTACAACCATTAGTCCTTAATTCCAATCCATCATCAAAAAGCTCATTCTGTTTCTTCCCCCTTTTCATATTTCTTATTCCCTTCTTCAACAGTAAGAAACCTGGCTCCAATTATTCACAACATATTTAGTTATTTCTTCAGCCCTAGGATACATGGAAAGTAGTCAGAATTACTGACCTATACCTTTGAGGAAATAAACCCTTTTAACTAGAATTCAATATTTGTTTAGAGTTCTTCTTGTCTTTGGCCTGAGGGTATAAATCTAAACACGGTGTTTATTTATTTTTAAATATTTATTTATTTATTTATTTCATTGTGCCGGATCTTAGTTGCGGCACACAGGCTCCTTAGTTGCAGCAGGCGGGCTCCTTAGTTGTGGCATGAGAACTCTTAGTTGTGGCATGCATGTGGGATCTAGTTCCCTGACCTGGGGTCGAACCTGGGCCCCCTGCATTGGGAGTGTGGAGTCTTATCCACTGTGCTAGGGAAGTCCGCAAACATGGTGTTTAAATGTTAGTTGGAGTTAATCTCCCACCCACCCCGTGTGATGTTGTAAATCATTCGAAGTACATGGGGTCGAACCTGGGCCCCCTGCATTGGGAGTGTGGAGTCTTATCCACTGTGCTAGGGAAGTCCGCAAACATGGTGTTTAAATGTTAGTTGGAGTTAATCTCCCACCCACCCCGTGTGATGTTGTAAATCATTCGAAGTACAATTGGTTCACTGGTTTCTGTTTGTATTCCATTTTCAGGTTCCCCCTATCTTTATTGATTTTGTGTATTTATTTTTCGATTATGTGAAACCTTAACAAGTTCCAAAAGTCAGAATTATACAAAATGGGGTCTTTTGCCCAAGCATCCTTGACCGTAGCACCCTAGCTGGACATCTGTCCAGGGCCCTGTGTTTCAGAATCTAAAAACTCTGCTTTCCCACCTACCTTGGGGGAATAGTATCATTCTCTAATCTTAACATTAACACTGACCCTCCTAATTCCTAATTGGTTAAATTGTGGCAAAACCAAATTGCATAATAAAATACCTGTCTAAAGATCAGATGACATGGGTTTGAAAAAATTTAAATACAATCAAGCAGCGTGCTGTTCTTCTCAAGTTTACTTTGAGTTACACTGATGGTCTCCCCTTCATCTTTCTGAAGTTTATCATTTGCAGCTGATAACTAACAGACCCTCATGCTGATCTCTTAACATACATTGCTTCTTTTTCTTTTGGCCATGTCATGTAGCATGTGGGATCTTAGTTCCCTGACCAGGGATTGAACCCGTGCCCGCTGCAGTGGAAGGGTGGAGTCTTAACCACTGGACCACCAGGGAAGTCCCACATTGCTTCATTTTTTTTTTTTTTTTTTTTAGTACGGGGGCCCCTCACTGTCGTGGCCTCTCCGCTGCAGAGCACAGGCTCCAGACGCGCAGGCCCAGCGGCCATGGCTCCCAGGCCCAGCCGCTCCACGGCACGTGGGATCCTCCCGGACCAGGGCACGAACCCGCGTCCCCTGCCGGACCGGGGAACAAACCCATGTACCCTGCATCGGCAGGCGGACTCTCAACCACTGCACCACTAGGGAGCCCACATTGTTGAAGGCAATTATTGAGGTATAATTTCTTGGGGTACAATTTACATATGGGGAAAACCCCTTCAAGTTTTGACAAACTCATACAGTTGTGTACCCACCAACACAGTCCTGATACAGAATAGTTCCATCACCCCCAAAATTTCCTCCCTGCTGCTCATTGTCATCAGCCTTTCCCCCACCCCCTGTCCCTGGCAACCACTGAGATGTTGTCTGTCCCGTCCCTATGGTTTGGGCTATTCCGGGATGTCACATGAAATGGAATCATACAACACGTAAGCTTTGAGTATGGGATCTTTTGCCCAACATAGTGTGGTTGAGATTCATCCAAGTTGTATGTATCAGTAGTTCTTTTTCCTTTTTACTGGTGAGTAATATTCTATTCTATGGATATACTGCAGTTTATCCATTCACAGCTGAAGGATATTTGAGTTGTTTCCCGTAATTTCCAATTATGAATAAAGCTTCAATAATCATTGGTCTATAGGTTTTTGTGGGAACATATGGTTTCATTTCTCTTGGGTGAATACCTAGGAGTGGGATTGCTGGGTTGTATGGCAAGTATGTATTTATAGGAAACTGCCAGACTGTTTCCAGAGTAGCAGTACCATTTTCCATTCTCACCAGCAATGTGTGAGAATTCTAGTTGCTCTGCATCCTTGCTAGCAATTTGTACTGGCAGTTTTTGGCTTTCGTTTTTTTTTTTTTTTTATCAGTCGAATTGTTTTTGTAGTTGTATCTCATTTTGGTTTTAATTTTCATTTCCCTAATGACTAATTTTGTTGAACATCTTTTCATTGGCTTATTTGCCACTTGTAAATCTTCTTTGGTGAAGTGTCTATTCAAACCTTTTGCCCATTTAAAAAATCAAGTCGCTTGTTTTTTATTACTGAATTTGGGAATCATTTATACAGTCCTTTATCAGATATGTGTTTTGAGAATATCTTCTCCTGATCTATGTCTTTTTATTTTTTTAATGGTGTCTTTTGAAAAGTGGAGGTTTTAAATTTTGATGAAGTCCGATTTATCATTTTTTTTCTTTTGTGAATCATGCTTTTGATGTCTGAGGCCACAAATTTTTCTCTCATTTTTTTTTCTAGAAGTGTTATGATATTAGGTTTTAAAGTTAGGTCTGTGGTTAATTTTATCTATTATTGAAGTGCAGTTGATTTCCAATGTTGTGTTAGTTTCAAGTGTACAGCAAAGTGATTCGTTTTATATATATTCTTTTTCAGATTGTCTTCCATTATAGGTTATTACAAGATATGGAATACAGTTTCCTGTGCTATATAGCAGGACCTTGTTGTTTATCTGTTTTATATACAGTAGTGTGTATCTGTTAATCCCCAATTCCTAATTTATCCCTCCTTTGCCCTTTCCCCTTTGGTAACCATAAGTTTGTTTTCTATGTCTGTAAGTCTGCTTCTGTTTTGTAAATAAGTTCATTTGAGTCATATTTTAGATTCCACATATAAGTGCTGTCATATGATATTGATATTTGTCTTTCTCTGACTTAGTTCACTTAGTATGATAATCTCCAGGTCCACCCATGCTGCTGCAATGGCATATTTTATTCTTTTTTATGGTTGAGTAATATTCCATTGTATATCTGTACCACATCTTTTTTTTCGAATTTTTGAATTTTATTTATTTTTTTATACAGCAGGTTCTTATTAGTTATCTATTTTATACACATCAGTGTATACATGTCAATCCCAATCTCCCGATTCATCACACCACCACCACCACCCCTGCCACTTTCCCCGCTTGGTGTCCATACGTTTGTTCTCTACGTCTGTTATACCACATCTTCTTTATCCATTCATCTGTTGATGAACACTTAGGTTGCCTCCAGGGCTTGGCTATTGTAAATAATGCTGCTATGAACATTGGGGTGCATGTATCTTTTCTTTTATTTATTTTTTTTAAATTTTAATTTTATATTGGAGCATAGTTGATTAACAATGTTGTGTCAGTTTCAGGTGCACAACAAAGTGATTCAGTTATGCATATACATGTATCTATTCTTTTTCAAATTCTTTTCCCATTTAGGTTATTACAGAATATTGAGCAGAGTTCCTTGTGCTATACAGTAGGTCCTTGTTGGTAATCTATTTTAAATATAGTAGTGTGTACATGTCAATTCCAAACTCCCAATCTGTCCCTCCCCGACCCTCCCCACTGATAACCATAAGTTCGTTCTCTAAGTCTGTGAATCTGTTCCTGTTTTGTAAATAAGTTCATTTGTATCATTTTTTTTCTTAGATTCCGCATATAAGCAATGTCATATGATATTTGTCTTTCTCTGTCTGACTTAATTAACTTAATATAATGTGGATAATCTCCAGGTCCATCCATGCTGTTGCAGATAGCATATTTCATTCTTTTTTTATGGCTAACATTCCACTGTATATATGTACCACATCTTCTTTATCCGTTCATCTGTTGATGGACACTTAGGTTGCTTCCATGTTTTGGCTATTGTAAATACTGTTGCAATGAACACTGGAGTGCCTGTATCTTTTTGAATTAGAATTTTCATCTTTCCTGGATATATGCCCAGGAGTGGAATTGCTGGATCACATGGTAACTCTATTTTTATATTTTTCAAGAACCTCCTTACTGTTCTCCATAATGGCTGCACCAGTTTATATTTTCACCAACAGTGTAGGAGGGTTCCCTTTTCTTATGTGGTTAATTTTGAATTAATTTGTGTATATGTTTGGGTAAAGTTCACGATAGTTTTTTCGCATGTGGATTTCCAAACAATTCAGCACATTTATTAAAAAGACTATCCTTTTCCCGGTTAGTTACCTTTGCACTTTTGTCAAAAATCAATTGACAATTTGTGTATGGGTCTATTCCTCGATTCCACACTGTTCTATTGACATTATTTCACACTGGTTAACATCTTGTAGGGCATGGTGACATAGGGCCCTAAAATGTAAGGAATTTGTAAAAAGATGATTTCAGGATTCTGCGAGAAATTTCCATCTGTATAGAAAGTGCTCTGGACTCTGTGATAGAGGTTAGCAAGAGCTCTATGTCTGGTAGCATGGAACAAGGGTGTCTAACCCAGCCTGGGGGTGCAGAAAGGCCAAGCAAGGCTTCTTGGAGGTGGTGACCCCGGAGTCAAACCTTGAATGAAAGGAGAGAGGTATAAGGGCACTTGAACCACGTCAAGACCCTACTGGAGCCCAGTGGGGTCAGGAGATGTAAATGGTTCTGATAAAAGCAAGAATTTCTCTAAATGCATGAGTTATGTATTGGAATGGGACTAGCTTAAGGGTGTGTGGGACTAGCTTAATTTAAGGGTGTGGAATCTTTTTCTCAAGTGGGTGGAAGAGACCTCTGAGCAATTTTTCTCTCTGTAGAATTCCAGGTTGGACCCCTTGAGGCTTTCTGGGTCTCAGTTTTGTTGTCTGTAAAATGGGGGCTTTCTATCACTTTGATCCGTGACTCTCCTGAGCAGGATTCAGCACTGGTATTAACAGACACGCCTTATCAGGCTTGCTGCTTTTTTGCCAAAGCTCTTTTATTTGTGAATTAGCTTGCTTGGTTCTCGGAGCATCCTGCAGGGGAGGTGGTTTAATTTGGTCCATTTCCCAGATATGCTGTCTCCGACATGAATTAGAATTTTATCATGGATCTAGGAACTTCCTGCCCCAGGATCCTTTGCCTTCCTTCCCAAAGCAGCCCAGTACCCTGGGCTGACCCCCTTCTTTGTATGGGTTCTCTCCCATCCTCTGCAGGTACCATCAAGGTCACTGCCGACTCAGCTGTGCTGGGATTCCTCTTGCGGGACAAGCATGAGAAGGCAGGGAACAGCACCAGTGTGCACAGTGTGACCTGCATCCTTGTCCAGAATGGCAGCCGGGCCTTGCCAGGAGAGCTCCAGCTGAGGGGGCGACTGCAGGCTCAGATGGGGAGCCTTGAGGGCCAGGCCAGCCTCCATGCTGACACGGCCAGCCTAGCTCTGGGTGGAGTCTGCATCTGGGGCCCTGGGCACGGCCAGCTCTCGGTCACACTGAGTCACAACATCAGCACCTTGTGAGAGGCAGGTAGGAGGGGTGGATAGGGCCCAATGGCTTCCTCCCTCAAAGACTCCCAGGGCCTGAAGCCAAGGGAGTTAAAGGAGCCCCCAGTCCCCAAACCCACCTTCCAGCTATTTCGTCCCCATACTACCTTCTCCCAGTGCCTCCATCTTCCTTCAGCTGTTATTCAGCCAGAACACTGGTTGCTACCCAGTACAGACACACCTCCAAACTGGAGGGCAGACGCCGCTGCCACTGGCTCCTCCCCCAGGATTCCCCGCCCCCAGTCTGGCTTCTCCAGCTTGGAAGCCTGGTCTAGCAGGGCCTCCAGGATGTTCTCGGCACTGTGGTTAAGAAATAGCTTGGACACCCCCAGCTCTAGCTTCTTGGGGACATTTCCACGGGACTGGGGGGGGGCCCAAATGTGCAGCAACCAGAAGAGAGCACAGGATCAGACCCCTGTTTCCCTCGTGCTTTCTGAGAGCCCATGCCCTGTCTTTGGGGAGGTGGGAATCCAAAGGGGACACAGGGCCTATCATTTGCTAGGTGTGGCCATTGTAGGTATTAGGTGGGAGCTGGGGGGTTTCTCTGTCTCAGGGCTCAGGGGACCCTCCAGAGAGAAGGAGGGCTGTCAGTGACCCCGTTCTGGCTCCCGTGGAGTGTACCATCTTCTGGTTCCTCTCATCCCCAGGACTCCCCTCCCAGGCAGAGATGCTCCTACTGCACAGCCACGTGGCTTCCAACCTCTCAGTGCATGTGATGCTGCGTAGTGCAGAGCGTCAGCTGGATGCTGCCCTTGGCCTGGAGGGCCCGGTCACCAGCACCCTGGGCAGCCGGCTCCGTGCCAGCCTTGGCCACACGGTGCCCAGCCTCAGGCGCTGGGGCCTCCCCTTGTCCGTGGACGGCCGCGGGCACTTGCAGGTGGGTGAGGGGGCTGGGCCCGGGTCCCATGGGGACAGTGGGCCTGGGAGACACCCACAGCTTTGCTTCTCCCAGAGCGTGGGACCCAGTCTGGCGGTTGCGCTGGTGGTGAACGTGGATGGCGATCAGCTTCGTGTAGCCCTGGAGAGGAGGGGAGCCGGCGGCCGCTGGGGGCTGGCCCTAGGGGCTGGCCCTGGGGCTGCATCACAGCCTCTCAAGGCTCCAGGTAAGTGACCCAAGGTCCCCATTTGGGCGGGGCCCACTGCCTATGCAACTTCTCTAGTTACCTTCCCAGCTCCCACCAGCTTGCCCCTCCCACCTTCCTCGCCCCTCCCACCAATGTGCCCCTCCCACCTCCCTAGCCCCTCCCACCAGCTTGCCCCTCTCACCGTCCCAGCCCCTCCCACCTTCCCTCCCAGCCTCTCACCAAATTTCCCATCCTCCTTTCCCATCCATCCTTTCTCCTTTCCTCCCACCCTCTCCTCCCATCCATCCACCCTCCCTTCCTTCCTCCCCACCCTGCCTTCTACTCTTCTCTGTCTTCTGTCCACTTGTCCTCCTGTCCCTCTGTCAATGCTCCCTCCCCTGCCCTCATAAATGGAAGTGTATTTGAGGCAGCTCCCTCAGAGGCGCTCTGGGTCTATCTAGTAAAATGAAAACTGCTGAGCCTCTCACCCTTCAGCTCGTGTTCTGGATTACCTCCCCTGGAGAAACCCAG
The DNA here is from genome assembly GCF_000442215.2 of Lipotes vexillifer. Classification (NCBI taxonomy): domain Eukaryota; kingdom Metazoa; phylum Chordata; class Mammalia; order Artiodactyla; family Lipotidae; genus Lipotes; species Lipotes vexillifer. The sequence continues at coordinate 2,397,913 of NW_006789814.1, forward strand.
AACACTAGACAAGGAAACACACACACAGCTGTCTTTTGCATTGTTCTCAAGAACAAAAAGCAGGAAACCACCTCTGGGCCTGGCACAGGTGTTGCTAAACCATCCAAAGTGTCCGAGTGTCAGGGTGAGCGAGCCAGGCATGCGGCCTGAATCCAGCCTGCTTCATCACTTACCAATTGTGCAACTTTAGTCCAGTTGCTTACTCTTTCTGTGCCTCAGTGTTCTCATCTGCAAAATGGGGCTGTTAATAATCCCTGCCTCCCATGTTTACCTTGAGGATCAGATGAGGAACCAGTTAGAACCTGGTACACAGGTTACTTCTGTTTTTTTCTGGTTACTTCTGTTTTTGACGATTCTGTGGGTTAGCACTTAGGTCTGCACAAAACTCTTTGGGGGTTATCTTCCCAGGGAGGCCTTCACAAAGGGAGATGGGGTCAAGCTGTATCTCAGTACTCTGTCCAGGGTTAAGATCGGGGAGAGACACCTCATGCCTACACATGCCCCCTACCCACCCTGCTGGTCTCCCTAGGTCAACTGCAGTGGAGACGCTTTGCCTGCCCAGCTGTCAGGGCTCTGCTGGGGGGACGTCACTGGGTGGCCTCACGAGGTACAAGGGTCTCTGTCACGGGCAGGGCAGGATGGGAGATGGTGGTCTGCCTCTGGGGGGCTGGGGTGGGCACAGGCTGAGCACCAGGGGCTGCCTGCTGGATGGCTTAGGGCCTGTGGCCACTGCCAGGCCGACCCACATGGTCCCCTCCTCCAAGCCCTCCACGTCCCCAGTAACATGCATCTGGGCTCCCAGCCCTGAGGGGACCCAGCCCAACCTGACAGCAGATGGGTGGTCCCTCCTGTAAGCACACTTAGACAGTGACCCAGAATCCAAGTGTTCCAAGCCAGCCTCTGCCACAGGGAGCTGGGCTGGTGACAGGCATATCTGGGTCTTTCGAGGGAGACAGACCGTGGGGCTCACAGGCACACATGCTGCCCAGGCTGGGGCACAGTACAGCTTAAGTAGCTACGAGCTCTCCCGGGCCAGGGTGCAGGTGGATAGTAGGTCCTCTCCTTCGAAGGCAAGGCATGGCTGGGAGACCTGAGCACAGGGCCTGGACTCCCTGATCTCCAGCGGGGCCCTGTGGTTCCTGGGCCAAGAGCTGTGGGTGAACTGGACATGGGGCAGCCACTGGGGTTGCCTGCAGACCTTGTCAGTGCTGCCCTGTGGGCAGCTAAGTGGGCAGCTTGTGGTAGGCCTGGCTCAGCTGAGCTCTCAGTCCAGTTGGCTGTGGGGGGCCAGCCAGTGAGCACAGCCCTGAGGACGGCCTGGGGGAGGAGGAGGACAGAGGTTTTTCTGCTCCTTAGGATCTGCTCCGGGACCAGGCAGACATGAGCCTGGAGGTGCTGAGTGGATGCTGCAGGGTGTCTGGCCTGGGGCACTGTCTGGGGGTCCTGGGAGCTGGTGCTATGGGCTCACCACCTGGCTGTCCAGATAGAAGGAACATGGCCTCCTTGGGAGGACTGTTTCTGCCAGCTTCACCTCTGTGAGCGTAAAAGATGCAGTACTTTCATGCCTCCAGCTTGGCAGTGGTAGCAGCTCCACCCAGTACAGGGACCAGAAAATCAGACCAACACAACTTCCTGCTCAGACCTGCCACTCACCTGCTGTGTGACTTTTAGCCAGGCGTTAACCTCTCTGAGCCTCAGCCTCGTCATCAGTAAACTGCAGGTGGCAATACCTACCTTACACTGTCGAGCATGAAATGGGCCAACGCATGTCAGGTCCCATCTCAATTTGGTATCCTCTCTTTTGGCATGGTTTCAGCTATCAGGGAATCATGATCTCATTTTACAGATGTGGAAACTGAGGCTCAGGGAGGTGAAGTCACCTTCCCAAGGTCACACAGTGGCCTGAATGGCAGGAGGGTTAGCCAAGAGAATTGAGGATGAGGATTGAAAGGGTCTTAATGAGCTAGACAGATGGGCTGCCTCCCCGCAGAGGAAACCTAAGACCGAGGGGGCACGTGGAGTTAGCAGCTACACTTGTGAGAAAGACCCAGGGCTGGGGCGCGAGGGTGACTTCTGCAAAGACTAACTGAGCGGGAGGGTTAGGACAAGAGCCATGAATGGACGGCCCTTCCCTCCGAGAGCCGTGGTCTGGACTTCCAGGAAAGGGCTGGAAATAAGGCATTCCTTAGTCCTAGAGCAGGTCAGCAACGACCAGGTGGGAGAATCCATGGGCGGCCACCCCGAGCTCCGTGGCTCCTCTGTGGCCTCCATTTAGCTGTGGTGGGAGTGATACGTGCATTCACCCTGTCGTCAGTGGTGCTGCCCCCACTCCAGGTGGACAGATGAACACTGGATGACAGGAAAGGGCTGAGAGCAGCTTCTGGTTCTGTCACGGGCGTGCAGACACTCCAGGACCCCCAGGTACACTACTTAGAGTTGCAGTGACTTCCATTCAAGGCGTTAAGGAGGACGTGTCCAGACCAGAGAGGTTGAGAGGCCCAAGGTTCATTATGGAAAAGAGAGGAGGAAACGGGAGGGAGGACCCAGAGGCCTCATGGGGAGCGGGGGAGTGGGCATCAGGGGCCCTAAAGTGCTCTGAACGGTCGAATTTCTTGCTTCCCTGGGAGGCCGGTTTCAGCTCTTCAGAGAGAAGTGCTTCACATGAGCAGCACCTGTTAAGGGGGGTGGTGGGTGCCCCTGGGGGATGGGGGCTCCCTTGACCACCTGTGGACAGGCAGGCTGTGGACACACTTGGTGGGGTGTTGTATGGACAACCGCTCGGGCTCACCTTGCCTTTCTTGGTGGCAGAATCCAGCTGTGCTTATCTTGAATGGCTCCTTCCTGGTCCACGCCTTTGGGGCCAGCCTGGTGGCTCAGGTATCTTCTGGGGACACTTTCGCCCGGGCCCACGTCCACACAGCCTGCGGCCGCCATGCCTGCCTGGACACCAGCCTCCAGCACACATAGCCTCCACTTCAGGCGCTGGGGGTGCCCCCCGACAACCACATCCGAGTGTCCGTGGGGGGAGACGAACCCCCCAGGGCCCAGCTGGAGGTGGCCCTGGGCCCATGCACCCTGACTGCCCATGGGGACGTCAGGACAGAGGTCAATGCCACACGCAACTGGACCCTGGCCCTAGTGAATCACTGCCCCCTGCTGGAGGTAAGCCCCCACCCCACCAGTCAATGTAGGTTCCCACCTCCCTCCACAAGTTATTAACCGCCTGCTGTATGCCCAGCTCTGCACTCAGCATGAGAAACTTTAGTCTATTTTTGCCGTTGTCACTTGAATTGGGGGACTCGTTGACTACAAAGCTTTGAGCCAAAAATGGGACCAGAACTGAATTTTCTCGCCTTTTGCGAAGGGCCTTCCTGAGACACCGGTTCCCTTCCTTTCTGGGGCTCAAGTTGATTCTGTTCTCACATCTCACTTCCCCCATTCCTGGGGTTAAGGTTCCGGGAGTAAGAATGAGAATAGTACGAAGCAGCAGCTGATATTCATCAGGCACATGTGCTGAGTGCCCTCTGAGGCCCCTTCAATCCTCACCCCTGGGAGGAAGGGGCTGCTTGTACCCCTCCTTTCATTCCCATCTTGGGTCCCTGCCCCCATGTGGGGTGCGTCCTGGGCCCCAGGGGAGCGAGTTGCTTAAGGTGTCTGCCCTCCAGCCAGTGAACATTGATGTTAGTGATGTATTTCAAATAGCCGGTGCTTTCTGGGTGCCTGGCTCTGGGCTCACAAGTATTAACTTACTTACATCTCCCAGCAACTTATGATGCTATAAATCAACTTCCATTTTAGAGATGGGTAAGCTGAGGTTGCACGTTGGAACAACCGAGTTAGTGGTGGAGCCAGAACTTGAGCCCCAACCTCTCCATGGGATACCCTTGGTATCAGTCACCTTGCGGAGGGAGGTGCTGATAGAGTTCAGGCTGTGGGTCCACCGCTGCCCTCTTCGCACCCAGGCCTGTCTCCAGCTCCCCCACCTTGGCTTCTGGAGCTGCCCCTAAATCCGACCACTTTCCCCATATTCCAGGCAACTGGAATCCCACAGGCCCTGCACTCCCGAGGGCCGCCTGAGCTGGGGACCCTGTGAATTCGACCTGGCCGCAGGCCTCCGCAGTGACCACGGAGACGCCCACCTGCAGCTGGTCCGTACCTGCGGGGCCCAGCCTTCTGCCCTGGGGCACCTGACCCACTCCCTGCCCCTCGTGGGTCGCCTGGGCCTGCCGCCTGGGAGCGCCGTCAGCCTGACTGCCCGGCCCGGCCCCCTCACCAGCCGCGGCTCCCTGGCCCTCCGGATGGGGCCGTGCCAGCTGCGGGGTGCGCTGGAGCAGCAAGCTGAGAACCATAGCACGTGGACACTGGCCACTGAGCCGGGCTGCCCGCTGCTGGAGGTGCGTATGGCGGGCCAGCAAAGTGACTGGAGAGGCAGCTTCCAGAGCCCCTGTCAGCGTGAGGCCTGAGCCTGGCTGACACTCCCCTCCAGGGGCTTCCCAAGACCCCAGCTACTATTTCCCAAAAACCCTGTCGGATACTTGGTTCCTCTTATCACTAATCCTGCATTCCCATTCGGCAGATGAGGAAATCGAGGCTAGGAGAGATTAGAGGCACGCTGTGAAACTAAAGGACCACAGATTCAGAATATAAATTCTGAATATAAACTCTTATAATAAAAGTCTGTCTTCTTAGTAAAATTCTGAGGGCAGGAAGGGAATGAGGGAAGCTGTCCTCAGCTGACAGTGGGGAACAGTCACATCTTGGTTTCATAACCTGTTAAAAACCACAGGCTGGGTTTTTTTTTTTTTTTTTTTTTTCCCTTGAG
>NW_006789814.1:2403477-2412946 GCF_000442215.2 Lipotes vexillifer
TATGCGGGCCTCTCACTGTTGTGGCCTCTCCCATTTGCGGAGCACAGGCTCCGGACGCGCAGGCTCAGCGGCCATGGCTCACGGGCCCAGCCGCTCCGCGGCGTGTGGGATCTTCCCGAAATGGGGCACGAACCCGCGTCTCCTGCATCGGCAGGTGGACTCTCAAGCACTGCGCCACCAGGGAAGCCCCAGGCTGGGTTTTATCTGAGCTGAGAGGTGGTCTGAGAATTGTCCTGTGATGTTTGGGGGAGGGGAACCCCTGACGCTGGAGTCTGAGTCAGCAGACAGGACTGGTGCCCTCGTCTGAGTGGGACAGGTCACTCCCCTGTCTCCAGACGGAGCTTCCTGGGCACAGAGACAGGGTCTGGTCCACTCGGCATCCCTGAGCATAGGGCTGGGTGCCCACAGATGCTCTGTCAGTGTTAATCAGGTCAACACAGTATTGGGCCATGAGAGAGTAGTGCATCACGGGATAAAGCAGGTCTGCCCACTAGAACTTTCTATGATGATGGAAATGTCTCATTATTTGATATCCAGGACAGGAACTGCCAGCCATGTGTAGCTTAAAATGAGCTCACTGGTGCTACAGAAGAACCTGAATTCTTTCTTTTACTTTATTTTAATTTAAATTGAACCAGCCCCAGTCTGAAGCATAGACTGAAGACAGATCAGGTTCAACCCTTGGCTCTGCTACTTACTAGCTCTGTGACCCTGGACAATTGCTTCGCCTCTTTGAGCTTCAGTTTTCCCATCTGTAATATGGGGATATTACCTACCCATTTCAGAGCCATCAAATAGAGTGCAAAGAGAACATTCTTGTGAGTTACTTAGCATGAGGCTGTGCATGTACTAAGGGTTCTGTGATGGACAACTGTTGTGTATTATGATTGCTGCTGCAGTTTTGTTGTTACTGTAATGGGGGAGGGGCACAAGTTGGTAGGCAGGGCTGGAGGGGCAAGAGGGTAGAAGATGGAGAATCAGGGTCACTCCTGATGTGGGACCACCTTCCGACCCCGCTCTCTGTGGTCCTGCAGGGCCTGGGCCTCCCAGCAGAGGTGCAGCTCAGTGGCTCCCTGCAGGCCTCAGGTAGGGAAGCAGAAGTTTCAGGGGTCCTCGCAGCGGCCGGCCAGACTGCCTCCCTGACCTTGGCGGTGGCCCTGCACCCATCCGAGGCCACACTTCGAGCGAAGATGAGGCACACGCTGCTTTCACTGCACTCCATTCCCCCAGAGACCTCGCTGACCGTCCAGCTTGGGTGGGAGGCCGGACACCAGCTGGGCCTGGAGCTGCACGCGGGGGCCTGCGAGCTTTGGGGCAGCGGCGAGCTGCAGCTGGACCCCTGGCTGCAATGGCGGGTGCTGTCCGAGAGCTCCTGCGAGGCCCTGCAGGTAGGTGTGTCAGGGGTGAGCGGGAGGGGTGGGCACCAGAGTCTCCAGGGGACAGGACAGGGGCCTCCTTTTTGACCACTGCCCAAACCAGAGAGATCAGGTGAACCCTGGAGGGATGGACTCCTCAGATACTTATTGAGGATCTCCTCTGTGCCCTGGACATACACCCGTAAACAAAGCAGATATGAATGCCTGCCTGGGGCAGACTGGCAACCCCCAGAATAAATCACTGAACTGTGGAGTGTATCACACAGTGGTGAGGGCTAAGGGGAGAGAGAAAGTGGGAAAGGGGGACGTAAAAAACAGGGCAGATATTGCAATTTTATAGTCGGTCAAGATTGGCCCCGAAGACAGGATGACGCTTGAGCACAGACTTGAAGGAGAGGAGGGAGTAGCATTGTTTTGTGTCTGGGGAAAGGGTATTCTAAGTATGGCCAGTGCAAAGGCCCTGAGGCAGGGCTGGAGAGGGAAGGGCATTCTCTAGGACTGGGGTCAGCAAACCATCACTATAAAAGTTCATATAGTAAATATCTTTGGCTTTGCAGGCCGTTCAGCCGCTGTTGTAACTGCTCAGTGCTGCTATTGTAGTACAAAGCGCCATAGACAATATGCACTATGTAGGCGTGTCTGTGTTCCAATAAAGCTTTATTTACAACAGGCAGTGGGCTGGATGTGGTCTGTGGGCCATTGTTTGCTGACTCCTGTTTTATAAAAAGCCCATGGGGTGGGAGCACACTTGGATTCAGGATCTAACACAGAGGACTGGATAGAAGTTGCATGTGGGTGTGAGAAAAAGAGGGGAGTGGGTGGCGGCTGTGCTTTTGTCGTACATGATGAGAGGCCTGGGGCTGCTGTTCTCCGAGTGGGGAGAATGGTGGGTGAAGGAGGAGGGTTGGGGAAGTGGTGTCACCAACTCCAGGCCTATTTTGGATGTGTTAAATTTGACAGGGCTCTTAAACGCTCAAGTGGAGATGTTGGGGGCAGCTCTCGAGTCGGGAGGTCGGCTGTGGTCTGGACTGGAGGGCTCCACCTCTAGGTGGTCACATTTAAAGCCACAGACTAGCTGACATGGCTGTGGGGTGGGTGGAGGCTAAGCGCTCAGGCTGCAGAGCTGGAGGGATGAGAAGGAAGTGGCCAAGGGTACCAAGAAGAACAGGCCAAGAGGAGGAGAAACCCCAAGGGAGAAGGCTGGGGAGGAAAGGACTCCAAGAGGAGGGAAGCGTTACCAGGGTCAAACGCTGTGTCACACAGGTGGAGAGTTGGGCAGCCGGCCTGGGTGCTGGCAAGGCCGCCTTTGAGGCCAGGAAGCGCCAGACTCTGAATGGCAGTTCTGCCCCTTGTCTCTGGTGACCTTGAGCAAATCACTGTTCCTCTCTGGGCTTCAGTTTCATCATCATAAACGGGGTGCAAAGGCCTCCTCCACCCTCAGGATTAGACGAAACCACACTGCCGACGTGCTCTGGGATGTGCTTGCGGGAGCAGCAGAGAGAGATGCCCGCGTGGGCCAGCCTTGCAGCCTGCTTCCTGGACAGGCTCCCGTCTGCCTCTTGGGAGCAGGTGTTTGAGCTCTGCGCGCCTGGGAAGGCGGAGGGGATGGGGAGGAGAGGTGGGGAGATGCATGTCCGCAGCTGCCAGTGGTTGGAAGACTCTTGGCCAGTTGGTTTCACAGGATGTGGTTCTCTTGGGTATAAAGGTGTGATCCTCCTAGTTTGGGGAGGTGGAAGGGGGTGGGGGAAGCTCGTTGAACAGTGCAGGGCTACCCATGTGGGGACCTTGAGTGCTCTGGGAACCTGATCAAAGTCACAAAGTCACAGTCTCTCCTGTAGAGACTCTCGTGGGCACATGCCCCATTTTGTGGTCAGTTCAAGGGGGATTATAGGACCCCTGATGCCCACTTGGGACCCCACCCTAGTTAAGAAGCTCTGCTTCCATCTCCTTAAACCCCTCCAGGCCCTGGGGGTCCCGGGTCGAGTGGATGGCTCCGGCTACATCATGGTGAACTCCATGGCTGTGGACGCCCAGGTGCCGGTCACCATGGATGCCAACACACTACGGGGGCTGCTCGTTCTCAATACCACTGAGGTGAGGGTGTGGATGAGTGGGGTACCCAGGGTGGCCTGGGAAGGGGTGCTGAGGCCATGTGACCCCAAGGCCTGAGGAGAAGCATTTGGGTACCCGCTGAGCTCCAAAGAGGACCCTGGCATATGAGAGCATCAAGATCCATGAGTAGAGGAATGAGGCTTCCAAGGAGAAGTCCCTCAGCTGTCCTTTCCCCTTCCTAACTCCCCAGGAGCCACCGTTCATACGACTTCTTTAATGTCATGTTCATGGAAGCACACAGCGTGCTCCCTTTTGCATCTGCCTTGTTTTGTTCGACATTATGTTTGTGAGATTCACCCACGCTGTGTTGATTATCCTTTTTCACTGCTGTATAGTATTCCATGGTGAGCCTCTATCACAATTCATCTATCTATCCTATCCATTAGCACTTGGACAGTGTCCAGTTTCTTATTGTATATTATTTTATTAATTAATCACATACATGTTTTTATTTTATTTTAAAAATGTTTTTATTGTGGTATTGTATGCATAACAGAATTTACCATCTTAACTGCTTTTTAGTACACAGTTCAGCAGTATTAAGTATGTTCACATTTTTGTGCAAACATCACCACCATCCATCTCCAGAACTCTTCATCTAGCAAAACTGAAACTCTATACCCACTAAACAATAACTCCTCATTTTCCCCTCCCCCGAGCTCTGTTGATTTCCTTCCTTTTTAAGGCTGAATAGCATTGCTTTGGGTGGATGGACCACATTTTGTTGATCCATTTATTCATCAGTGGACACTTGGGTTGCTTCCACACTTTGGCTGTTGTTGTGAGTGCTGCTATGAACACGGGTGTACAAATATCTCTTCATGATATCTCACACGAGTCTTGGTTTCTCTTGCTCTATTGTAGACCCAGCAGGAGGTGAACTTGCTGCTCACACACAACCTGCTTCAGCCCTTGGCCGTCCCAGCCCGCGTCCTGCTGGACCTGACCACCGAGAGGCTCGGGCCCAGCTACAGACACACCCTGCGGGTTGGAGTGGACGGCAGACAGGTTGGGGCTCTGCTGGCGGAGCCTTGGGGAGCTGGGGGCTGTGGGGATGGCCCAGCCCAATGGCCCCAGTCCCACGGTCATCCACCCTGACAGGTGTCTGAGGAGCTGACCTTCACTAGGTGGCCAGAGCACATCTCCCTAGACTGCACGTTCCAGCACAACATCCCCACACTGCAGACGCTGTGGGTGGAGGACAAGCTGGGCCTGCAGGTCAGCCTCGGCAGTACCAGTGATAGTGGAAATCATTCATTCATTCATTCATTCATTCAACAAACCTTCATGGAAATACCTCGGAGACAAGGGGATGGTAGAACAAGGTCAGACCGCCCTCTGAGCCTCAGTCTCCTCATCTGGAAATTGGGGATATGCTGATACTCATTTTTCTTGCCCAGCCATGTGCCCCGGGGCTGTTACACACTCTCCCCCTCCAGAGCCCCCCGCGCTCCCAGCAGACCTGGCACTTGTCCTCAGTCCTCTTTTTCCCCGTTTTCCACACACACTCCCTTCATGGGCTCATCCAGTCTCACAGCAGTGCAATCTCTGCACTGCCATGTCCCCCATTTCTCCGTCCACTGAACCCCAGACCCGTAGACCCACCTGCCGGCTGTATCTCCACTCGGATGCCTGGCAGGCACCTCCGACTTGACCGTTCCAAACCAGACAGGCCAACACCCCCGACCTGCCCCTCCCCGTCTCCCCATCTCGGCAAATGGCACCTCGTCCATCCTTCCAGTCGTGAAGTCAAACCCTTGAAGTCAACCTGGATTGACCAGCCTCCACCCAGGAGCCCCCCAAGAGTCACCTCATAAACACAAAAGACTCTCCTATCACCCAGGAAATTCTAAGGGACTTAGGAGCTCCATGTCAGATGCTCCTGTCACCCCCATCACTCAAGAATTTACAAGGGTACAGGGGCTTTGTGTCAGGAACTGGGGTCAAAGACCAAATATTAGCAGGAACCGGGGGCAGAAACATCTATATCTACATCTTTCTTATTTCACACCCTTCCTAGCCTCTTCCCAGCTTTCTCTTTTCCATCATCTTCCCATTGTTTGACACGTGACGCCTTTGACCTTGTCCTGGTCTGTCTCCCACTGCTGGTGTTTAAGCTCCACGGGGTCAGACATTCCTGTCTGTTGTGTGCATGGCAGCGTCCCTAGGTTTAACAGGGCCCAGCATGTAGTAGGTGCTCAGTCAGCATCGTTGAATGATGGAGTGACACTTTCCACTTTATAGAGTGGATGACATAAAGCAGTGAGGGGCCTCGCCACCTGTTGCTACGCACTGCGTGTTCGGCCAGTGATGGCTGCTGTGCTGTCGTGGCTTCAGTGATTAACTTACGTACATATGGTGGGGAGGTTGCAAATTCAAAGGCCTTTGAAGGCCAAGGTGTGTATTTTTAACATTTTGAAAAAATTTTAAAAAATTTTGTTGTTAACTTTTTTATTGTGGCAAAATATGTATTAACCATTTGAACTACTTTAAAGTGTACAGTTTAGGGGCATTTAGTACATTCATAAATTTGTGCAACTACTCTCTAATTCAGAACGTTTTCATCGCCCCAGATGGGAACCATGTACCTGTTAGCAGTCACTCCTCAGCAGGCAGAGCCCCTCACCACCAGCAAAATAGCACACGTGTAGTTGGCCACTTGTAACCCAGTTGTTCCTCCAACCTGCTTCCTTGAAGGGGTCCTGGTTCTTCCCATCCCAGCGGCATGGGTGGTACAAAACCCCAGCGTTTGTGGGAACTGGTGCCAGCTGGGCTGGGCTGACGCTTTCTGTGCAGGGTGGTCCAGCATCTCCTGGGTGTCATTCCAGGTCTCCGTGGACGTTCACGACAGTGACTCTGGCTTTGAGAATTCGGGACGCGTCTCGGCAGGGGCCACGTCTCTGAACTACTCCGTGAGCTGCCATCACCACGATGGGCGCCTGGAGCTTTCTGGCTGGAGTGAGCATGACAGCCAGGCCCTATGGCAGGCGGGGTTCCCAGCAGAGGCCCGCATCAGTGCCGAGCTACAGACACGCGGTAAGGCAGCCAGGCACTGCCCATGGATGAGAGCTGGCTTCCCCCATGTGGGGGACTGCCCGCCAGCCTAAGGCCCAGTTGACCCTGAGCTCCAGGACTAACCAGGACACCCTTGGCCTTGGAGCCTCACTCCTAAGGGAGCGTCTATTCACTTCCCAGGGCTGCCAAAGCAACGTACCATAAACTGGGTGGCTTAAAACAACAAGTTTATTCTCCCGCAGTTCTGGAGGCCAGAAGTCAGAAATCAGGTGTTGTCAGGGCCATGCTGCTGGTGCATGCTCCAGGGCATGCTCCTTCCAAAGTCTTCAGGGGAAAATCCTTCCTTGCCTCTTCTAGCTCCTGGTGGCCCCAGGTGTTCCTGGGCTTGTGGCTGCATCACTGCAATCTCTGCCCCTGTGTCTCTGCCTCTTCTTTTTATGAGGATGCCAGTCATCGGATTAGGGCCCATCCTAATCTAGCACCTCATCTTGGCTTGATTACCTCTTCAAAGACCCTATTTCCAAATAAGGTCACATTCACAGGTCAGGGACTTAGGACTTCAACATAATTTTTAGGGGGAAACAGTTTAAAACCCATATTGGAGGAGGAAGGGAAGATGACAGTGATAAGAGCCACCATTGATTGAATGCTTACTGCATACATACCAGGCAAGTCCTCAATACACAGGAGCTAAGGGAATCTGCTCAGCCATCCCACGCACACCAAGGGAAAGTTGAAGCCCCTAGTGGGGCCTTCGGGCCCTCAGGAGCCACACCCTAACCTCTATGACCTCTCTCCTGGCCCCTGCTCATTCCACTCCTTGATATTCCTCCAATGCATGAGGCTTGCTCCTGCCTCAGGACCTTTGTACAGGCTGTTCCCTCTGCCTGGAATGCTCTTCCCCACAGTCACTCTCTTACCTCCTTTAGGTATTTCTCAAATGTCGTCTCCTCAGTGAAGCCTTGCCTGCTCCCCCTATTTATTTGCACCCCCAATATGAGAGAGGGGTTAGTAACACCATCCTCATTCTGCAAGGGAGAAACAGAAGTACAGAGAGGTTGAGTCACTTGTTCCAGGCTACACAGCTGGTTAATGATGAATCCAGGCAGTATGACTCCAGAGCCACCCTCTGACCCCTGTGTAGATTGTGGAGATCAGGATCCCTGTGTGTCCCCGAGTCTCTTGGGTCGTCTTCTTCTGGTCTCAAACTCTTCCATCCTCGACTCTCAGCATCCTGTGGGGTGAGCAGGGGCCTGGATCAGACAGGCGACTGTCTCAGTGTGCGCTGACCTCACAGACTGCTCTGAGGAAGGGTTTTTAGGGGGTGTGGGGGGAAAGTAATGGGACAGTTGTCCCAGGGATAATTTCCACACTCCAGTTCCCCGGAGCCAGGAGGCCTGGTGTGCTGGCCTCCAGCCAGGGTGACCTCTCACCCCCCCACCCACTGCCGTCCCAGTCCCTCGGGGGGTGTTTTCTGCCTGGCATCAACATTCTTGGTGACTTCCCACAATCTGGAACCTCCCCGGGCAAGAGGACTTGGTCCCTTTCACTGTGTGTCCCCTCGTTCCTCATACCCCCACACACATAGTAGTAGGTGCACGTGGTTGAACATTGCATAATGAAGGAAGGAAACGACCCCTTCCTGAGACCTACTATGTGCCCCATGCACAGGTGTTCACAGATGTGGTATCTCAGTTGATCTTGGCAATGTCCCTCGAGGTGGGTGGGCTGTGCCCACTTTATAGGTGAGGAGATTGAGGCTCAGAGCTGCCAGGCTTGTCTGTGTCTGCCAGAGAGGACCACCCACCCTGCTAGGCCCAAGTGGCAGGTGACGGGGCTGGGCCAGATCCTGGACTCTCCTTTTCTGGAGAGTTTTTACCTGCTGCAAAGATGAGGGGCAGCCCAGCGGGAGGCAGGGGACTGGAAGAGATGCCCCTGTGGGGTGGGAGGGGACAGAGACCCTCCAGCCTGGGCCAGGCAAGCTGCAGGTCAGTATTATTTGATATTGATTTGATATTTGATTGACCCTGAAGAGAAGCATCATTGGTTTGTTCATTCCCTCAACAAGTACCAGTCACCTATGATGTGTCTGGCTGGGGCTATGCTAAGTGCTGGGGTTATAGCAGGGAATGAAACAGACTAAAGGCCCTCCCATCATGGAGCTGACCTTCTGGCAGGGGAGGGAGCAGGAAGCGCTGGGAGGTACTTTAGATGGGCAGTGATGGGAGGCTCCTCGGAGGAGTTGTCCTATCAGGAACGACTCCAATGAGAGAAGGAACTGGCCAGGCCTAGACTGGGGGACGCCTCATGACAGATGGTGTCACTGGGACTCAGAGAGGTGAAACACTTGCCCAGGGTCAATCCCACTGGTATCCTCAGGGTGCGACCCTAAACTGGGAAGGGAGGTGAACCCCAGTCTCTAGCAGCCTTTGCCATTCTCTGCCTTTAGAGACCCAGACCCAGGCCCATGTGGTCCTCCAAAGTGGGGATGGTGGGATCAGCGTGGACGTGGCAGCCCTGGTGGCCTGGCCGATGAACGGCCCTCTGGAGCTGGTGGTGAATGTCAGCCACACGGCGCCCACTCTCCGGAGGCTGGGCCTGCCCTTCGCCAGCCAGGTGAGGAGTGGGTGACCAGTCTGGGCAGGGGCAGGCTCCCTCCTAATTCTGTCAACTCCCATCCTGTTCCCGGGAGCAGAGGACCACTGTGTGCACGATTGACCGGGATGCTCTTGCCTTGTGTCTCTCCAGCACTCTACAGTTTGTAAAGGCTTTATTAATAATAGTAATAGGGCTTCCCTGGTGGCGCAGTGGTTGGGAGTCCACCTGCCGATGCAGGGGACATGGATTCGTGCCCCGGTCCGGGAGGATCCCACATGCCGCGGAGCGGCTGGGCCTGTGAGCCCTGCGTGTCCGGAGCCTGTGCTCCGCAACGGGAGAGGCCACAGCAGTGAGAGGCCCACATACCG